>NW_024412376.1:167553566-167568809 GCF_014898765.1 Herpailurus yagouaroundi | reverse complement strand
TTTTTTTTAAAAGAAAACTCAGGCCGACCTGATGCAGGTGGTGCAGTGGCCACCGGGGGACATGGTGGAGGAGGAGCTGAGCCTTACAACAGACTCCCACGTGTCCCAAAAGTTCGCTGAGACCACAAAGAAAAAGGGCCCACGCCGATCTAGGAGGAAAACAACACTATCTGAGAGGAAAACAAATCCACTGGATGAGGTTAAGCCCAGATGAGACATTTCATTAGAAAAGAACAACAAACTTGAAGACAAAGCAACTCTCCAGTGAGTCTGAGAACAAAACACATAACAAAACACATAACAACTCATCGCTGAGTGTCAGACTTCAACATGTCAAAGAGGGCGCCTGCGGGGCTCAGGCGGTTAAGAGTCCGACTTCGGCTCAGGTCCTGATCTCACAGCTGGTGGTTTCGAGCCCCATATAGGGCTCTGCCCTCTCAGCACGAAGTCTGCTTTGGATCCTCTCTCTCCCTCTCTCTGCCCCTCCCTTGCTTGCTCGCTCTCTCTCTCTCTCTCTCTCTCTTTCAAAAAATAAATAAGTATAAAAAGAAAAGATGTCAAAGGGGCTTATCACTCAAGACCTGAAAGAAGGAAGGGGACAGAAAAAATCTTTGAAGGAATTACGACCAACTTTTGTCCAATTTAATGACCAACAATAAACTCAAGGTCCAAGAAGTTCAATGAACCCAAAGCACAGGGAACACGAAAAAAGCTGCACCAAATCACAGCATGATAAAACTGATAGAAACCAGTGAAAAGAGAAAACTTCACACGTAGTAAGAGGAAAAGATACTACACACACAGAACAAAGCCTCGGGTGACTCTGGATTCCTCACTGGGAACAGGGCAAGTGAGAAGGCACCAGAACGCCGTCTCCCAGGCACTGAAGAGCCAAGAATCCCAGGATCCCTGTCCCGCCTGCCAGCGGTACCCACGGGAGGCGGCGGTAGCCAGCACCGTGCTCGGTGGCGAAACCGCACGCTTTCCCCAACACTGATGTGCAGATCCAGCGTGGTCCCGTTCGGCCCCTCAGCGGCCAGTTTCGCAGACTTTTATACGCAGCTGCTCTATTTCACACAGAAATGCAAAGGACTGAGAGCAGCCCCAACGACTTCGAAACAGAAGAACAAAGTTGGAGATCTGACACGATGTGATTTCACACCAAGGATAAATCTGCCGCCCTAATGAGGACAGAGTGGAACTGGCCCGAAGTCGGGCAGATCAAGGGAACAGAACAGACAGCCCAGAACTAGGCCCACACGTATCTGGATACTAATTGTCAGTAAAGGGGTCATTTAGTACAGAAAGTGCGGTCTGTTGAGTGGAGAAAGGACAGTCTCTTCAGCACGATGTGCAGGCACAACTGAAAATTCATTTGCCAAAATAAATAAAAAACGTCGGTGCAGTCCTCACACTGTGTCCTGACGTTATGTCAATATGGATCCTAGTTCTGAAACCACAGAACTTCTAGAGGAGAACACGGCGGGCAATGTGATGACCCTGGGTCAGGCCAAGACTTCTTAGAGAGCACGTCAAAGGCACGACCTACAAGGGGGAAAGTGGGTAACTGACCTTTCTCAAAATCTAAAACTTATGTCCTTCACAAAACTGGGCAGAGAATGAGAGAACAAGCCACAGACGGGGAGAAAATAATTGTACGTCATAACGTGATGCAGGCTGCTGTCCAGAGTATAAAAGGAACGCCCAACGGTCAGTACGGAAACGATGCAGTCACTCAAAGGGAGGGTGCTGTGAGGAGCTCCCCAGCCTTGCCGCGGAGCTGGTCAGCCTTGCTGGGACTCCCCCGGCCCCAGTCCTCCCCGGGCACAGCTCCTGTGACAGCAAGTCCAGACATCTGGCCACGCGTGCACCCAGGCGCAGCGCACAGTGGGCGGGAGGCTGGGGTCTGCAGTGAGGGCACTCCAGGGACCCCCCCTCTCCCCGAGAACCCACCTCTGCCACGGTGGGCACCAGCACCTTCCGGCACGGGGAGGTTCGGGGGTGCCCCTCGCCAGGTCATGCACACGGGGGAGACCTCAAACCGTCACACCACAGAGCTACAGCAAGGCTCACGCGCTCCCACCATGACCCATTAACCAGCCACACTTGGGTACTAGGTCTGTTAGCACATTTTGCCATTTAATTTTCTTCACCGAAGCATCTAAAATTATACTCCCTTGATGCCCAAACGTTACGGTGTGACTTAGGGAAAACAGGTCGATGGCAGAATCCAGCCCAGAGCAACTTCAAGCCTGTTTGCACCACGAAATCCAAACCCAACTGTACTAGTGTCCTGGGGCCACCATACCACAGCCCTGTAGCCGGCGGCCCAGACAACAGACATTTGCTCCTCTCGGTCCTGGAGGCTGGGAGTCTGAGATCCACGCGCGGGCAGGTTGGCTTCTGAGGCCTCACTCCTGGGCGTGCAGACGGCTGTCCTCTCCCCGTGTCCTGACACGGTCGTCCCTCTTCTCTTCTTACAAGGACACTGGTCAGACCCACCCATGACAATTTCATGTTCCCTTAACTATGTCTTTAAAGATTGGGGGTTAGGACTTGAACATATGAATGGGGGGGGGGGGGGCGCGCAACTCGGCCATCGCAACAGTCCGGGGTTTACTTCATCCTTCGGAGCTATGGTTTTTAATCCTTTATGGTTTCTGAAGCAAGAGAACACACACAAACTGCACACTCACGTGTGCCCCGGTCCATAATTTTCACGAGCTAGAAGGTCATTTCGATGAAAACCAATGACTCGCCCTCCTTCTACAGTCAGAGCCAGCAAGGCGGAGCCACCAATGGGGTCCTGGGCCTTCTCCACCGCACCGGCTCTCAGCCCCCTGCTGACTCACCCCCACGGCCCCCCACGGGCAGCCCATGGAGAGCGGGACTCACCAACACAGCCTTCTCACAGTATCACTCTTGTAAGAAGACGAATGGAGGCTATTGGGTTTTTTTAAGTATTTTAAAAAATATTTTTAACATTTATTGATTTTTGAGAGGGAAACAGAATATAAGCAGGGGAGGGGCAGAGAGAGAGGGAGACTCAGAATCCGAAGCAGGCTCCAGGCTCCAAGGGGTCAGCACAGAGCCTGACGTGGGGCCTGAACTCACAAACCGTGAGATCATGACCTGAGCCCAAGTTGGACCCTCAACAAGCTGAGCCCCCCAGGCGCCCCGGCTGAGCCCCCTGCAGGTGCCCCGAGGCTCCTGGTTTTTGAGCATCTACTCTGCACCTACCATCTGCCCGGAGACTTTATGTAACAGACGCCATTATGGGGCAGAAAGGTTCAAGATACTACACACCCCAGGGGTAGGGCCTGCAACACAGCTTCATTTAAGAGAAGTCCGCACACTGCAGATGAATACTGATGGGACTTCCCTGTGTTCTGGGCCCCAGCAAGCCCCCGCCCCCACCAGAGCTGGCTGAGCAAGCAGCACGGGAGAGAAGAGGTCGCAGACAAGCACCAGCTGCCCTTCACCTGCCCTTCACCTGCCGGTGAGCAGGCAGCATGTGCTGTGGGTCTCATGGACCACCGCAGCCCGCCAGGCTCCCACCTGCACTCCCAAGGGCCGACCAGCCGGATGCCAAGCACCTTTCAGCGGTCAGCTGAGCAAGCAGATGGTCGTGGAGCACTGGCCCCGGCTCTGGCTGGAATCGGGGTGCACGAAGCCCCCAGGACTCCCTGGTGAGAGAAGTCAGACTTCCCGGCAGGCGTTAAATGGCGAGGCCATCACCCAGAGGGCCTCTGTGGGGGCCCTCCCCACCCTGAGGAAGGCTGAATGTACCCCCACACTGGAGCCAGAGCACTGACTCAAACAGAACTGAACGGTGCCCAGTCAGAGACCCGCACGTGGACGCCTCCAGGGGCCCCTGGAGAACTAAGCCAGGCCAGGCTGATGCCACCATGCATGCCCCGCACAGATGCCACGCTCAGCAGAGGGCTGTGCTGGGGTTCAGGGGGCCTAGGGGCCCCGAGATGCCCCAGACGAGAAGACTCAGGGACCCGTCACCAAAGTCAGGGTCAGACGGCAGGGGGACGAGGAGAGCTCCCATGGCCAGTGCCGAGCCACCAGCCTCAAAGCGGAGAAAGTCACGGCCTCCAGGTGCTTGGCTGTGGTGGCCGCATCCTTCCCGCGGCTGACTCATGGGGGCTGGGAATGCCAGGGGCCTGCGGCCCCGGAACCTGGCCTGCAGTGACCTGCATAGTATGACAGCGCTCTCAAATCAGGGCCACCAAGTGGCCCTGCAGAGTGGGCTGCAGTCGCATGTTAACTGCAGTTCCCCAGAGTCTGCGTTGCAAAGGCAGGCACATCACCCTGTGCACATGGGTCCTGTACAAGCAGCCCTCCCTGATTGCCATGACCCGGCAAACGCCTGCCCCCTCTCAGCCTGACTCCCTTCTGTGACACCGTCCACCCCTCCAACCAGAGGCAGACCCTCTTCCAGTGACTGCTGCTGAATGAATGAGCGAGTGAATGAATGAACGGACAAACGAACAAACCAGCATCATGACAGTCGAATGGAATGGGAAACAGCAGTCAAATCAGAAAAGACAATGTCCTAATTTAAGACAGATGTTAGAAATGACAGACACTTTCGGGGCGCCTGGGTGGCTCAGTCGGTTAAGCAGCCGACTTCGGCTCAGGTCACGATCTCGCGGTCCCTGAGTTCGAGCCCCGCGTCGGGCTCTGTGCCGACAGCTTGGAGCCTGGAGCCTGTTTCAGATTCTGTGTCTCCTTCTCTCTCTGACCCGCCCCTGTTCATGCTCTGTCTCTCTCTGTCCCAAAAATAAATAAACTTAAAAAAAAAAAAAGAAATGACAGACACTTTCAACCTAAATGCCTGAGCTTTGCTGAAATCTGCTCTGACGGGAGTCCTCACACAGCCCACGGGGCCCCAGTAAGCGGCCAGTTAAATATGTTACCACGATGAGCCTTCATAAAATCAGAGCACGTACACGAAGGCATCCCTGGGGGGCACCGCTAACCCTCCTTCTTGGGAGGGGGGCAGAGTACCAAGCCGGGACCCACAACTTCTCACTGTGCCAGTCTGGGTGCAGGAGCTTCGGCAGCAGGCCCCCCGGAGGCCCCTGAGCGGGCGTCCGGGCACCCGGCTGGCGGGAGCGTCCCCGGCTCCCCCGCTGACCAGAGCAGCCCCTGTGGCTCACCCGGTCACGCCAATGCCGTGTCCGTGGCGACACCTTCCTCCCGGGGGCCTGCGGTTTGGGCCGCGCCAGGGAGAGTGGCCCGAGGGACCGGCCGCCGGCAGGAGCCCTGCTCTGTGTCTCTAATGCGCTCCCCTGGCGGCCGAGACCCCACACGTGTTGTCACAACGCACCCCACCTGACGCCCTGGGAGAGGATGCTGGCAGCTGGCGTCTGCTTCCTCGGGACCTGCCCCCCTGCGCCCCCTCCCCCCCCTTTACCCTGTGTCGATTGTGCTTCGATTTCACCGGGGTAAATCCCAGTCGTGAGCATGACTGTGCCGCGTCCTGTGTGTCCTCCTCGTGGGGCATTAAGTCTGGGCTGGTCCTGGGACCCTGATGCAGGAGTCTTAGAGGAGGGAGGAGTTAAAGATGCTCGTAGGAGTGCGAGACCCTTTTAGCTTTTTGTGACTTCTTTCTCCAAGAACGCTGCCTTGCCCACACCTAATTCTAGAGAGTTGTCCTTTATGCTGTCACCCTGTCAAGGCTCCGCAAAGCACCTGATGTAGCTGCCACCCCATCTGGTCAATGTGTGTAACTTGCAACTACAGCAGCCAGTGGACGGGCCAGAGCAGGTCAGGGACAAACTGACTGCGGGGGGCGGGGGGCGGCGCAGGCAGGCGGGGCAGGAGAGAGAGACCTTCTAGCTGCAAGGTCCACGTGCTGAGGGCACAAGGAAGGACATTCTTTGGAGGGAGAGGGGGAGTGTCAACGGCCCAGCAAGTCCAGAGGCCCCCCTGGGCCCTCCAGTCCCCTAGGAGAGGGGAGGGGCTCCTGGTCATTCCAGGGCCGGCCAGGACCTGCCTGTAAGAACCAAAACCCTTACCTAACTGTCCTGATGCTGAAAAGACACAGTGGGACGCTGGCTTCCTCGAAACCCCCCACCCCGTCCTGCCCCCCCAGAGATCTGGGAAGCACACCCCAGCCCCCTTCCCAGGGCAGACGGAATCCAGTAAGACTTGTGGGCAGAATGCACCAAGAACATTCTGGAACTTTGTGAAAGACCCTGCCTGTCACTCGACAAAACTGAACCACATCTCATGTGTTCACACTGGTCGTTGGCTAAGTTGCAGGACATTTCTGGTGTCGCTTCCCCGGCTGGCTCTGAAGCGTGCAACACAGCCAGAGTCTGAGCGCCCCCACCCCACAGCCTGGCCCCTCTCCCCTGCTAGCTGCTCCCTGGCCAAGACCCTGCCGGCTCCTGCTCATCCCGCCTCCCCCTACCTCTGCCCGGCAAGAGTGCCCTGGGCAGCCTGCAGTTCTCTCCTGGCTCTCTTCCCCCACGCTGTCCCGCTCGGGGTCGAGTGTCCTCCAGGCCCGGTGCGCGGCTGGACCAGGGGGCGCCCAGCACGTCGGCCAGGCCAGCCTGAGATGTGCTCAGCAGGTGACAAGGCCTCGGGTTCCCCCACGACAGGCCCCTCGGCCCCACGCCGCTCACCTGGCAGGAGCGAAACTGGCTGACGAGCAGCGTGCACCGTTGCGGGTCCTTCCGCCCGTCCAGACTGTCCAGCTCGGCGGCCACCTGGTTCAGCTCCTCGTCCGCATAGTAGAACTGGGCGAGCAGCTGTGGGTCCGACCTCTGCGGGGGAGAGAGGCGGCGGCGTGAGCGGGAGCATCACTGTTCCCGGGCCCCACACCCCTCACGGAACCTGGCACCTGTCCTGACTCCCTCTGCATCTCAGCCCACTTCTCAGGAGGCCTTCCCGGCAGCAGGGGTTCAGGGAGGGTGGGGTGTAGGGATCAGAGGCAGAGTAGAATCGGCTCTTAACAAGGGACTTGCTCCTAAAAGGAGACTACAATGGCAGCCGGTGAAGGACGCAGGTCCGACCAACACCCCACAATTTCCTCAAACGAAGCCTGACGGACTGTGGCGCCATAAGTGGTTGCCATCTGCGAATCTGTTCTCTAGAATCTTCTCAGCCCTCAGCCCGGCTTCCATCCCCCAGAAAATGCCAGTGGTCTGTGGCAGGAGGCCCCTCACCCCCACCCCTGCTCTCCTGACGGGCTGCCGACCGCCCTGAGCGCCCTGGCCGCCCCCGCCACCTCTGCCCCGGCCTGCGACCTTCTCCTTCCACACACCGGCCTCAGGGCCTCTGCACTGCAGCCGCTCTGGCCTGAGGCAGGAAGGATCAGGAGAAACCCACAGCAAAAGCGATGACGCCCTCGGAGATACTTTCAGAAGTGGTGGCGTTCACGATCGTGCAGAGAAAGAAAGGAGAGGGCGAGACCACAAACCAGGCAGGCGTTCAAAGGTGCCGGGGGACCACACGCACACACACTCACAGCACAGTCAGCACAACCCACTCTTCATCCTCACGGAGTTAGCACACGGTTGCTTGTCCCCTGATGCTGTTAAATGCAGGTAACTTACTGTCCCAATCTTTGGTGTCCCTTTTTCTCCCATCTCGGGGGTCCTCTTGGCTCTGGCGTTCCATCCCCTCCCCTGTGTGGCCCGTCGGCTGGCCTTTCTTCGGCTCAGGGGTCCGGGCCCTTCAGTGCCTGACTCGGTCAGCTCTCGGGCTGGCCCGGGGGGAGACCCCAAATGAGGCAGAGCAGACCCGCGGGCGGGGGCGCCCAGCTGTGGTGTCTGCCTGGGGGCGGGGGGGGGGGGGGGGGGCCCCCCCCGGGCGCCCCGGGCTGGGCCAGGGCGGCCTTCCCGGGGCTTTTCCAGGAGAGTCGAGGAGACGAGAATCTGTTCTGTCGCCCATTCACCCAGCAAACGCTGCCTGAACACGCACTCTGCCCGGGGTGCGGGGGCCCGGGGGTACGACCTGGGATGGGGTGGACTCAGACCCCCGCCCTACTGGCGACCCAGTGCCTCACACCCTCTCTGGTCCCGGGAGCCAGTGTGTACCCTCAGTGGGCTCAGCTGACTTGCTGGGTTCCTGTCACTCCAAGGAGGGTGACCAGTGTCCCCTCTGCGACAAAACAGGAACAGGATTGGGGTCAGGGGCTAGGCAGTACTTTTGTGCCTCTTTGCTGTTCCACTGACTGGTGGCGTGGAAAGTGATGCTCAGACAGCATCTCGAGGCCCTTCCCCTACAGGCCTGGAGTCCCAGGGAGGGGTGACGTGGCGGGCAGGGGCTGGGGGCACCCTCCGTGGCCTTGGGGCTACGGATTTTCAGGGAGGCCCTGAGGCCTTGCTCTTTGCTTCTCAAAGTCCCAGAATTGTGACCTGGCTCCCCTGGTGGCTGCCAGCTTCCCCTCCCGAGGTCCTGGATCCCACAAGCCGTGTCCCAAGAAGGAGAGGAGTGCCTCAAACAGCACCCTGTTACCAGTTACACGGGGGTCGTCCCTTCCTGAGAGGAGGTTGCAGCAAGGGGCTGAGGCCACCGCCGGCCAATGACATGTTCCGGACTCTGCTGGCACCGAGCCTGGGCACCTGACAGCCTGCTCGGGAGCTGACCTCGGTCACCAGAGGCCACTAGCTTCCTTCTGGCCCCAAACCCACCGGCTCCCCTCACAGCAGTGGGGTGGAGGGCAGGTGCTGAGAGCAGGGGGCACGGTGGAGACAGTCCCACAGCAGATGCCTCGCTGTGGCCCGGTGCCTCCCACAGAGCTGGCCTGGAGCCGTCGTGGTCACAACGCACCAGGGCAGGCAATGCCGAGCCTCCCTGCACCTGTTCCTGCAGCTGCCACCACTGCTCACAACACGACGCCCGCTGGCACAGCAGACAGGCTGGGGACTGAATTTAGGGCACCGGATGATGACACCTCCAGGAAGCCAGGTCTCTGTTCTGAGAAAGAGGGCACGATGCAGGGGGCCGTGCCCAAGCGTGTCCAGAAAATAACTCAGAAGCATCCTTTGCCCTGGCATTAAAAACCTCACCATATATAAGCAGACCTCAAATCCAAATATTCACACTGACGGCCCGGGCGAACACGGCCCCCTCTGCTATTGGCAGTGAGTGACCACGGAAGGTCCCGGAATGCCTGATGGTGGCCATGGTGCCAGCTGTCAGGAAGACAAGGCTCTGCCCCTCACATGGTCCCATTGACCCCGCCGGCCATTCCGCTCCCTGCACCCAGGAGGGGACCGAGCCTCAAGAGCGTCTTCCGAGTGGCCCTCAGCTTGTGCACATGCACACACACACCTTCCTCCACGTTCTGGAGAGAGTGACAAAGAAGCACCATGTGTTCAAGTGGAACTGTGGTGTGTGTGTGTGTGTGTGCACGTGTGTGTAGGGGCGTGTGTGTGGTTTGGTGTGGGTGTGTGTGGTGTGTGTGTGTCTCCGTGTGTGTGCGGGGTGTGCATGTGTCTGTGTGGGTGTGTGGGTGGCACAGGGAAGGAGACAGCAGCACCCAGAACTGGGTGCCCGCCCAGAGCTGCGTGGGCTCTAAACCTCTTCACGACCATGCCCCCCAGCGACAAGCACCTAGCAGGTGCGGCAGGATCCGGTCTTGGAAATGATGCACAGAGACGAGGCTCTTGGTCCCACTTCACTCTGATGTCAGTGAACTACAGACCTTAAAACCAGACCTACAGACGTGCTGTGCATCAGCAGAAAGAGAGCCGCAAACACACATACACACACACAGACGCGTGCAGCAGAGTAAGAGAATTCAGAAAACTTTTTCAAAGCTAGTGATTATCCTATATTACTGAAACCCAAAAGGCCTACGCTATTTGAACACTTTATTCGTACCCTGAGCCAGCTTTCCACCCCCTCGGGACTGGCATCGTCCACAGAGGAAGCAGACGTCCACTGTGTGTGTCCCGGGAAGCAATCCGTGCCGGCCGCGTCAGTCAGACCTGCCCGCGGACCCAGGCGCTGCGAGGGACAAAACCTCCAGGCAGGGGTTCCAGGAAATGAGTGAACACAACCTACAAAGTTCCATTTGTGCTGATGAACAAAATCCAAGGGAGAATGATAACACTCCATTTTCGCGTCGGAGTCTGCAGGGTCCAGAGTAACACGGGCCAGCTCAGCCCCGCCCACCACGGATGTGCAGCTCAGCCAGCCGGCAGGGTCACCACAAGTCTGCTCGAAGTGGGGGACCCATGGATGTTCAGGGACATGAGAAGTTGTCTTTCTCTCTTGGATTTAAATCATCTAGCCTTATTCTATAACATGCTAAATTAAATTTTATTAATTTTATTTATTTTCAAAGAGACAGAGAGAGCAAGCAGGAGAGTAGCAGAGAGAGAGAGAGAATCCCAAGCAGGCTCCGCGCCATCAGCTCAGACCCCGATGTGCGGCTTGGAGCCTGAGGTGGGGCTCGAACTCACAAACTATGAGATCACCGCCTGAGCAGAAACTAAGACTCAGAGGCTTAACCGACTGAGCCACCCAGGCGCCCCTAAAATTAAATTTTAAATTACACTTTTAAATATCCCTAAGGAAAATGTTCACAACATAGAGAACCAATTGGTATATATAAGAAGGACTCAAAAAATAACAACAACAACAAAAAAAGAACTCACCCTATTTTGAAATAAAAATTGTAAGAGAATAATTTAAAACTCAGTAGGAATGTCTTTTCTGCCACACTGTGTCGATATTTTCTCACCATCAGTTCAGGGCAGCGTAAGTTTTCGCGGTCGCAAGAAGACAAAACAGAAGCTCACGGAAGAAAGCGTCTGGCCTGGGAGGCTCCATGACTCTACGAACAGGCAGCATCAGAGGTGATGGGAAAACCAGGAAACCACAAAGAAGCACTAAGTCGAAGTGCAAACATGAACTAATTCAGCACTAATTTTGTCAAGTTGATGAAATCATTCTTTCATCCGAAAGCTGCTCTGCGGTGTGGGAGAGGGCGCCGGCCACAGTGGGAGGGGGCTCAGGCCCTGCTGCAGGCCCCGGGCTGAGCCGGCCGGCTGGGCTGGGGCGGAAGGCGGCAGGAGCAGGCCCGCCCAGCCCTGTGCAGAGCACCCGGATGAAGTTCACAGGGAAAGGGAAGGCCCAAGGTCGCATGGCGGGACAGGATGGAGCCCAGAGTCGGCCTGGGGCTCACACTAAGGACCCTCGGGCACCCTCGTGGGGAAGATGAAGGGGTGAGTGTGACAAGGGCTCCCATCCCTTTCACACCCTTGCTTCCCAAGTAAGAAGTGAGCACTGCAGTGGGAGGGCCTCACGAGGACGCCCCTGTTCGCTCCAGGCCGCAGCCGCACAGCCCCAGCCAAGCTGCACGATGGGGAGAAGGGGTGGAGGCAGATGGCCAGACAGGTGGGCAGGACAGATGGCAGGACAGGAGGCCTGGCCAGACCAGAAAGGACCAGTCCCCCACACTGCCCGGTGATGGAGCACAGCCCAGGTGGCATGTGGGGAGCCCCAGCCCCCTGCCCACCCCCCTCCCCTCAGCACCCGCCCCAGGATGTGAGCTGAGCTCCCAACGCTCGCTCGTTCCCCCGACAGGCCACCCCATATGCCTCCCGCCATCCCAACACTCAGCAGGAGCCAGCCTTCCAGATCTCAGTGGACCCCAGGTAGGCATCAGCTGGACAGAGTCCAGGTTGCTCAGGGGTGAGGGCTGGGCGCCCAAGGTGCCAGTCCGCCAGCCTTGGGCCTCTCCCAGACCAGCTTTCCAGTAAAGCCTCAGATTCCCCACTGCAACACCAGAAATCCAAGAATGTTGCCAAAAACAAACAAACAAACCAAACAGAAAAGCCTCAAGTCGTGGCACCTTGAATGTGACTGCTCCCCCTACCACCAGTGGTGCCCCCACCCAGCCAGCTGGTCTCCAGTCCCTGAGCCTGGGAGAAGCAGCCCAGACCACACTAGGCTCTTAAGGAAGCCCACTGACCACTCGTCCCATGGCTGGAAGCCCTCACTGCCTCCAAACACCGACCCAGGCCCTCCTGAAGGTCTGCACCACCCTCTGTCCCCACCAACGTCTGGCATATTTGGGGAGCCATGACTCATGCCCCAAAGTTGGCTTGTCTCCATCAGTACACCCCGGGGCCGCCTGGCCCCAGACACCAGCCACCCTTCAGCAGATCTGGTGCCCCAAATAGGCACAGGCTCCTGTTGTCACAAGGCAGCAGCCCTGCCATCTGGCCCATCAGTGACTGGACTGGGGGCTGGTTACTTCTGTGCCCACCCCCCCACTCCGACCCAACTGCCTGCTATCTCTACCCAGGGGCTGCAGAGAGCCCGTCCAGTCACAAGGAGCGACAGTCAGGGGCTTTGTCCCACACCCCCTCCCCAACTGCTGGTAGCTCCTGCTGCCAGGGCGGCGGCGGGCCCCGCAACTGGCTCCCTCTCAGGACTCAGGTGCCTGCCCTCCCTGAGGCCTCAAGTTCAGGCGTGGAGCTGGGCCTGGGCACATCACCACCCCTGTGGCCCCCTGCACCTGTCTGGCACACCTGGCCGGGGAGACCCTGAGGTAGCCAGCTGCTTCCCCCCAGGGCTTGAGGAGGCTGGCCAGGCTCCAGAGGTTTTAGGTCCTGGCAGCCAGGGCTTGGTGCAGACTAATCACAGAGAAAACCGTCAAGAGCTGTGTCTAAATCATGCAACCTCCATAATCCAGCACCCCCTCAGAGGAGGTGACGGCCACTCCCCAGTCTGCACAGGGGAGAACCTAGGCTTGGATCCCATGTCCAAAAAGTAGCCCCACCTGTCACTTCGCCCCCCTAACAAAGGATGGCCTTTTTCTGCAACTCACCTTCCCTTCTGGTTCCTGTTGGGTGTTAAGGGCAAGGCAGCACAGGGATCCCATCCGGGCTGGCACCACGTGTCCCTGATAGAAAGCTGGAGGGTCCCACTGGGGTCGGGCTCAGTGGCTCAGGGTCCCGGCACACGCACCCACGTGGGCCAACTTGCACGGACACCACGTGCTTCCACAGGTCTCCTCTGAATGCCCAGGGAGCATCCATCCACCCTAGGAGGCTGGCCCCATCCTGGGCCGCAGCCAGAAAATCGCCGCTGAAGCCCAGGAACCACCCCACCCAGGGCAGGCACCAGCGGACGCTCAGCCGGCCCCGCCCACACCTCCAGCCTGACTGCAGCCACAGATGGCCTGTCCTCCCTTGCGTGGGGCCCGGCTGGGCCGCTGTGAGCGGTCTGCCTCAAGGGCAAAGCACTTCGCGGCGACAGAGCCGAATGCTTGCCCAAGAGAGACTGACGACGTTACACTCGGTTCACATCGATAAATATTTTATGTCTATGGTACAGCAACAGAGACGGCCATCCCGAAAATGTGTCCGGAGGAACCAAGGGCCCTCGACAGCATGGGGAAGAAAGAGCCTGTGCCCCGATGGCAGGATGAACCAGCTTCAGAATTTATAAAGATGGGTGCTGGGCTTAGGTCCAGGATGCACTGAGCTTCAAATCCCGCTCAGTCACTTACTGGACGGTGACCATGGGCACGGCACTTACCCACGTCTCCATCTACCATTTGCAAAATGGGCTTAATGCACTCAGAGTACCTGGCAAGCGCCCGGGGCACAGCAGACACTCAATATAGTCTGTCACTAAGGGAGTCATCACTACCAATAAAAGCGTCCCTGGTGCAAGCAGTCAAAGGTGATAGAAAACAAGCCAAGATGACCTCACTTCTGAGAGCATCATTCCCTGAAAGTGGCCACACGACAGCACCACCCCCAAACGGCAGATCACAACGACACCCCGTGCCAACCAACAGAGCCATGTGGGGGAACCTCAACCCCCAGGAGGCAGTGAGGACCGACAGCAGGGGAGGGAGAGACCTCCCCCCACGACCGCACCTGGTCCCCGAAGTGCCCAAATCCGGGAGTCTTTCCGAGCCTTCCCCAGGATGTCAGGGGGTGGGGCACTGGGACAAGGAGCGTCGCATCCAGGGCTGGGGTGCAGGGCAATGGGGCACAGGGTCGGGGCATCGGGGGCTGGGACGCGGGGCACTGGGACATGGGTGCTGGGCATTGGGGGCTGGGACGCGGGGCACTGGGGTCCAGGGACGGGGCATCAGGGGCTGAGACGCGGGGCACTGGGGTGTGGGTGCCGGGCATCGGGGGCTGGGGTGCGGGGCACTGCGGGTGCGGCACTGCGCGCACGGCGCGGGCCACTGGGGGCGCAAGAGGCGGAGCCCTAGGGACGAGGGGGCGGGGCGCAGGTGTCCAGGTGAGGTCCGGAAGGGCGGGCTGCGGCGGCCTCATATAAAGGAGGAAGAGGCCAAGCCGGCCGGGTCGCGGGAAGCGTGGGCTGGGGTGGCGCAGCGAGTGGAGCCTCCGCGGGCGCCATGGAGGCCGGAAGGTCGGTGGTGTCCCAGAAGGAGCGACGTGGGAGGGAGGAGAGGCCTCGGGACGAGCGAACGTTGCGTTGCGGCTGGAGAAACGCGGGAGTCTCTCGGGCTCAGAGTGGTCGCTGAGCCCCTGGCCGCTCAGCTAGCGCGCAGGGGCCTGATCCGCCTTCCCGCTCAGCAGGTGTCTGGGCCTGGCCCCGTAGCCCTGGCCCATCCCCGCTCCAGGTCCCTCCCCTAATCTCTGACGCTTCAGAGCCCCCAACCCTGAGCCGGACCTGGCACAAGTGGGAGCGCCAGCAGCCCCTGGCCTGGGAGACGCCCCTTCTGACTCAAAGATGCAGATACATGGACTCTCCCAAGCCCTCCGACTCCCGGCCTGGGCTGGGGAACGGGTTAGCGAGCTGCGCCAGTCACCCCAATACCGGGAGACCTTCACTGCACCTGCTGCGGAATGAAGTCTGCACGGACGTGCGGTGGGGGCCTCCCCTCTACAGGAGGGGTGCAGGAAGAGAAAGCACCCCTCTGGCAGGGCCAGGCCAAGACTTAAACACAGTATGACTCACTCGGGAAGCTGAGGTGGGCAGACTACACAGCCCAACTTCACGGTCAACTCACAGATGGTTCTAGAACAGCCGCCCAACACATCGACCTAAAAGATGTGTCCTGAGGCTGAATCTGGACCCCCACAAAGGAGAACATCCTCTTATAGTGATGGGGGGGCATGAACTTAAATCTAGGGTTATTCCAGCAAAAAATAGTCCTGAAATCTTACCCACAGCCAAGAGGCTCACACATAAGATTTTTTTTTTTTTTTTTTTTTTTGAGAGGCAGAGAGAGAGAGCACGAGCAGAGGAGGGACAGAGAGAGAGGGAGACACA
>NW_024412376.1:167525056-167553466 GCF_014898765.1 Herpailurus yagouaroundi | reverse complement strand
CAGAGAGAGAGGGAGACACAGAATCTGACGCAGGCTCCAGGTTCTGAGCTGTGAGCACACAACCCAACGCAGGGCTCGAACTCAAGGACTGTGAGATCATGACCTGAGCTGAAGTCGGACGCTTAGCTGACTGAGCCACCCAGGCACCCCTCACAGTTAAGTTCTGAGACAGAGTTTTGAACTCACTAAATTTTTAAGACACTGTTATCACTATAACCAGCGTTGCCCCAAATGAGGTTTTATAAGAACTTCTTAAGCAGAGTGGACTGTGGGCCTCCCTGAGGGAAGGCCAGCACTCTGCAGCTCCCCAGATGATCTGCTAAATTAGTGCCCCACAAGCTCTGGAGTGTAGGACCCATTTAGACACCCAGGAGACGAGTTCCCTGTACCAGCTATGGCTCCCACTTGGAGGGCCAGCTTCCCCGCTGTCGGCGACTCTGGAAAGTAACCCAGGAAGGGGCCCCGGAGAAACCCCTCCAGCTGCAGGGGGTCCCTGCCTTGGGAGCCATGGCGAGGGGCCCCTTTATAAACATACTCTGGTCCCACCTGGAGACAGACCCCCACTGTTGGGGGAGATGCTCCTGAGAAGCAGGGCCCCAGCCCTGGGAGGAGGCTAGGTCACCCCCTGTTGGGCTGGGACACCCCCCCTTCCACGGGGAGCAGCCTGGCACGGGACCCTGCCACACCCCAGGTGACCACACTGGCCTTGGCTGCAGTATTTGGGCTTCAGGCCAAACCAGATGCAACGCCTACACATAACACACTGTCCAGTGAATGGTTTCCAGAAGGAAATGATTTCCCCAAACTCCCCATCCAGCGCTGTGCACACAGATGACTCACCAAGCACAGGGACCATGGGGAGTTCAAGCTGGCCAGCTGCGGCGGGTCACGGAGAAGCCCCTTGCATAACTTCTCAGAAAAGTGGCACGGGCACCCACACATCTGGAGAGGGAGTGTGCTTCGCACCCCCAGACGCCCGCCCCCAGGCAGGCCCTGCCTGACCGCAGGTGTCTGAACTACAGGAGGTCTGTTTAGAATTTGAATGGGTTTGAGGTTCTTTCAAATGCGAGCTATTTTCAAAGCTATTAAGTAGTAAACTTGGTGGCCTGCTATTTACTCTATTTCCACACGGTTCCCACACTGCTGGCAGCCACGGGACACAGTCCACCGGGGGCCCCAGGCCTGAGCTCCCATTGTTGGGACAGTGTCCTGGGCTCGGGCTGCAGCCCAGGAAACAGGCGAGGTAGCCGGGCTGGGAAGTCTTCTCAGCTTCTGGGACGGTGGGAATCTACCCAAGGGAAACAGAAATTTAAATTGCTTCTTTATGGGGGCGCCTGGCTGGCTTAGTTGAGCGTCCGACTTCGCCTCAGGTCATGATCTCCTGGTCCGTGAGTTGGTGAGTTCGAGCCCAGCATCGGGCTCTGTGCTGACAGCTCGGAGCCTGGAGCCTGCTTCAGATTCTGTGTCTCCCTCTCTCTCTGCCCCGCCCTCCCCCCACTTGTGCTTTGTCTGTCTGTCTCTCTCTCTCTCAAAAATAAATAAACATTAAAAATTTTGTTAATTGCTCCTTTATGAATTGTCCTCTCCTTCAGAGAGAATTTGAGGTGACCACCAAATCAGAGCACACGTGAACTGAGTCTGTTTGTTTAATCAGAGGAGCAATTAAAGGGCCCAAACAGGGGTCCCTCTGGGGCCAAGTGGATCACTGCAGGTACATGTCAACAGCCAGCTGGCCTACCCTGATCTCTGTTTTGCTGGGACAGGCCCAGGGCCCACGAGTGTCCCCCAGTCCTGGGCATATCAGCGCCACAGGGCGGGGATGAAGTGGATTGGGAGAGTCCAGCCCCACACCTGTAGGGAGCCCTAATCCCGGGCCAGCCTCACCTGCGGTCTGGGAACATGCTGGGGTCAGGGAGCAACATGCAATTCCTCCCACTGGGAGGACCTAAGAGACGGGACATCACCGGGAGGGAAGCCAGCACCTGGGGAGGCCTTGCTGGCTGAGCAGGTGGGGTTAACACACACTTGAGGGACCCAAGGACTTAGAAACGCAGGTGGGCAATCCCTATCAAAATAACACCAGCATTCTTCACAGAGCTAGAACAAACAATCCCAAAATTTGTATGGAACCAGAAAAGACCCTGAATAGCCAAAACAATCTTGAAAAAGAAAACCAAAGCAGGAGGCATCACAATCCCAGGCTTCAAGCTATACTACAAAGCTGTAATCATCGAGACAGCATGGTACTGGCACAAAAACAGACACTCAGATCAATGGAACAGAATAGAGACCCCAGAAACGGACCCACAAACGTATGGCCAACCAATCTTTGACAAAGCAGGAAAGAATATCTAATGGAATAAAGACAGTCTCTTCAGCAAGTGGTGCTGGGAAAACTGGACGGTGACATGCAGAAGAATGAACCTGGACCACTTTCTTACACCAGACACAAAAAGAAACTCAAAATGGATGAAACACCTCAATGTAAGACAGGAAGCCATCAAAACCCTCGAGGAGAAAGCAGGAAAAAGCCTCTTTGATCTTGGCTGTAGCAACTTCTTACTCAACACGTCTCCAGAGGCAAGGGAAACAAAAGCAAAAAGGAACTGTTGGGACCTCATCAAGATAAAAAGCTTCTGCACAGCGAAGGAAGCAATCAGCAAACAAGGCAACCGACAGAATGGGAGAAGATATTTGCAAACAACATATCAGACAAAGGGTTAATATCCAAAATCTATAAACAACTTATGAAACTCAACACCCATAAAACAAATAATCCAGTGAAGAAATGGGCCAAAGACATGAACAGACACTTCTCCAAAGAAGACATCCAGATGGCCAACAGACACATGAAAAAATGCTCAACATCATCCATCATCAGGGAACTACAAATCAAAGCCACAATGAGATACCACCTCACCCCTGTCAGAATGGCTAACATTCACAACTCAGGCAACAACAGATGTTGCTGAGGATGCGGAGAAAGAGTGTCTCCTTTGCACTGCTGGTGGGAATGCAAGCTGGTGCAGCCGCTCTGGAAAACAGTACGGAGGGTCCTCAAAAAACTAAAAACAGAACTACCCTACGACCCAGCAATTGCACTACTAGGCATTTATCCAAGGGGTACAGGGATGCTGTTTCGAAGGGACACATGTACTCCAATGTTTATAGCAGTGCTACTGACAATAGGCAAAGCATGGGAAGAGCCCAAATGTCCATTGATGGATGAATGGATAAAGAAGATGTGTACACACACACACACACACACACACACACACAATGGAGTATTACTCAGCAATCAAAAAGAATGAAATCTTTCCATTTGCAACTATGTGGATGGAACTAGAAGGTATTATGCTCAGTGAAATTAGAGAAAGACAAATATATAACTTCACTCATATGAGGACTTTAAGATACAAAAGAGATGGACATAAGGGAAGGGAAGCAAAAATAAGATAAAAACAGAGAGGGAGACAAAACAGAAGAGACTCTTAAATACAGAGAACAGGGGCGCCTGGGTGGCGCAGTCGGTTAAGCGTCTGACTTTAGCCAGGTCACGATCTCGCGGTCCGTGAGTTCGAGCCCCGCGTCAGGCTCTGGGCTGATGGCTCAGAGCCTGGAGCCTGTTTCTGATTCTGTGTCTCCCTCTCTCTCTGTCCCTCCCCCGTTCATGCTCTGTCTCTCTCTATCCCAAAAATAAATAAATGTTGAAAAAAAAATTCTAAAAAAATACAGAGAACAAATGGAGGGTTGCTGGAGGGGTTGTGGGTGGGGGGATGGGCTAAATGGGTGAGGGGCATTAGGGAGGATACTTGTTGGGATGAGCACTGGGTGTTATATGTAGGGGATGAATCACTGAATTCTACTCCTGAAATCATTGTTGCACTACATACTGACTAACTTGAATGTAAATTAAAATAAAGGAAGGAAGGAAGGAGGGAAGGAAGAAGGTGGGTTGGTTGGTTGCTGCAGCCTTGGACCCAGACGCTCTGACCACACCTCACCCAGGTGGGTGGTGCTGCTCCCGGAAGGTCTGTGGACACGCACCTCCAGCGGGTCAGGACGACATACCCAGCCCCCTTTCCAGAAGAGGGTAATCCGGGCTTTTAGAAACAGCTTTACTGACACAGATCTCATGTCCCATAACATCCTCCCGGTTAAAGTCCTCAACTCAGGGGTTTTAGTACATTCATGGGGTTGTGCAACCATCACCACAAACTAATTTTAGATCACCTCCACCCCGCAAAGGGAAGCTTGCACCCATTCCCAGTCATCCCTCTACGGGCCCTGATCTACTGTCTTTACGGATTTGCCTGCTCTGGACGTTTCATGCAAATGGATCACAGGAGATGTGACCTTTTGCATCTGACTCCTTTCCTTCTGCATGTTTGCAAAGATCGTCCACGTTGTGGGGCATGTCAGTGCGTTCTTTAGGGCCGAATAGTTCCCACCGTGGGGATGGACATTTTGTTGGTGGAGCCCCTCCCCAGTTGGTGGACAGGTGGACTGTGTCCACTTTGGGGCGATGCTGCTATGAACGAGTGTTCGTGTGGACATCAGCTTCCCGCCTCTCTTGGGCATAAACCTGGAAGGGGTCCCAATCCGGGGTCACTGCGTGTGAAACTGCCGGGGCCACCGCCAGGTGGCTTTCCAGAGGGGCGGCACCATTTGGCGACCGTACAGCCACAGTGTTTGGGGGTCCCTGTCAGCACCTGAGCGTCTCAGACTTCGATTCCCACCGTCCTGGGGGCGGTGAGGTGCCACCTCTGTGCCCTGTGACCCGCACCTCCCTGGTCAGTAAGGATGCTGAGCTCCTGTTGGCCCTTTGTCGGTCTTCTCTGTGGCTGTCCTTCCTCACAGTGACCTCTTTCCACATGCGGGTCAAAGGAGCTGAGGCGGTCACGCGCTCTGGTCTGACCATATCTGCCTCCCACGGCCACTTAGGTGCAGTCCAGACTGGGCCTCTGTCTGCTGGGACGAGGGTCCCTCTGCCACAGCCAAAGCCACAGGAGGGTGCAGACTATGCAACACAGACACGCTCACTTGCCATAAAGGGAGTCCTTGGAGCGAGGCAAAGGTTCTCCCATCACCTGCCCTGGCACCCCGGAAATGTCTCCTACCCACCTGCAGCAGGTGGAGTAGGTGGCCCTCACAGTCCACTCAGAACCCAAGAATGTGACTATCTTTGGAAAAGGGTCTTTGTAGATGGAAGAAAGGTGTGCTCTTGGGATGAGATCATGCTGGAATATCAGGGTGGAGCCTACCTCCAGGGACAAGTGTCCCTGCAGGAGAAGGAGAAGCATACACTGGGGACAAGCCAGGGGAAGTGAGATCAAGACTGGAGCAAAGTGTCTACAAGCCCAGCAATGTATGGAGCCCCGAGAATCCAGATTCTCTCTCAGAGCCTCCTGAGAACCAATCCTGTTTTCAGACTGTGTCTCCTGAACCACGAAAGAAACTCCTTTTCTTTTAAGCCAGCTACTTGGTTACCCCAGGCGGGAGAAAGGAATGCACCCTCCCTGCACCCCATCCCTGTGTCCACACCCCACCCCCGTGCTCTGCGCTGTCAGCGTAGAGGCCGAGGTGGGGCTCGAGCCCACGAACCATGAGATCATGACCTGAGTCGAAATCAAGAGTCGGGACGCTTAACCGACTAAGCCCCCCAACTGCCCCTTCTTTATGATTTTCTTAGTAACATTTTCTTTTCTCCAGCCTACTTTATTGTAAGATTACAGCATACAATATATGTAACATACAAAATATGTTAACTTACTGTTTATGTTATCTGAAAGGCTTCCAGTCAACAATAGACTATAGTGGTTAAGTTCTAAGGGAGTCAAAAGTCACACAGAGATTTTCAACTGTGTGGGGGGTTAGCACCCCTAACCCCTGTATTGTCCAAAGGTCAACTGTACTTGGCTTCAAAGCATTTTTAGAGGAAAAACCATAGATGGATATTGCAGAGGCTCAACATACGGCAGAAGAGAACCAAATGGGTGTCTGCTCAGAAAAAACAGGGACGGGGTCTGCAGGAAAATAATCCAGATGCAGATACTCAAGCCAGGGCAACAACAAACAAAGCAAAGCAAAAAATAAAAAGACTCCCTTCAACAACAGTGGGCAAATAAACTCTTCACATGAATCCCCATAATAGTAGCGAAAGCTGAACCCCTAGAGGGCTCTCACCCTGGATGTGCGCCCACTGAGGCTCCCCGGAGGTGACCGATGCCAGCTCAGCCGCTGACGTGGGGGACCCTGCATGGTGCCTGCAAACAGGCTGCCTGCCTCCTGAAGGGACCCCAAGCGCCAGGCTGTCCCAGAGGCAGACAAGACAAAGCACCCGCCCATATCCACGAGGAGCCCACCTTAGGGGCCCAGGGGACCTGGGGGCAGAGTAGAGGAGAAAGGGCAAGCAGGGCCGCCCAAAGCAGAACCATCAACACACAAGGACTGGTTTTTTATACTGAACACAAAACGATTTTTTAAATATTATTTTTGATTGTAAAAAGTACAGAAATTCGGAAAACTGTAAACAGGAAAATAATCATCTCCAAGAACCCAAACCCAAACCCAAACCCAACCTCTTGGTCTTCTGCCCACGTGAACCCGGGAACACAAGGAGCCCTCTGTCCCCCCACTACCGGCCCCCAAGCAGGGCTTCTCAAACCTGCGCGGCAGTAAACGCACTCTCGCACGTGTTGGTGGGACGCCGGGGTCCCCACGGGGCCCCTCAGCACCACGCATGTGTTCAATTCATGCTCCGAAGCAGAGCGGCTCCAACACCAGCACCTGGGCCCCTCCCACCCACAGGTCTCCAAGAGCACTGACTGCAAATAGCAAAAAACAGCGTGTTTACTCTAAAATTATGACCTTGCCCGTAGACTCAGCCCCTCCACTCTGGAAAGAGCCGTGGGGACAACCGAGTGCGAGATCACTCCAAAAAGCGCGTCTTCGGTTAACTGTGTAGGAGCTGAGACTGTGAAGACATCTGTCAGAATCTGTGCTTTTCAGCAGGTCCCCGTGTGCTCATAGGGAAACGTGCCCCAAGTATCTATGGAACAAAGCTAAACTTTAAAACACATCCACATAAACCCAGACGGCAGACACAGCGGCCTGGAGAGGCTTTCAGACAGGGGAGTGGGCACAGAGAGGCCCCAATTCTCCCATGGAACATTCTGAGCTTCCAGAGCAGCGTTCTCCAGGGAAGTGTTTGTCTTTCTCTCTTGTCTACGAAATGCATTCCAAGTGCCTCGACTGCTTGTCGGCCCATATGAGGCTCTGCAGGAGCGTCAGCCATGAGCTGGGTGCTGCCCGCCACACCCAGGGTCCTGTCCCAAGTCCCCCTCCCCACGCCCTGCAGCGGCAGGCCGAGGGGCCGTCATGGCTCTCCTGAAGCTTTGAGGAAGAGGGCTTTCTCTTGTCCCAAACACCCATTTTACAGGAAAATGTTAAATTAAGTCATTCCTACTCATTTCAAGCAACTTTGCATCAAATAGGGTGGCAAATGCTAAGAAGGCCCGAATCACGTGGGTGGGTCAACCCTGGTGGCTCCCAGGGGACCCGCCTGGCTCTCCCCCAAGCTGGAGAGCATATGCCCCACCCTCTGAACTCCACATGAAGTCACGACTTGGTGGCCATACAGACTGATCTGCCCCGTGGGGTGAGACACCACCCCAGGCTGGGTGCGGGCGGCCATCCCAACACCAAACCTTCAAATCTTCCACAAAACAAAATGAGTATAAAATTACACAGCGTGAGCCCCTGGGCACAGGACTGTGCCACCATCACCTGCTGTCCCAAGCAGAGGACAGCCCAGAGCCCCTCCCTCTGCTCCTGCTGTCCAGGTCCCTGACGCCCACAGAGGCGGCCACTGACACATGGGGCTGGTGAGCACCTAAACGGGGCCATCGGAGTTGAGACGTGCTGTCAGTGTGACCAATAAACATGCCACCTTCACAGACATTAGCGTGAACGTACAGGTCCCCTGGTCCATATGCTGATTACGTGTTGAAATAGTAGCATTTTAGATCTGTTTGTTTAAGTAAAATGTATTATTAAAACTAAGCCTGCCTGTTTATTTTTACTACATATATTTTTTAATATTTATTCATTTTTGAGAGACAGACAGAGTGCGAGCGGGGAAGGGGCAGATCATGCCCTGTGAGATCATGACCCGAGCCGAAGTCAGACGCTTAACCGACTGAGCCACCCAGGTACCCCGCTATATATTTCATGTGGTTCCTTGAAAAGTTTAAATTACATACAAGCTTGCGTGTGAGGCTCGCATCATTTCTCTGTAGGACAGCACATAGTTTCTTACACGATCAATACCTAATTACACTTGTCGACATTTTGCCCATTTGCAGCCTCAGTGCTGATTCTTTCTCCCCCTGGCTTCCCTGTGAGCTCTTCTCGCTGACGTGCGTGCGACGATAACAAATCTTACAATAAGGGTCCACGGATGGTTGACGGTGTGGCTATCGGTGAGCCTGGACACAGGCTGTGTCGGCCCCCCGTGGGCGTCCGTCTGGGGGTGAAGTTCTGGGCTACGGCCGGCCTCTGTCTCGGCTCCAGGGAACGTTGAGAGACACCCGCCAGGCTTTCCCCTTTCTTTACAGCGACACTGTCTTTTCTTTGTTAACTTACTTTTCACCTCCACATCCTGCACTTTCGCCTTGTGTCTCAGGGATGCAGTTTCGTTTACGCTACTCTGAACTCCATCTCCCTTCATCGGAGGACCCTCGTCTTTCTTCCACTCGGGGAAATTCCCAGCTGGTGTCTTTCCAGATGTGGCTTTTCCGTCATTCTCTCTCTTCCCCGCTCTTCCCCCGACTGCTAGGAGACCCCTACTGGACCTTCTTAGGGAACACTCCCCACTCCTGCACGGGGGAGCCCAGTACGTGTCCTCGGGAAGCACTGTGCAACACCCCACTGTCCCGCTTTCCCGGACGGATGCTACACACTGATCTGTGCAACTGACGGCTGGCGTGTGCCATCACCTATAAGGTCCGAGAAGGCAGGCCTGCGTCCACGCACCCCTCACTCTACCCCCAGCACCCAGCACCTGGGCAAATCCCTGCAGCACCCACCCAAGCTCCCACAGCCACCTGGCCGCCCGGCCTCATGCCCTCCTTCAACGCCGTGCCCTGAGGCCAGCCAAAACAGCTGCCTTTTGAGAGGCTCACACTCTATACCCGTCTATACCCAGAGCTTCCATTCAAGCCGTAGATCCTGGTTCTTCCAAAAGAAATAGCAGAGGCAAGCTGAAGCCAGGCCAATTAATTGTAGGGTTTGCACCCGCTTCCCCACATCACCCTGACCCCAAGGGTGGGAACCGGGAGCCGGTGCTAGGGTCTCTGGGCAGAGGGCTCTCCCTCCATGGGGCAGGTGTGCACCTGGTTAGCAGTGGGCCCTGGGGCTTCCTGGGACGGTGCCCATGGTGGCAGATGGTCACCCCAACCCGATGGGGCCCTCTGCCTGGCTGCTGCGCCATCCCAGGAGGAGAGGTGCGGGTTGAGGGCTGGTTAGGTGGCTGACGCCCGGAAGCTCCCAGTTCTGCTGCAGAGCCGTGTGCCGGAGGACAGAGAGCACCTCTGTGCGGGGACTGCTCCAGGCACAGGCAGGAGCCGCGAAGACCCAGGAGCAGCCCCCGCGGGGCTCAGGGTGTCCTCACCTACCACAAAAAGGAAATCTCAGAAACCCAGGTTCTGTCTGGATTTGTCTCCGCCGCTGAGGTGCCCACCCCCATGCCTCTCCTCTTACCCGAACCAGGAAAACCCAGGCTGACGGACACACTGTTGAGCTAAAGTTGACACAATTCCAGAGGCTGGACCGCCAGCACCCTACAACTGCTGACACGCAGCAGCCGCGGACTCCACGAAGCCCCGACTTGACTGCCCTCGTCAGTAGGCACAGAGCACTTAGACACACAGGGGACACGGCTCATTAGCCTCCTGAATTTCCATCCCGTTTTCTTCATGCGATTTTATCTGCATGGAATATATTTTTATGCTCCAAAGTCTCTTTTGATCACCTATCACACCCCTCTGTAATAATAGACATATAAGCAGAATTTTATTTATTTTTTTAATGTTTATTTTTATTTTTGAGAGAGAGACTACAAGCAGAGGAGCGGCAGAAAGAGAGAGAATCCCAAGCAGACTCTGAGGTGACAGCAGAGAGCCAGACGTTGGGCTCGACTCATGAACTGTGAGATCCTGACCTGAGCTGAAGTCGGATGCTTAATCGATTCAGCCACCCAAGAGCCCCTATAAACACAATTTTAAAACCTTTTCTGGGGGCACCTGGGGGGCTCAGTCGGTTGAGCATCTTCAGTTAAGGTCATGATCTCACAGTCTGTGGGTTGGAGCCCCACATTGGGCTCTGTGCTGACAGCTCAGAGCCTGGAGCCTGCTTCGGATTCTGGGTCTCCCTCTCTCTCTGCCCCTCCCCCACTTGCATTCTCTCTCTCGTTCTCTCTCTCTCTCTCTCTCTCTCTGTCTCTTAAAAGTAAGTCAACATTTAAAATATTTTTAAATAAATAAGCAAATAAAACCTTTCCTGTGACTGTAAGGCTGAGTGCTAGAAGTTTCTTCCAGACTGAGTTACCACCGCAACAGCACTGGCACACAATTGGTCCACGCGGCACAAGCGTGGGACAGTCTCAGTGAACAACCGTCCCACAGCCAAGTTCTGTGAGGAAGACATCAGGCTCCTCCCCCTGGCGAATGTCTCTGCGGTGGGTCACTTGGGGCCACGGCAGACTGGCCCCCCTGTGAGGCCGCTCCCCATCTCTGATTTTGCGTGAGCCCAGAACACCCGCTCTCATGCTGAGTCCACAGGGGCGGCAGGGGGGCGACTTGGAGGGACAGGCCAAGCATAGCCTCGCGACCGAGATGGCCCTTCACGCAGTCAGCCGCAAGTCAGTTAAGCCGCCCCTCAGCCTTACTAGCATCAGCGAAGTGGAAACCCCTGGTCTGGGGGATTTGTCACCCGGACAAATCTGGTCAGAAGGATCTCCGCTTCTGACGTCACCGAGAAGTGGAGCACACAGATCCCCGGGAAGGAGCGAAGGACGGTCCCCCCTTCCACACAGGGGATGGACAGGGTGGGTGAGGCCTGGACAGGGCGAGGTCACACGGAGAGCCATCCCTCTCTGTCCCTCTAGGAATCTGTATCCAGAGCTCCTCACCAGATGCCAGAACACCCCGCTTCTGTCCTTGTGGGGCCGGCACACAGGCACGCTGGGCAGTGAGTGGCCGCCCGCACGCGTGCTTGGGCAGAGCAAGAGCCGTCTCTCGACGGGGACCATGGGAGTGGAGGTCACGGCGGGGGGAGGGGCCGCCAGCACCTGAAAACAGGTCAACTGCTCAGAGTCCTCAGAGACTCTGAGGGGCTGCCACAAGGAACTTTCTGGAAGGAATCCCCTTTCTCAGGGAAGAGGAAGCTGGTTTTGCAGAAAATGGGTTTTTTTTTTGTTTTTTTTTTTCCAACATTTTTATTTATTTTTGGGACAGAGAGAGACAGAACATGAACGGGGGAGGGGCAGAGAGAGGGAGACACAGAATCGGAAGCAGGCTCCAGGCTCCGAGCCATCAGCCCAGAGCCCGACGCGGGGCTCGAACTCACGGTCCGCGAGATCGTGACCTGGCTGAAGTCGGACGCTCAACCGACTGCGCCATCCAGGCGCCCCCAGAAAATGGTTTTGAGAGCTTTCGGACCCTACGGACGAAGAGTCACCCGAGATGGGTCAGCGGCAAATGCCCGCCTCACCGAGAGCGTGAATGGTGCCAAGTGCGTGCCACTCAGGGTCACCCCATGCCGGGGGCACTCCCGGCACTGGGCAGCAAATGCAGTTCGAGGCCAGGGGTGGGGCCAAGCAAGAGCGGGAGGAGGGCAGGGAGCAGAGGTGGCGTGGCCCCATGGCGGCCTAGGAGCAGAGGCCGGTCCAGGCCTGGAGCCTAGTAGGACAGCAGCTGTGGCAGGAATGGCCCACCTGAGAGGGACGCAGGGGAGCACAGACAAACAAGGTCAAGGATTTGTGAGAATAGCTAAATACACTTTAGGAAAAAAAATTAATTCAACAGACACAAAGGAGACAGAGACCTCTCACTCACCTGGAGTTTTTAGAGTGAGACACCTGCCAGTCAGAACCTACTCCATGCCAAGAGCCAACACTAACCTGGCTTCCCAGATGCGGCGGGGAGGGTCCTGGACCGCTGACTGCTCAGGGGTCTGTCCTGTGCACATTCGGAACGCTGGTGGTCAGCCTCACAGCCTCGCCAAAGCCGTCAAGCCCGGCTGCCACCCTCCCCAGGACAGAGGGACCCACAGAGGCACCCCATCACAGCTGTAGGGGACACATGCCAGGCGCCCCCCCCCCCCACACACACACACAGCAGCTCTGAGATGATGCCAGCAAACAGGTGACCCTGGCCTCTGGGGGCAGCTGGTGGTGAGGACGTGGGCTGGGATGAGGAGCCGAGGGGAGCGAGGCCCACCCTAAGGAGGTGTGAGCCCAGACCCCTGAGCACCGCTGCCCACAGGTGGGTGTCTCTGGAAAGGGGCCCAGCCTTTCTCTTGGTGGAACCTGGCTGTGCCTTGTTGCTACAACAGCCCCTGATCGGTTCTGAGGAGAGTGATGGACAACCAGAAAAATCCCCGAAATCCCTCTGTTACTTTCTCTAGTTTCCACGTATAGGACACACAATTGGTATAACATTATCTTCAAAAAACACAGGAAATGACAGGGGCGCCTGGGTGGCTCAGTCGCTTGAGCATCCAGCTTCGGCTCAGGTCATGATATCACAGCTCGTGAGTTCAAGCCCCGCCTCGGGCTCTGTGCCGACAGCTCAGAGCCTGGAGCCTGCTTCAGATTCTGTGTCCCCCTCTCTCTCTGCCCCTCCCGTGGCTCAAGCTCACTCTCTCTCTCTCTAAAATAAACATTAAAATTGTTTAAAAAAAAAAAAAAAACAGGAAACTATAGAGAAAATAAGAATTATCCATAACCATCCCGACCAGGGAACACAGTGGTAGCATCCTGAGGCACATCCTGAACAATTTCCCGGCACATACTATGTACGTATTTTTAATAAAATTGAGCCATACTTCCCACTGGTTATTTTTTACTGTTTACTTATTTATTTTCGAAAGGGTGCACACGTGTGTGAGCAAGCAGGGGAGGGGCAGAGAGAAAGGGCGACAGACAATCCCAAGCAGGCTCCACGGACAGCACAGAGCCCAACACAGGGCTTGAACCCAGGAATGCGAGCTCCTCCCCACCTGAGCTGGGGATCAGGAGTCGGCTTCTTCACCGACTGCGCCCCCACCCCTGGCACCCCTGCCCGCTGTCCCTCACCAGCTCCCTGTGCCGCACGCACTCTACGGCTGGACGCGGTCCACCAGGCAGCATGACTGGCTTTCCAACCTCCCCACTCACGTGGCTTTCAAAGGTAGGGTTATGCCAGTGTTTTGCCAACTCGAACAAAACCGCATCAAACCGCCTCGTTCCTGCCTCTCCCTGCCTCTCCTTTCCTTAGGACGCATCCCTAGCAGCAGAATTAGAAGATGACAGTGGAAGAAGTCTGTCTCTTCTCACACGTTCCAGATTCGGGGTTCCCAAACGCTCTAGAGCATCAGGGCCGAGCAGGGCCCGTGTCCCCACGCCCAGGCAGCCCCACACGTTAGTGCCCGTGTCAAGCAGCATCTGAGGGGAAAACAACAAGAACGTAACACACGGGGGCTGTGACACTGTGAGTTGGTGGCCCCTGTGACAGGAGAAGGGTACGCGGCATCCACAGGAAGCCGCTGTGGCCCCAGGCTGCATGGGCAGAGGCAGACGGTGCGGTCACCGGAGGACGCAGTGGAGAAGCTGCAGCCACGACACACAGGCCTGTCCCCTTCCCGCCAGCCCTGGCCAGAGCCTCACACTGGCCCAACCCAGCCAGAAGCCGGCTCAGGAGCCTGAGAAGCCATCAGGTAGGGTCAGCACCCGACCCGAGCGGGGATGTGCCAGGTGTGGACGGGTCTGAGGACACAGGTGAACGTCAGTGTCTCGCCTCCTAATCATCTGACTGCTGGTGACCCTGAACATGCTCTTCATTTGTTTCCAGTCTCTTTCTGTCCTTTACTAACTGCCTGTTTGTGTCTACAAGAGTCTGTACCTGACCCCACAACCACTGTCCCCTTCTTCCTGGAGCAAAGCACTCCCAATTCCAGCTGCTCGTAAGGGTCCCTGGCGTAAAAACTATGCTTCCCAGGCTCCCCTGCTGTTTCCCCACACCCTCACCAAGGCCCGTGGACCCACTTTTCTGAGGGCCGTCTTCCCCCGGGGTGTGAGGCCTTGGGACAGCTTTCATAGGTCCCTGAAGCCAACAAGTCACCTGCTATCCCGTCACCAATACCTCCCCCTTCGCCACCCGTCTTACCACTTTCTGTGGCTCCCTGCCACGGGGAAGCCATCCTGTCCATTGTGGGACTTGCGTGGCTACATCTCCCCCTGCCTCTCTCCTCCTGCCACTTGCCCACACCCTCAGAGGCCTCCTTACTGTGGGATCAACACGGCTGCACACACTCCCTCCAGCTCCCTTGCGGTTTCTTCTCCTACGGTAAAGTGTTTGAACTGTCTACAACTTCTTTTCCTTTTAAGGAGCATGGCGGCTACTGGATCTCGTTTCTCTTCCAAATAGGTAAGTGTTGATTTGAGTCGTATGGATGAGATGCTCCACCATCGATAACCAGATGACAGACAGGACAGGTCTGAGTTTTTTAACTTTTTAAAATTTGTTTTAGCATTTATTTATTTTTGAAAGAGAGAGACAGAGTGCAAGATGGAAAGGGGCAGAGAGAGAGGGAGACACAGAATCCAAAGAAGGCTCCAGGCTCTGAGCCGTCAGCACAGAGCTCGACGTGGGGCTCGAACTCACAAATTGCGAGATCATGACCTGAGCCGAAGTCAGACGCTTAACTAACTGACTAAGCCACACAGGCACCCCTAATTTTTTTTAATGTTTACTTATTTTTGAGAGAGAGAGAGAGAGAGAGACAGAGTGTGAGCAGGGAGGGGCAGAGAGAGAGGGAGACACGGAATCTGCAGCAGGCTCTAGGCTCAGCTGTCAGCACAGAGCCCAGTGCGAGGCTCCAACTCATGGACTGCAAGATCGTGAGATTGCGAGATCATGACCGGAACCAAAGCCGGACGCTCAACCGACCGAGCCACCCAGACGCCCCTGTTTTAATTTTTTTTTTAATGTTTATTTAGTTTTGATAGAGACAGAGCATGAGCAGGGGAGGAGCAGAGAGAAAGGGAGACACAGAATCCGAAGCAGGCTCCAGGCTCCGAGCTGTCAGCACAGAGCCCGACGTGGGGCTCAAACTCATGAGCTGTAAAATCATGACCTGAACGGAAGTCAGACGCTTAATCGACTGAGCCACCCAGGTGCCCCAGGACAGACCTGATTTTTAATGCTCTCCTGCCAACAAAAGCCGGAGTGTTTGGGGTCAGTATAGCAGACCTAGACAGGAATCCCTGATGTGCCCACCACATGGCATGACACCAGATCTCCCCCTGACTCCACCGACCACCGGAGCAGCAACGTCAGGGCCCAGGGGCCAGGCCAGGCCCGACAGGCTGCAGGCTCCCCGGGTTCAGCAGCAATCTGGCGCCCTGCGGTGCTGGGATCACCCGCCAGATCCAGCCCACCGTTACAAGGGGACAGGGCACCCACCAGCTGCAGCTGAGCCCTCAGGGACATGGCCTCTGACCTCCTGCCTCCCTGAGGACACCCTGCTCCCCCTCTTCCTCTCACAAACAAAAGCCAGGCTTGTGAAAGCGGGTACCCTCCCTGAGTCCCCAGCTCCTTGCTCACGGAGGACCCACCTGGCTGTGCGGGAAGGAGGGGTCATGACTGGGCCGTTGGAAGGTCTCGAGCTTGCAAAGGAGGCTTTGAAGTCTCCCGCAACATATGCGTGATGCACCTGCCATAAACACTGTGCGGTGGGCATTCTCACCCTGGGCGGAGCCAGCAATGAGTGGCTGTCCACTTGCTGCTGACACCCCACGTCTATTTCTGCCCCCTCAACCGTCTCCAAGAGGCCACGCCCATCTAACCTTGGGGTCCCAGCCCAGCGCACTGCCCTGCGACGACCCTGGAGAACCTGTCTGTCCCCCAGAGCAGCCACCCAGCGTCCAGTACCATTGGATAGAAACTGCAAGCCACAGGCCTCTGGGGAGTTCACGAGTCCTTGGCCCGGCCGCCGGCCAGCTCTCCGTGCATCTGGCGGACACAGCCACCATCCACTAGAGGGAAAGGCTGGCCGTCTACACAGAGTGCAGGAGCCCAGGGAAGGTCTCTGATGAAGGGCACCTGGGCCTCTGCGGCGTGAACAGGAGGAAAGCACACGTCTGCTGGCCTGCAGGAGGGAGCTGGCCTCACCTCCGTGAACCTTCCCCCAGCCTGTCCTGCGACCCCCACCTCACACATGCACGGACCCTCCCCCATTACCCCTGAGGCTGCCCTCCCCACAAAGCCTTCCACCTTGGCTCTTCCAATTGTGTTGGCCTCCTCCCCGGTCTGCCCTCCTGGGCCCACCCCTCCTCCATGGCCCTCCTCTTTCCCCCTCCCCAGCCTTGGGTCTCCCCCCACCACTCTTACCTGCTTTTCTTTCCTAAAGCCTGCCTGCCCCCAGGCTCATGGGGGAGGGGCACGCTAGGTCTGGGTATTGGTCAGGGTAGGCCGGTCACCTTCAGAAGAACCCCTAGACTCAGGGAACGTAGTGAGCCCTGGGTTCTAGCTGCTGTGCAAGAGTCCTGGGGCCAGAGGCTGCACTCTCGGGTGGGCTGGCCCCCGAGGCCCCGCTGACAGGGCTGCCACGGCCATAAGAACATTTGTGGTACACTCTCACATCACCTGGGCCTCAGAACTGCCCAGGAGAGGAACTGGGGGCTCTGGCTTCCCAGAGGCTCAGGACAGTACAGCCAATGAGCCCAGAGGAAGGAGGTCCCTCGGCCACCTTCAGGGGCACAGCCAATCTCCCTGGGTCCAAGCTGTCCCCAGCAAGGTCCCATCCTCGGGGCACAGCTGAGACACGATGTGTGAAGGTGAGGCCTGAAGGCCTCTGGGCAAGCCCCACTTGCTCCACGGCACAGGGCCATTCCCGCAAATTCTCTTCAAAGCCTGAGTATAAATTTAAGACATCAAGACATAAAAACATTTACAACCATATTAAACATGGATCCCATCAGGAGAGGCAAATTAGAAGCTTTTAAAACGTACATTTGCCAATTAGCTTCTGAAGGTCACTCCTAACGTCCACCCTGAGCACAATTACCCCGTGGGGAAGATCCTGCAGGCCAGGGACTCAAATGTCAACGGGGCGGCCCTCAAGGCTGTCGGAGACCTCCGGTCCCAGGCCACCGAGACTAGAAGAGCAACGGGGACCTAGCCCCAAGCCCTGAGACCCATCCCGTGGCCTCCTTCCCACTCACGTGACGATTTGAGTTTATTTAGAGAAAGAAACATGCTTCGGGAAATACGCAGTGCAGCTGAGGTGAGACTGCGTTTATCTGAAGGTCTCAGAGCTCCAGGCCCAGGGGTCCCACGGAGAGCAGGCCTCAGGGACAGGGACCAGACCACACAGACCCCCCCACACACACATACACACACCCTGGTGGGAAGCAGAGAGCAGGGAGCTTGACACTTTGAACTCAAAACAGGAAGAGTGACCTATCTTGTGAAAATATGCACTGAAGGCAAAGAAGGGGTCCTGCCAGGTGGGGGGGGCGGGGCAGGCACACTCAACGCCCCACCCCTACTTCTGGTACCTGTGCTACAGTCTACTGCTGGGGGTAAAGACCCCGGGAGGCCAGTGAGTCCCTCCTCTGGGGACTCTGGTGCTCTCACACTGGCCCTGTCCCCTCCCTCAGACCATGGCTCCTGCCCCCTGGATCTACCCCGGCCCCCCAAGGTCTCAGTGGCCAGAGCCAACCTCCACTCACACTCACAGCTAGACGGGCCAGTCTGTCCAGGGGCTGCCCACATCCAGGGTCCATCTATCTGGTATCTTACACCTACCTGGCTGGGCCAGGGAGGACCAGCCTCTGTGCAATGAGAGGCCAGCCTGTCTGAGGCCCCCCTGTCCCCATAGGCCCTCAGGCACACGGCCTGACCTTTTCCAGGCCCTTGGTGTCCACTCACATGGGGAACCTCACCCTCTAGGGCTCCAAGGTCTCCTACAACCCCAAAGAAATTGCAGGCTGCTTCCTGTGACCCTCATGGGGCAGAGAGCAGACCCAGGTGCCTTCCGACAGATCGGAGGCAGCTGCCAAAGGCTTTGTGCCCTGGGTGCCCTGGGGGCACCAGGCACGGGCAGCCCCGTGACGGACACGTCTGGATTGCTCTGTGTTTCTCAGGGCGTGAGTGCAGCTGGGAGCCCTCCTGGCATACGTCTGGGGGTGGGGGGTGTGGTGCTCCAGAAGCCTGAACCACAGGTGACAAAGCCCTAAAGTGTGAGGGGACATTGCAAGTGTCAACCTGACAGGTTACCCGAGGCGACTCCGCTCTGGCCCAGGATCAGCAGGGACACCCAGGTGCACTCTCCCCATGGACTGACGGGGGCCACCTGCTGGGCGCCCAGCACCTCTGGCCTCCGATCTGCACCCACCACACTCAGCAGACTTCTCCCCTCCCACACACAATGGTGGCTGTGGTCGGCTGGACGTGGCCCCCAGAGGACGGGCCCACCTGGAACCTGCCACCATGACCTTACTTGGCGAAAGGTCTTTGCAGATGTGACAGTAATGAGATCCTGGGTTATCTGGGCAGGCCCGAAATCCAATGGCACATGCCCCTAAAGAGGCAGAAAAAGAGGTGCCTGGGGTGGGGGTGGGGGGCTCAGTCAGTTAAGTGTCCGACTCTTGACTTCTGCTCAGGTCATGATCTCATAGTTGGTGGGTTCGAACCCCGTGTCGGGCTCTGTGCTGACAACACGAAGGCAGCTTGGGATTCTCACTCTCCCTCTCTCTCTCTGCCCCTCTCCTGCCCATTCTTTCTCTCTCTCTTTCTCTCTCACTCACAATAAACGCACTTTAAAAATTAAAGAGGAGAAGAAGTGGAGGCCACGTGGTGGCAGAGGCAGACAGAGTGACACGGCCACGAGACCAGGCTCGCCACAGCTTCCAGAGGCTGAGGACACAGGCCTGGAGCAGGGAGCAGCCAGCCCTGATCCCGGACGGGCCTCCAGACGGCGAGACAGCAAACGCCCCAGGTGTGCGGTGCTGTGTCCACGAGAGCCCAGCACGCACGCCGAGGCCACCTCGGGCCCCACGTCAGCCGCGCCTCAGCCCATCCGGGGGACGAGGGAGGAGGCGCGGAGAAGCCGGAGGCTCGCATTTCCGGGAACTGAGGGAAGCTGGAAAAGCCGTGCAGCAGGGAACACGCGTACAAAGTACACGTGACACACACGCGCGCGGGTGAGCAGAGAGAGTGGGAGGAGCCAAGCGCCGACACCGCTTCCCCTTTCCCGCTCTGGCTACCTCAAGTCTGAGCCCGTTTTACTTTCCAACAAAATTTCCACAACCCGGAAAAACTTTTTTTTTTTTTTTTTTTTTTTTTAACTTTTTGTAAGAAAACAAGGCCTGTCGCTGGCCGGGCAGTGGAGCGGGTGCCCCCAGCTGAGGAATGCATAATGCATGTCCACACGGGGTCAGATACACAGGATCCTCATCAGTGACACGTCATAGCGGACAGCAACCCCAAGGACAAAGGCAGAGGCTTCCCTCTGAAGAGCAGGGAAGGCCGTGGGCTTGAGAGGACACAGGGGGGCTAGCCACCCTGTCCTCAGAGAAATTTCCAGAAGTCCAGACAGAGCCTGGACAGCCCGGTGCACAGAGCCGAAGCCACAGTGCCTGGCCCATGTCAGGTGCCCCGGGTCAGCTAGCCCCCCTCTTCGGGCCATACAGAGTGACCGGATTCCTGAGGACAGAGCTGTGGGGCCTGAGAAAGTGTACCTGTCTGTGGCTGTGAGGCCATTTGGAGGCTCCGGCGGCCATGAGAAACCTTGGCCCAGACCAGCTCGCGGCCAACAGGGACCCTCCTCCCCCCGGGAGGGGGCTCTTCTCAGACCTGCCCCTCTGCCCTGCTCACCCCTCGGCCCAGGACAGGGCCCCATGGAGTAAATGCCATCTGCTGTCCTCACCCCTCCCTCCAGATCTGAATGGCAAGAGAGACCCCATGCTCCTGCCTGTGAGCCAATCAGGGCTGAGAAAGGCTGTCCAGTACAGTAGACTGACCATGAGGACAGCCTCTGTCTCCACCCTGCGTAAGGTGCTCTGACCTCCTGGAGCCTGGCGAAGTGGAAGGCAGGGAGCCACCATGTTGTTTCCATGGTCCCTGAAGCGGACAGTGTGTCCCAGCACCCCAGTGCTGATGGGGTGACCACCCCGTGATGCGGACCGTTCACCGTCAGAGGCCACCCGAGATGGGTCCTCCCTACCCCAGGGGCGCGGAAGCAGACACCAGGGCTGTCAGTGGGTGCCGTGGGACGTGCTGTGACCAGCCCTGGCCACCCCGCCTCACTGAACGGAGCACCCTCGTGGGTAGGCCCCTCGTGGGGGCTGCTTCCCCCTGGTCCCAGGAGCCTCTGTCTCCGTCCTCCCTCCCGCCTCCTTCCACACCGAGTGCATGCCTGCCTTTCCCATCTCAGCCCCCACGACGGCTCCCTAGCTAGTTCCACGTCTTAGTGGCTGCTCAGGGGTTACAACACGCCTGGGTTCTGCAGCCCACGTCCACACGTGTCAGACGCATCCACGTGGTGCGAGACCCCCACCCCGTGGACATCTGGCTGTGGGCCTTGGCTATCATCCCTCTGCTTATATATGCGTTACCATCCCCAAAACACACGGTGCGATTTCAGGTCAATTCCACCTTAGGAGGTCAATTATCACTTCTTTATTGTGGTAAAATAGATATAAAATTCACCATCTTAACCACGCTTCCGTGCACGCTCAGTGGCATCGGGCACATTCACACCGTCGAGTAAGCATCCCCAGCCTCCAGCCTCTATCTCCAGAATTTTCTCATCCTCCCGAACTGTCCCCATTAAGCACCTCCTCCTGCCATGTTCCGCCAAAGGGGAAGCGGTCCCTGAGTCCTGCCTCTCCCCGGACGGCTGGTCTCAAGAATTCAGTCCACCTGTTGCCCCGCATATTAATTCTCAGCGCCGTGAGACACCGCCACGAGCCTATTAGCGGCTCAGATGGAAAACCCGTTCGGCAGCTCTCAGCTCTGCGGCCAGACGTCTGCTCGGCTGGCAGGGAGGACCCTCCGCTCAGGGCCTCCGGAGGCTGGACTCCAGGCGGTGGCCCTGGCTGGGTCTCTGCCTGGAGGTCGAGGGAGCTTGGCCTCCCGGCTCACCAGGATGGGCAGAACCTGTTCCTGTGGTTGCAGGGCTGGAGCTCCCGAGGCCACCCCCATTCCCTTGCCTGTGGCCCCTCCAGCTTTGAGTGGTGACAGCCCGTGAAATCACCCTCGTGGTTCACATCTCCCACACCCATCTCCCAGCCAGAGAACGCTCCTGCTTCTAGGGGCTGCTACGACTCGGGCAGGCCCACCCAGCATCAAGGGACAGAAACCCACCATCTTCATGGGGCCCACGACCCGCAGGGGTGTTTTCAGAACCAGGCTGCCATCCCCGTGACCTCAGCTCTCTAGTGAGCTAAGCACATTGCACTGTTTTGTAGCTTATCGGTCCTCACATGGTTACAGTGGGCATGACGTCCCCGTGGCTCATCCACGTCCGCCCACTGAATTCCCCGGGCACCTGCAGAGGGCCGGGCTCCATGCCGCTCCATGGGCATCCTCTCATCTCCCCCCGCCACAGCCCTGTGAGGAGTGCTATCACCAGCCTCTTCCGGCAGGCAGAAAACCAAGGCACGGAGAGGCCAAGCCACCGGTCAAGGTCACACAGCCAGAGTGTGGCACTGCAGGATCAGGTGCAGGCCCCAGCATGCAGCCCCTGCCAAGCGGCACACCTTCACCCCTCTTAAATATGCTGGGAGTCATGAGTCACCACAAAACTCAGTTTAATCATTTAGGTGGCTCCCTGCACGCTTACTCCTTGGCAGATGGGAGGCTGGCTGCCAGGCGCTGGGGTGAGGGGAGCGGGGGAATGGCCGCTTCCTGGCATGGGGGTCTCCTTTTCAGGTGATGGAAGCGTCTGGAACCAGAGAGAGGTGGTGTGGACGCACAACGTCGTGGACGCACGAATGCCACTGAACTGTTTGCCTTAACACGGCTGATTGTATGTTACCTGAGTTTCACCTTAACTTAAAACTAATAATAACAATCCCCTGGGGGTAAACAGCAGCTCCCTGGGGCTGACGCATCCCAAGGACAAGCCCCTGACCAGCCGGCCTGGCCGCACACACTCAAAGGCACCACGAGGAACCTGACTGTCGTCCCTAAGGAAGCAGCACCAAGTAATCACCTTCAGACCAGATCAAGAATCTAACACCTAAGTAAACTCTACAGTAGAAACAAAATGACCCTGAAAAATGGGCCAGAAATTATAAAATAGGCGGGACTCTCAAGAAAAGTATATCGAAGCCACCTCATTTTCTTTCCTCGAAGTTTCCCATGTGTCAGCTTGGGAAAGAGGATAAAGCCAGTGTTTATCAGCAAATCAGGAACATATTTATCCTGTACAGGGGCCACAAAACAACACTGGGCCTTAACGAGAACCTCCCACCTTGCTGACCCCGCCCCTTACGAGATTATCCAAGTACAACTAAACTTCACAGCTCACAACATGGCTCACAATCCTTGTACCCTTCCCCCACGCCCGTAACTCTTCATGTAACTCAAAGGAAATGTTCTCAAGGGAAACATTATGTTCTCTGAATTCCCTGTCCACACCCCGCCCCCGCCACGTCCTCCCAGACCCAACGTCTGAGCTGACACCACGTCCAGAAGCTCAGCTTTGCCTGTGTGAGCTCAGCGGGAATCAGGCGTCACACACCTTGGCTGTAAGGAATTTGCAGAAATCCAGATAAACTTGTCCATGTGGGATGAATCCTGGAGTTCTAAGAAAAGAGAAGGCTCCTATTCCTTTCCAGATCCAAGCAAGACTCACGGGATCTTTTGCTCCTACCTTGGAAGGAAGCAAATTCACAAAGCTCCTCTGAAGGGACCAAAGGCTGTGTCCTCACCCCCCAAGGACATCTCATTAAGCACATGAGCAGATCTGTTCTCTCGGGCAGAGCCGCTGAATGAATGCAGGCTGTCAGAAGGCAGCCCAGACCTTCCAGCCCCACCGCACAGACCACCCCTAACTCCCCCTGCCCCTGTCTGCATGCAGCACCTGCCTTCCCCTTGCTAATGACAGAACAATCCGACTGTATGCAAAGCTTGCCCGTGTCACACATGACGCTATTCGCAACACTAATTGAAAACTCCTGGACTGAGAATTCTCTGGAGGGAGGCAGGCCCAGGAGATGGCCATCTCTCACCTGTGTGAACAAGTCAAATGGCTCAGTAGTTATTTTAAATGGGGCTATGAGCACCCACGAGCCCACCACCCGACACGAAGGGAGAGCCCGGCCATAACCCACGTCCACTCCCCGTGGACCCCAACCACTCCCGGGGCCCCCATCCACTCCCCACCTCCCCATGAAGCTACCTGGACCCTGGACCCTGACTCATACGGCCCCTTTAATGCAGCTTGGTTGCCATATGTGGTCCTAAATGTATTTTTGGTTGCTTTTAACTCTATAAAAAGGACATCATGCATATGTGATATTTTGAGATTGGCTCCTGATTTGTCACATCCTGTGTGCTCTGCCCTTCACCAAGTTGATATTCTGCAACTGCCCTTGTGTGGAGCCCCACGGCGCATCCAGCCACGCCCCACAAGAGGCACCCGATTCTTCCAGGGTTTTGCTGTGTAGGCAGACCTTCGTGAACGCCCTCGCGTGTCCCCTGGCCGCGTGGGCATGTCCCCAGGAGGCAGGTATTGCCTTCCCGTGGCTGCTGCAACAAATCATCACAAACTCAGTGGCTCAGACGACAAAATTCATGACTTTGCAGTTCTGGAAGATCCCAGCATGGGTCTCACTGGCTAAAGTCAAGGGGTCAGCAGGGCTGTTCCTCCGGGAGGGTCCAGGAGAGAATCCATTTCCCCGCCCTTCCCAGCTTCCAGAGGCCACCCTTTCCTTGGTCCACGGTCCCTGTCTGCACCTTCAGAGCCAGCGGCGGCGCGTCTGCTGTGTTCACAGCTCTCTCTGACCCTCTGTGGCCCCGTCTTCCACCATGAAGGACCCCCGTGGTTACCTTGGGCTTCCCGACAAATAATCCAGAACCGTCTTGCTACTGTAAAACCAGCCCCACCTGCAACTTGCACCGCGCTTTGCCACATGACCTAAGATCCTCACCAGCTCCAGGGACCGCGATTCGCCACATGTCGGGCCACGCCATGCCACACCCCAGCAGCCCACCCACCTTCTCCTGCACCTGGACCGGACGACATCTTCCTGTTCCCAGCTCAACGGGAGAAGGTGGCAGCTTGTTGTGACTTGAGTCACACCCCCAGCACCCTCCGACCGCTGGGCTTCTCTTCACAAGGTGCTGACCACACGAGAAGGGTCATGACCGTGCGTGGGTTACGATGGCTCCAGCTCCGTGGGCAGGAGTCCTGGACACATAGACACAGTCTTTCTCGCAAAGGGAATTTTTACAGCTGACAGTCCCGGGACAGAGGGGCCTGTGTGTCCCACAGGGTCTGCGGTCCTAGGGACAGTCACGCCCAGGGCCACAGGGGTGGCCACGCTTTGTCTGCACCGCTTCAGGCCAGAGGTGTCCCGGCTCTGCCATCAATGTGGTGCCAGCAGGCGGTGTCGTCCTACACGCTCCAGCGGACCCAGCACAGGAGCAACGGCAGCACAGAGTAGGCGCCCTGCAGATAACCGGCCGGCGGAAGGTCAGGAAATCTCTTCCATGCCCTGGGCAAGGCCGCCCTTCGTGACCTCTCTGACCTTCCCACTGCAAAGCCCACCTCTGTCCGCTGGAGACGCTCCTATCTCCGTCCACGACTGGAGCGAAAGGAGGTGGGACCCGGCACGAAGCCCCGTGCTCACGCACTGAGGGGCGCCGCGCCCAGCACGGGGACTCCGGGCTCTCCAACCAGCCCGAAACCCCCAGCTTCGCGGCGGCCGGTCCTGCCGAAGGCACCCCCTGCGGGCGCCTGTCACTCTGCTCGCGGAGTGCACGGCGGGCACACCCCCAGTCAGGAGGAAGCCACATCAGGGTTTTCTTCCGTCCAGATGTGAAAGACCAAGAGGAGGAATTCACACAGCGCCTGACGTTTCATGAAAACTGCTCAACTAACCACACTGCGCCCTTCCCGAGGGCAGGCGACGACGCACATGGAAGCCTGCTCTAGCTGCTTGATCCCCGGCTCCCCGCCTCCATCACCCCCATCCAGGGTGAGCAGGCTCCGGAGCCGTGGGTCTGAGCAGGCCGCCCCCACAGGCCTCCTGGGGGGTCTGAACCACCTCCTGCAGGCGCTCAGCCCTCCGGCCGGGAAGGAGAGTGAGGGCACACGGCTCTGGGGGCGGCGGGGCGGGCCCCCCATTCACTCTCAGGCCGCTGCCCACTAACCCAAGGCTCCTGAGGCTCCCATCCCATCACACTGGGCTGGAATCGAGAACGCCTCGTTGTCGCTCGGGGGCCGGGAAACAGAGGAGTTTCCTGAAATTACTTCCTACCCCAGTTCATCTGCAGCCAAGGTCACCAAGAACACGGGGCCAGAAGAGATGGCCAGACCCAACACCTCAGGGATGGGCTCTGACCACACTGCTGCCCCAGGCAGTGAACACACACCTCAGGTAATAACCGGTGACCAGGGACGGGTAGCAGGATGTGGGGAAGGGCGCACAGCACTGGGAGGACAGGGCGGGGTTTCTCAACCCCGGCAGTGTTGGCATTTGGGGCCAGTAATTCCTTGTCGGAGGGGTTGTACTGTTGCATTGTGCGACATTGTTGCATTGTAGGCTGGTGACGGGCACACTAGCAGCTACCCACGAGCTGCCAGAAGGAGTTCCCCCCCCCCCAAGTTGTGACAACCAAAAATGTCCTCAGGCATTGCCAAATGTCCCCTAAAGGGACAGCGGTTTGAGAACGGCTGGATCAGAGGGAAGACAGGTGTCTCCCATAGGATGGAATTCAAAGGGAAAGCTGTGGGGGAGAGACACCTGGCACACGGTCCCAAGGTGTGTTTAAGAAGCAGCAAGGAGGGGCGCCTGGGTGGCGCCGTCGGTTAAGCGTCCGACTTCAGCCAGGTCACGATCTCGCGAGATCTCGCGTGATCTCGCGTGAGTTCGAGCCCCGCGTCGGGCTCTGGGCTGATGGCTCAGAGCCTGGAGCCTGTTTCCGATTCTGTGTCTCCCTCTCTCTCTGCCCCTCCCACGTTCATGCTCTGTCTCTCTCTGTCCCAAAAATAAATAAACGTTGAAAAAAAAAAAAAAAAAGCAGCAGCAAGGAGCCCAGTGGGCTGGAGCAGAAGGGGTCAGGGGGAGTGGGAGGGAGGCCAGAGGGGGCACCTGACCCTGGGAAGCCCCAGGCTTTAGTCTGAGATGGGGGTCCCAGGGGGTTCTGGGCAGAGAGGCAACCTAGAATTGTATATTTGAAACCTGGTTCCAGCTGTTGTGTTGAGAACAGCCTGGACTGGGGTGGCGGGGCAAGGACACAGCGGGGAGACGGGTTAGGGGCTCCAGCAATAACCCAGAGAGGGACGAAGGCGGCCGGGACTGAGGGAGGCATCAGAAACACTTTTTTCTTTACTCTTTCTTGTAAATTGTAGTAAGACCTGCACGTCACAGGCTCCACCACATTGGCCATCAACATCGAGCGCACAAGTCAGCGGCACCGCCTCCGCCATCTGTCCCAGAACATTCTTGTGAACCCGGACCTCCGTGCCCATTAAACACTAACCCCCATTCCTGCCCCTGGCGCCCACCGTCTGTCTCTATGATTTTGGCTACTCGGAGTACCTCATGTAGGTGGCACCATGCAGGGATTTGTCCCCTCGTGACTGGCTCATTTCACTGGGCATGGCGTCCCGAAGGCTGACCGTGGCCTAGCAGGTGTCAGAATATCCTTCCTTCTTCAGGCTGAATACCATTCAGCTGTCTGGATGGGCACATGGTGTCTATCCACGGTCTGCAGGTAGACGCTGGGCTGCTCCCACCTTGAGCAAGGGGGAGTAATGCTGCCGTGAACACAGGTGTGCCCTGGGAACACGCTGATGGCAGGGACGCCGTGTCGGAGACCAGAACTGGGCTGATTTCCGGGTGTGGCCCTAGCACGTGCGTGAACGGAGGCGGGAAGGCCGGGAGGCGAAGTGGTGGGTGAAGGTCTGAGTGAGCAGCGTGGTCAGGGAGGCCAGCGCCCTGGGCAGAGGTCAGGGCACGCAGGGCTCAGGGCTGGGGAACCAGTGGAACGGGCGTGATGCAGCGGAGAAGGGCTGCGTGCAGGGACGCAACCCTACGTGGAGGGTGTTAAAGGAGCCAGGAAAGGACCCCAGAAGACTGGACGGAAGCCAGGATGTGGTGTCACGGCCACCTACGGAAGGAAGTGGTCATACAGATGAGGACAGCAACCAGACACAGGATGTGGCCCCCAGTGTGGTCTGGGTGGGCTGCTGGGGAAGCAGGCGGGAGAAGGGGTAGTGGGCGAGGCACCACAGAGGGCACAGAGACAGCTCCTTCAGGACTTCTGTGGGGGGGAGGTCAAGAGGGTTGGTGACCTGGCTGCTGTTTTAGACACAGGGGAGTTTACAGCATGTTTTACCTCCAGAGGAATGATACAGAAGATGGGGAGACCAGTATAGGAGTACGGACTAGGCAAAGGCGGTGAGGTCCGAAGCATGGGAGAGGGGGAGGCCCAGTGCACAAGGTGGGGGTGAGATCCAGTGCACACGGGGAGGGGAGACCCAGTGCATAAGGCGGGGGTGAGATCTAGTGTACACGGGGAGGGGAGACCCAGTGCACAGGGAGAAGGAAGATCCAGTGTGCAGGGTTGGGAGGGGAGATCCAGTGCACAAGGGGGAAGGGGAGATCCAGTGCATAAGGGGGAGGGGAGATCCAGTGCACAAGGGAGAGGGGAGATCCAGTGCACGGGGGAAGGGGAGATCCAGTGCACGGGGGAAGGGGAGATCCAGTGCACGGGGGGGGGAGATCCATTGCACAGGGGGGAGGGGAGATCCAGTGCATAAGGGGGCAGGGGCGATCCACTACACAAGGGGGGAGGGGAGACCCAGTGCACAGGGGGGAGGGGAGATCCAGTACACAAGGGAGGGGGAGATCCAGTGCACGGGGGGAGGGGAGATCCAGTGCACAAGGGAGAGGGGAGATCCAGTGCA
>NW_024412376.1:167515128-167520056 GCF_014898765.1 Herpailurus yagouaroundi | reverse complement strand
GGGGAGATCCAGTGCACGGGGGGAGGGGAGATCCAGTGAATAAGGGGGCAGGGGAGATCCAATGTGCAAGCGGGAGGGGAGATCCAGTGCATGGGGGGAGGGGAGATCCAGTGCGCAAGGGGGAGGAGAGATCCATTGCACAAGGAGGGAGGGGAGACCCAGGGCACAAGCGGGGAGGGGAGATCCAGTGCACAGGGTTGGGAGGTAGGCTGCCTGCATTAATGCACCTGCAGGCCCCTCCACCCTATGCTTCAGGCCTCTCCTCCCATCTGGAGGTGGAGTCTCTCCCCAGTCTAGGATCTGGGCTGGACTGTGACTTGCTATGACCGAGAGAATGTAGCCAACATTCCCTGTGACTTCTGGGCTCGGACTCGCCATTCCCTCGGACCACCATCCCTCTGTCATGCCCTCACACCGCCACAGAAAAGAGCCTAATGCAGTCTGCTGAAAGGAAGGAGGCCCAGCCGTCCCAGAGCAGGGGACTCAGAAAATCCAGCTGTTGGAGGAAACCATCAAGAGGACAAGATGTGACCTCCGGTTGACCTGGGACCTGGACCCAGGCACTCAGAGGCTCCACGCCCCTCCCGGGGCCTTGGCATGTGCACTGTGCTCGCCCCGCCCTCTGCAGTGCTGCCCCCAGGACACAGCCTTGAGAGAGTGAACGTGCTGAGACCACCTGGACGGCACAGGGGCTGAGCCTACGTAAGGCCTCTCCGCAAACTTTAAGACTGGGCATGTGGACACAGAGATCTCCGTGCCTTGTGGCATCCGAAACAAGCCTGGGAGGAAGTTCCCTTGCTTATTAAGCCTGCCACCTGACAACCTGGAGTGGCGGCCTGCCCTCAGTTTCTCCCTGCGCTCCGCGGAGGGTGGTGGCTTTGCGAACCAACACCTGCCAAGGCCAGGACTTGGGACCCTCTCCCCAGAGGGAGCCTGGAGTGAAACAGCCAACAACGGTCACATCCACACCACCCTCTGTCTTTGGTCGGCTTGGGCTGCCAAACTGGAACACCACAGACCGGGGGCAACAGGCATTTATTTCCCACAGGTAGGGGCCAGAAGCCTGGGGTCAAGGTGCCAACACAGTCGGCTCCTGGTGAGACCCGCTTCCTGGCTCACACATGGCCGCCTCTCATGGCACCCACGCATGGCAGAGAGAGTACGGGGCCTTCTCATAAGGACGCTAGTCTTACGGTAACAGGACCCCACTTTCATGACCTCATTTAACTGAGTCCCTGCCCAGAGGCCCCTACCTCCAAATGCAGCCACACTGGGTGTTAGGACCCAACGTAGGAATTGGCGGGGGGGGGGGAGGGGCACGACTCCGTGCACAGCACCCTGCTAAAGCATCATCTGGCTGCTGACAGGACTTTCTAGAAGCTCCCATTGTTGCGCTTTGCGAGACTCAGCAAGTCTGGGCGTTTGGCCTTCCCCAGGGCAGGACTAGGGGTCCTCACAGCCAATCCTTGGTTTCGTGCCCTTCCTTTTTTAATAGAAAGTTTAAACTGATGTGTAATGACAGAAAGCAGACCAGCATTAGTGTGGGGATGGGGGGGCAGGGGAGAGGCTGGGAGGGAACGAGGAGGGGGGAGCACAGAGGGGCCGAGGAAATGTTTGGGGATGGCAGTTCTGTTCACTACCTTGATTGGGTGGCTGCCTCACTGGGTACACAAATGTCAGAACTTATCAGACTATCCACATTAAATATGTGCAGCTTATCATATGTCAGTTATACCTCAATAAAGCTGTTTAAAAAGTTGTTTTAGTTACAAACCATAAGAGACTCCTAAACACAGAGAACTGAGGTTGCTGGGGGGGGTGTTGGATGGGGGATGGGCTAAGTGGGGGATGGGCATCAAGGAGGACACTTGCTGGGAAGAGTAGTGGGTGTTGTGGGCTCTGTTCCTGAAATCATTATTATGTTATTTGTCAACTAACTTGGGTTTAAATTCAGAAAGATAAACGAATGAATGAATAAAAAAACATTGTTTTCATTAAACTTTTAATTTTGACATAACTGTGATTCACACGTGGTCATAAGAAACAGGGAGGGATCCGTGTACCCTTCACCCTGCTTCCCTCGATGGTCACATTTTACAAAACTGTGGAAAGATACTGTAAACCAGGACATCAACAGGGACGCAATCCACCCGGCTCGGATTCTCTGCCTCACACACTTGTGCGATAAGCGTGGGCGATTTGTGCCACACAATCTTACCACGTGGGTAGGGTCACAAGCCACCACCGCAGCCCAGACACAGAGCTGTCCATTCCCCAAGGATCCCTCATGTTGCCCTTTTCTTTAAAAAATGGGTTTTTAAAAAAATTTTTAATGTTCTATTTATTTTTGAAAGAGAGGGAGAGACAGAGTGTGAGCGGGGGAAGGACAGAGAGAGACGGAGACACAGAATCCGAAGCAGGCCCCAGGCTCCGAGCTGTCAAGGAGCCCCGACAAGGGGGCTCGAACCCACACACCCTAAGACCCTGACCTGAGCCGAAGTTGGACGCTTAACCAACTGAGCCACCCAGGCGCCCCCTCCCACACAAAAAAAATTTTAATTGTGGTGAAATACACATAACACAAAATCTTCCACTGCAAGATTTTCTGAGGGCACAGTTTAACAGTAGTATGTGTATGCGCCTCGTTAAAGCTTTTAAAAGTGTGAGCAGATGCAAACTCCACCTCTAAGGGTCCTGAGTCACCACCCCTTTCCGGTCCCCTGTAGGAACGAGGAGAGTACTGACTCCTGACCGGTCAACCCCCCCCCGCCCCACACACACACACCAAGGCCCCCACGGGTCACCACCTGGTCCAGAAAGATAGCTTCCAGGGTCTGTGTTCCCTTAAGGGTGAACCTAGAACATCACACTGGCAGGGCATCCGCACGGGGTCATGTACAGAGGGGTTTGCAGTCGCTGCATCCAGATACACTGAGGTCCCTCAGCCTGTGCCCCCACCTTCCGCTCCTCAGGACAGCGGGCCTCCCGGTCTGACCACCTTGTTCATGTGTGTCCTGAAAGCCTGGGGAGCCACTTGGCACTCTGGGGGCACACTCTTGACAATTTCCAACCCCTGGGAGATGAAGCTGTCCAGATGGCACACTGGGACCCCAGCAGGTGCTCCAGGAGGAGAATGTACAGCTTTCGGGTCACTCGTATCCCTGCCCCCATCTCCCCTGACCACGCTGCCCTCTGAAACCACTGCTCTGGCCACTCCCCCACTGGGCACCCAGCTTTAATCCTGAGACAAAGTCCCAGCTGAGGCTGGGGCCTCTACTGTCTCCTTCTCTGCCAAGTGCAAGTCCAATGCCCAGCACACAGTCACACCCAATTAATGTCTGTTAAATTAATAAACGATGGTCTTAACTCTGTGCCGTTCTGAGATGGTCAGGAGGGGCCCACCACTTCTTTTAATCATGTCACATGCTAGCAGGGAAAGCCCACAAAGAAACCTCCTGCCTCCCCCCACCCCCACCCCCGCAGCGAGACTCAGGTCCCAGGTGCACGTCCACACAGGAGATGGACAGGGAGGGTCCTGACACAAAGCATCCCACTGTATCTGCCCCCGCTGGATACCTGGTGCTGTGGGGGGAACGGCGGAGGCTCCCTACAGGACAGAGCTCAGAGCGGGACCCAGGCTGTTGTCGGGCCCACACTCAGCTGGGCGTGAGCCACACCAGCTAGCTGACTAGTCACCGGGCCACACCCAGCTGGGCTCTGTCACTCACATCCAAACTTCTTCAGCACGGGGCAGAAGGAAGAGGCCAGTGGTGGCCCAGTAAGGCACACCTTCTCCCTGGACAGGAGCCCATGGGGAGCCCTCACAAGTGCCCTGGTCAAGGGCACAGGGGCATACACGCACCCCAGAACACAGGGCTGGGACAGCCCTCTGCTTTCCAGTTCAGTGCTAACAGTCTATGCACAGGGTCCTTCTCCAGGGAGGTCTCGGGAGCCTTTGGGGCTTTTTGGCCACTCCAAGCAAGCACCATAGGCCTTGCTGCCTCCTCCATGCAAGCACACAGCCCTGACCCTCCGTGCTAGTGCACGGCCCTGACCCCCTGAGCGGTTGCACGGCCCTGACCCTCCTTGATATCAAGAACCATCAAAAGGCCCCTGAGAATGACGGGTTAGGGTGAGCACAGCCACACTTACCTCTCTACGTGAAAGGCACTGTGGCTTAGTATTTTATACGTTGTTGGTACATCGCAGAACACTTGGAAATATCAAAAGACTTCCAGTAACTGTGTGATAAGACATCCACAAAAAGCTAATCTCTTCACCCATTACCAGGCTGGCTCTTAAAAGGCAGGCCCTGCGAAGCAGGGACTCTAACAGCACCCAGGTGGCCCAGAGCACCTTAGGAGCGAGTGTCTCGGAGGTACCGGCTGCCCCCAGCTCTGCTGGAACGAGCGGGTCCAGAGCCAAATATCAAAGCCACGGATCTTGATTGATGCCCTGCCGTATTCACAGAGGAGCCAGGTGGCTGCCATCACACGTGCCCTGGGAACGTGAGCAATGGCAATACAGCGGGCATAGAACCGGAGGTGGCACCAAGGGGACGCAGCCAGGCCCAACTCCAGTGTGACGGCCCAGGAGGCCAGTGTGCAGTCACACGACCCCGCCCCTGAGCTCCAAATCTAACAGGGACTTCTCAGTGGGATTTAGTGGGGCACCCAGCAGGGGACAGGCCACAGGTCACTCAGCAGGGGACAGACCACGGGTTAATGAAGACATCAGCCACTCTATGGGGGCACTGCCTCAGTGGGCCTGGCTGTGGGGTCCACAAGAGCACGTGTGGGTGCAGGCCAGATGGCACACCCACGATGCCAGCCCAGGGCTCAGCTGATGCCAGGACCTCACCTGCAGAGCTCACCCAGGTATGCTCCTGGCTCTGGGTTTGGGCAGATACTGCTACTGTGGCCATAGGC
>NW_024412376.1:167500384-167515028 GCF_014898765.1 Herpailurus yagouaroundi | reverse complement strand
GAGGGTGGTGCCCACACCTGCTACAGGGTCAAATCTCCTGCCTGAGGAGGGCGCCCACTTGGCCAGAACCCAGATGCAGAGTGAGGCGTCTGCCCTCAGCCGAGGTCCAAGTCAGTCCAGTGTCCAAGAACCCTCAGAGGCAGCCACAGCCTGCAAAACGTTGGCGGGGGGTGGGGGGGGGCAGCAACCAGCTCCCACCACCCAGCATGTGTCCTGCATCCCAGCAACACACCCTCACAGCAGGTGCCGGGAGTGGAGCCCACAAGCCCCAGGTCATATCCTCCCAGTGACACACCCTCACACTGCCACAGGCACCCACAGCTCGGGGCAATGTGTGCAGAACCTTCTAAGCAGTACAGGTGGTTTCCAGGTTTCCACTAAATGCAGCCTCATCCAGCGTTCCTTTCGAGAGGCTCTGTGAGCTCAAGGCCAAGGAGTAGAGCTGGGGGGGGCAGGGGAGTCATCAGAGGGACCTTTGCCCAGGGGTTGCGTTTGGGCCACAGTAGCTAGAAACCTGGAATTAAAGTGAGCGAGCACCTCGGCTGATGTGCCCCCTTCCGCCCTCTGCCCCCCACTCACAGCCCCTGCCCCTCCGAGGCCCAAACGGTAAAGCTCTAAGGTCCCATGGGTACAGGGTCAGAGTTCAGTCCCATTTCCATGGGGCCTCTTCCTAAGCCAGCTCCAAAGCCCACATGAGTCCTGGGGTGGGTCCTGGCCCTCCCCTTGCCCCCACCTAATGAGAAAGTCCTTTCAAGCCCAGCCACCTGAAGCCCGGCTGTGAGGTGCCAGCCAGCCCCTGTGGCCTCCCAGGGCTGCCTGTTCTCCCAAAAGATACATACAAATGCATCAAGGTCACACAGGCCACTGCGGGGGAAACACCACCAGCTTTTGAAGTCCCGTCTCCGACACCGGAGGAGGGACTTGCTCAGCTCACACGTGTGACCAGTGACGCTGGAATCCCTGGTGCTGGTGGCAGGGGTGGGGGGTAACAGGCGTCAGGCGCCCCGACGTTGACGACAAGACTCCTGAGGGGAGGACGGACAGACAACCGGCCACGGGGCCCCAGGCAGAGCAGGTGTCTACATCCAGGAGCGCTTCACGTTGGGGGCGGCCCTGCAGGGGCGGGGGCGGGGGGGGGGGCTGCCGCCCACCTCCTCCCTGTCCACAGCGAGGCTTCAAGGCGACAGCCGCTTCGGGGGCTGGAGCTGGAAGGTCAGCCTGGAGCCTGCAGGGCACTGCCCTCACTCCCACCCCTCCCTTTCCAGGAGCAGGGAGAGGGAGGGCTCCCAAAGCCCTCTGTGCAGCCTCCACCTGGCTACAGTCACCAAAACTCCTGACGGTCAGCAAGCCTCGCGTGATGACACGTTGTCTCCAGCCGAAACACTTCTCCAGCCAGGCCGCTCGGCTGACGTGATTTCCTAGTCCCGCAAAGCCTGCTAGAAAGCAGCCCGCGGGAAGACAGCCGCGGAGCCACGCGGGAAATGGGGCGAGCAGGTGGAAACGTGTTAACAAACGTCAGTGAGGAGGGTCATGGGGAATGTTAAAGTTCCATCTCTGTTCACCGATATCTGCTGTGTCCATAATTTGCACTCACTTTACTTTCCGTCGGCCTCCCATAAAGAAATCGAGTGGCCGCTCAGGTGGCCAAGCCGGTGGCCAGGCCTGCACCCTCCACAGTCAGCTAACACCCACGTGAGTCCTCCCACCCCAGGAACGGGACCCCACTCGGAGGCCCCTGCAGCTGGCATGTTGCAGCGTGTATGAGGAGAGGCCACGGGCATCACACGCCTTTCAGACTCCTCACAACACTGGACAGAGCGTGTCCTCTCCGAGTGACCACCTTGGATGCCGGAGCCCAGCTCCTGACAGGGGCCCAGGAGGGATCGCGGCTCCCATCCAGGGGACCTTGCCCCTGCCCCGAGAGTGGGGCGTGGAAACAAGAGCCTGTGAGAAAGACACCGCCATGCTGGTTCTCACAGGATTCACAGAGCGCGGCTCCCAGTGAGCCCCGGGGGTGGGGTCTGGGCCCACCTTGGAAGACCCACCCAGGCCTCCGATCTCGAGGAGTTTCGGTTCACAAGCAGGGACACCGCTGGGACACCCTGCTCACCAGGACTGGGGCGGCCCCAAGGCCAGGGCACACAGGTTGGGCAGCCATAGGTCCCCCATCTGGGCACCTCATGGCTCACACAGGCCCCACTCTCCCCCATGAACCACCCTCCGTTCGTCAAGAACCACAACAGGAAAAACAGTTCAGTGGTCCCCCAAAAAGTTCCCATGTGACCCAGAAATTCTGTTCCTGTGTATCTACCCAACAGAATGAAAACACGGGAAAATGTGTACATGGATGTTTATCGAGCTCATTCACAGCAGCCCAGAAGAGGACCCAGCCCAGAAGTCCACAGATGGGTGAAGTGTAGACAGAAGGTAGGCTATCCGTACGATGCCATTCATGCTTCCAAAGGAAATTCCAACACCTGCTGCAAGGCTGATGAAACCAGACACTGAAGACCCCACGTCGTATGATCCCCTTTCTGTGAAATGCCCAGAACAGAAATGCACAGAGACAGAACGCAGGCCAGAGGTCTCTGGGGGCAGGAGGCAGAGAGTGGACACAGCCCCCCACACGCATGCTGGGTACACGAATGCCACTGAGGCAAACAGTGAACTGCGTGTGATGTGAATGCCACCTAATTTTTTAAGAAATGACACATATAAGGGAGTCTGGGTGGCACAGCTGGTTAAGCATCCGACTCTTGACCTCTGCTCAGGTCGCGATCTCACAGTTTGTGGGATCGAGCCCCATGTTGCGTGGGCTCTGCACTGACAGCACTGTGCCAGCTTGGGAGTCTCTCCCTGTCTCTCTCTCTCTCTCTCTCTCTCTCTCTCTCTCTGCTCCTTTCCTGCTTGTTGTGCTCACACACTTTCTACAAGTAAATAAATAAGCTTTTAAAAAAACAAAAATAGGTACAACAACAACAACAAAGCTATAATGGGCCTTGTCAACAAGCTGGGTTGGTGCCCAAAAGCACATCCTTGGGAAAGGCCCAAGGCAAGCGGCAGACCGCAGGGCTGGGCCCCGGGCACTGGGTCTGAGTCTGGGGGAGAAGCCACGTGCCCCCCGCCCCCTGTGCACAGAACACGAGTGACATCTCACGTCTGACACTGCCACTTGCCTTTTCGGTTTTGTCCACGTGGTGAGGCGGCTTCCAACCCCACAGCCCCTATTCTAGAATAATCTGCAGCACGACAACTGGAGTGTCAGCAGACCAATCGTCTCCCTCAGAGTTCAGACACCTGTTAGAGGCTGCACATCCACCGCGATCAGAATACGGACGGGGTACCGAGCGCAGTGGGGCACGGCCACGCCAGCCTCTCTGGGACTGAGCTGGACTGCTGGGCGGCAGGTGAGGCCTGACCCTGTGGGCGTGGTCAGAGGGCAGAGGCCAGCAGGCCAGGAGGGCCATTCCTGAGACTCACCGGTGCTTGAAGAGGAGGGGGCAGCCCGGCACTGCTCTGCCTGTCGCCTGCCCTCCACTTGGCCCCTTGGGTCCTCCCCCACAGTCTCAAGACACGTCCGCTAAATAGGGCCGCACAGTTCTTGTGTCCAGCCACGACACAAGGCTCGGTGGGGGGACAGAGGCTGCCAAGGAAACACTGCCCCCAAAAGCCTTTCTGGTTCCGTGCACCCCTCCTCCAGATCCTTCCCAGTCTGTGACAAGTGAGTTTGCAGGTGGACCCTTCGGCAGCCCCTCCTCAGCCTGGCAAACGCCTCCCTGGGGGTCCACATGCTTTCTTGCTGGCCCTGAGGCAGCTCAGAGACCCTGGTCTCCCCCAGCCTTTACCAGAGCCCTGTCCCTGGGGCCAAATGACAGAGGTCTGGACTCAGGCTCTCTGTGGGGCACTTGGGGCCAGAGATTCTCAGGGGTGTCAGTTCCCAGTCTGGGAGCATTCATCCCGGGGAAAACAACTCTGGCAAGTGTCCTCAGTCAGCGATGCAGGGGGAATGTATGAGGGGCCAGAGGCCATGGTCCTGGAGCTGGGTCCCTGCACGCCTGACAGCTGGGCTCTCTGGAGCTCAGCCAGTCTGTCCCACCCGGCCAGGTCCCAGGGCCTGGGGTAGCCGCCTGCCGGAGGGTCAGTGCTCAGCTGCAGGGGCAGGAAGGCAGCTCCTATGTCGTCCCATGGCCTCTCATTCAGCTAACAGGTGAGGAGACCAGAGCTGGCCCCGGCTGCTGAGCCCCAGTCCTCGGCCCATCTGTACTCAATCCTGAGCCACTGCTGGGATCTGGGTGGTGCAGACTTCTCCCAACAGCAGAGAGGCTCCTTGGAGGCTCATGGGCACAGTCGGCAGGGAGTCCAGCAAGGAGGGGCCACCGAGCACGATCTGTCCCAGGACGTGCGGCTCCCATCACTCCTTCCTCTCAAAGCTGAAACCAAGACCACAGAAGGTAACAGATACCCAATGGGGCGGCACTTCTCCGGCTGGGAAGTTTTTCACTCTGTAAGTAGCACGCGGGTGCTCCCCCTGGGCTCCTGCGTGTGCTTAACTCACGGTCTGACGTCACCCTCACCTCGCGCCTCCTCCACAGCCACCAAGGACCCACCCCCACCGGGTGCTCCTGGCTAGTGTGTCCGACCCCCGCGTTCTGGGGTCACTCTGCCCAAACCCCTGCTTCTTGCCGCTCCACAGGGTAACTGCTGCACTGATGTGCCGCGAGCTCCTTGCCTCCCACGCCCTCCTCTGACTCTTGATTTTCCTTCTGGAATACACTTCCCGGTCCTTGTGCAGCAAGGATTCGGGGGTGGCTACACTTTCGTCTTCATCTAAAACCGTCTTCCATTTCATCCCGGTGCTGACGCAGCCCGGCAAGTGCCGTGCTCCCCAGGGCCCTCCCCCAGCCCAGCCTGGAGTCTGGGCCGGCGCCTGGGAAGGCTCCCCTTGCTCCCTGCCCCCGCCCCAAGGCCCATCAGATGCACCTTGGCCCTCATCCCACCCTCCCGGCCTGCCCGTGAACTTCTGGAACCTCAGAGTGATCGCCTCACCCCTGCATGAGGTGGGTTGGTTTTTCATTTTTAATTCAACGACTCTCCCTCTCAGTCCTGGGAGTTCTACAGGCTCTCCGTTCCCACACCTCGTTCTCGTGAGTCTCTGTTCATGTTTTCACCACGCATTCCACATCAGAGGCCGGGCGGGAGGGCCCCCCTCCAGACGGGTGAGTTTTACTCTGCCAGGCACCCCAGTGACACAGTGTGGGATAGGGTTTTCCTAGCTGCCTGTCACCCACGCCTCAGCTTCCTGTGTGAACCCCTCTAACCCACTCCTGCCCTGGAGCCATGCTTCCCCACTGCCACTACCCACACCCCCCCCCCCAGCCCCCGGCCACCACCAGAAGGCCATGCTTGCCCGCCCTGAACGCAGCTAACCCTCTAAAATGGTGCAAGAGACGCCTGTGACTTCAGGGCTAGGCCCCAGGAGACCCTGCCATTCCCGCTGGGGCACCAACACCATCGTGCAACCCCCCCCCCCCCCACCGTCAGCCTCCTGGTGGACAGGAGGCCGTGCAGAGGGGGACCCAGCTGCCAGAGGGCATGGAAGGAGACAGGCGACAGCCGCTGAGCCCCACCCACGTGTGGCCCACAAAATGGGGTGACTGTTCTGGTTCCCAGGGCCATGCTCTCAGCCCTGGGGCCAGCTCGGTACAATTCTGCACTCCTGGGCACCCACCGTGGGGGCTCCGCCATCCACATGGGCATTCCGTGGGCACCCCCAGCGCCACGGTTCCCACCTGGGCTCCCAGGCCCCTTGCCCCACCGGCCCTCTCCTACACCCTCACGTCCAGCTAACAGCACCCCTCAACCTCCCCGCCGGGCCTTTCCATCCCAGAGTCCTGGCTGCCATCCCCTTACCTGAGCCTCAGCCAGGTCTCCGTCACCAGCCCCAGCTTCCAGTTCTCCCCCTGAATCGACTCCCTCCCCCTGAAGGATCTGATCCCATCAAGACCGTCACCACAAGTGACCTGCACCTGGGTCCCTCCCCCTCCTGGCACCTCTCACACACACACACACACACACACACACACACACACCCTGGTGGGGCCGCCCTGCTCACTCTGCTGACTGCATCTGTCCCTCAAATCCCAGCTCCTCTGGGTCCTGGCCCCCTGGCCACCCCACCTGACAGCCCTGAAGGTGCCCACCGGCCAGCACCGCTGCGCCCATGGTGAGGGCTGCACGTGACCAGGACAGGCTCTCCCTGGGCAGCCCCAGGAGCTGCGGTGTGGTTTCAGAAATCTGCACACAGAACCCCTCGCCGCTGTCCTCGGGAAACCCCAAAACCGAGGGCCTGGGAGGGGTGGTTTCAAAGAGCCTCAGGGCGCCAAGCCCCGCCGGAGATGCATCTCCTGACCTTCCAGGAAAAGCCCCTTGATTGTCTCAAAAACTGCTACGATTCTCAAAAAAAAAACTCTCAAAAATGGCTTAATTCCCTTTTTTATTGAGGTAAAATTCACCTAAGATACAATTAACCATCTTAAGTCACATTTCAGGGGTATTTAGTGCTGTGCCACCACCACCTGTCTCCAGTTTCAAAACCTGTTTGTTGCCCCAAAAGGAACCTTGGGCCCTCTGGCCGTCGCCCCCCCTTTCCCACCCCTGCCAGCCACCACGCACGTTCTGTGTCTACGGACCTGCCCTCCGGGACAGTAGGGGAAGCAGAATCGTAAAGTTTGTGTCCTTTTGTGTCTGGCTTCTCCACATGTCACATAATGATTGGAAGACTCATCCATATTATAACCTGAAGTTCGTTCCTTTTCCTGGTTGAATAATATTCCATCGTGTGGCTGGACCACACTTCATTTCCTCACTCACCGTTGGTGGACACTTGGGCCACTTCCGATTTCTGTCACGCATAATGTTGCTATAAACGCAGGGATACGATTCTTAAACGTATCTGACATTGGGGGCACCTGGGTGGCTCAGTGTGTTGAGCGTCCATCTTCGGCTCAGGTCATGCTCCAGGGGTTCATGAGTTCAAGCCCCTTGTCAGGCTCTACGCTGCCAGTGCAGAGCCGTCTTCAGATCCCCTGCCCCCCGCCCCTCCCCAGCTCACACTCTCTCTGTGTGTCTCAAAAAATTAATGCATCCAACATTGAAGTAGTTGATTCCGCTTTTAAACTTTTTTTGTAATTACAATATCCCTAAAAATAATAGGAAACGTTCTCAAAAACTAAACACCCAACAAACGGCTGCCCCAAAGACACCACCCCCAGGGGTAGGTATGCGCTCCGTTTTCTCCAGGCACCCCGTGTATGACGGCCGCAGTCGTGGGGGAGCTTGGGGGGTCCCCGCAGGGCAGAGACTCACAGAGCCCCCGTGCAGAGCTCTAAGGAGCCCTCAGCCATGAAGGCAGCCCCACTTGAAGTGCCCCCAACATTCCCCTGCCCCCACCCTGCACAAAACAAGGAGAAATGGAAGAGCCTCAAAATACTTACTGTAAGAAAGAAAAAAACCTCCCATTCATCTAACCCAACTACTCTACATAAATTATCATAATATGAAACATTCTATTCTACTTCCGCTTTATCTATTCAGATCAGTAAAAACAAAAAAGAATCCATTCATTTTTGTCTTCTTCCTTCAAACACTTAAACTGCCCATCAATACCTAAGTTTCTTTTCATTCCAACTGTGAAAAGTACAAAACCAAATGCTTCATCAAACCGGACTCATGTAAACGCCGATGACGGCTTCAGTTCCTTCCTGCAGGAGAGGCACGGCTCAGGGCAGCCGCACTTGCCAATTCCAGCTCCGGGGCCCGACAGACCGGAGTTCAAATCTAGCTTTCCCTCTTCCCGGCTGTCAAGGTTCCAACAAGTTAAGATCTCGTCCCTGACATCTCGTTTGTAAACCAGGTACATCAGATGTTCACAAGCACCCCCACAACCTCAGCGCCAACAGAGATCTATCCCCCCGGCCTGTCACTTACACCCAGCCCCTCTGCCTTGGCCACCCCATGGCTCTGGAGTCCTTTCCTGGATCCTGAGCCTCCAGCTGAGGAGGGGTGATGGGGCGGGGACAGGACACAGGAGGATGGTCTGAGAGGTTGGGGGCCAGACCTGACACAGCAGAGCCCACTGATGCCCGCTCTGGCTGAAATTCAGCCCTGGATTCTCCTTCAAAGACAATGCCAGGGCAGTGGATCAGCACCTGGCCGAATCTCAGCCCAGGGAGTGCACAGGAGACGGCATCACTATTACTCATCACCGGCATTTGTAATGCCTGAAGTATCCTGAGTCAGGTCCTGTTTCTAGCAACCCAGGACCGGACACGCCACAGAAAGGGAGGCAGGGTGCACCTTCTAAGACACTCTCACTCTTGGGGCGCCTGGGTGGCTCAGTCGGTTGAGCGTCTGACTCTTGATCTTGGCTCAGGTCCTGACTTCACGGTTCGTGGGTTTGAGCCCCACATCATGCTCTGTGCTGAAAACATGGAGCCTGCTTGGGATTCTCTCTCCCTCTCTCTGCCCATCCCTCGCACTCTCTCTGTCTCTCAGAAATGAATAAATAAACTTAAAAAAAAAAAAAAAGACACTTCACTCTCATAATAACCTGGAAGTCACTGGAAAGTCTCAGTGACCGCTCAGACCCCATGAAACGCTCCGTGGGTGGTCTTATATTAAGTCCACACCCAAGAGAGCCGCTGACATTGACACCGGTCATTTGTTGAGCCGCTCCTATGAGCGTCCGACAGAGATGACCAAGTTCCACGCAGCAGGTCCCGTCACCCCACCTGACAAACAGGGAAACTGAGGCACAGGGCCAGGCAGGGACGGGGGAGGATTCCCACCCAGGCCCCAGTGCCTGCTGCCCTGTCTGCAGCTTCGTGCTATTTATGCCAGAGCAGGCAGCGAGGTCAGCCCAGGGAGACAGGAGAGAAACACGGAGACCCGCAGCTTTCAGCGTATGCGTTTGTCTTCCAGCTGGGAGCCGCTCACCGTGTTCCCCTTTGCTGGGCACAGGGCATGCCACATAGGAGCCGTGGCTGTCCAGTGCTGTCACCCCAAACGAGACAAAACCACAGCTCTGCCATCAAGAACTGCAAATGACCGCTGAGTCACGTATACGCCCTCAGATGTGCATCTTACACAGTTAAAAGGAGCCCGTCTTCTGTTCTGGGGACTCCCGGCAGGGCAGCGTTAGGAGAGGCACCAAAGCATCCTGACGTTACCCATCCTTCTGAAGGTAGAAGGAAATTACCTAACAGGCCTCCCGTTCGGAGAGGGGGGCGGTCCGCTGACTCCGGCTCCCTCCCCGCCACGCCACTGCCTGCGGACTAGAGATCAATCAGGCAACACTCAAGACTCCCGGCCTGTGACTCGCCCATTTCACAGTCACCATCAGAACAGGAACGTTTCCCGTTACTGTGCTCCTCTGACTGTGAAGTGCAGACCCTGAGCGATGACATAAGAGCTGGCACAGAGACTGACACTCACCGTCCGTCAGCCACTCAGCCCCTCCCTGGCCCTGCAAATGCCAGGGGCACAGGGCTGGGCGTGTGAAGCCACACACAGAAACACAGCGAAGCCTCGGAAACGAGATGGGGACCTCCCCGAGTCACTCCCTACCCAAGCAGGTGGGCTCCATAAACCACCTTCAGGGACGGGCACCTCTCAGGCCCTCCCGTTTGCCCAGAGCCTCCAAGTGCTGAGGCATCCGAAGGAAAGCTCTCCGGAGGGGCGGCCAGATGGGGCAGCAGGGAGGAGGGCCCGTGCCTTCTGAATCCTGGGATGACAGAGATGGGTGTGTGGGCCAGCCCAGCCTGCTGTGACTCAGCACTGCCGAGCATCCTTCCCAGGACTCCGCGAGCCCCCTCTGTGCCAGGCACCTGCTGGCAGAGGGAGCTCAGCTCCGGCACAGCCTGCGTGGCCAGGCTTTCCGGAACACTGGCTTTCCAGTAGCTCACCTCAGGGAGGAATGTGTTCCTCCAAGGATGGCCTCAGCTGTAGCCGGGCACTCCGAGTTTATCAGCGGAAAATGCAGCCCGGCTGGAAGTTCACATTAAAACCCCAAGCTCCTGGGGCGCCTGGGTGGCGCAGTCGGTTAAGCGTCCGACTTCAGCCAGGTCACGATCTCGCGGTCCGTGAGTTCGAGCCCCGCGTCGGGCTCTGGGCTGACGGCTCAGAGCCTGGAGCCTGTTTCCGATTCTGTGTCTCCCTCTCTCTCTGCCCCTCCCCCGTTCATGCTCTGTCTCTCTCTGTCCCAAAAATAAATAAACGTTGAAAAAATAAATAAATAAAAAAAAATAAAACCCCAAGCTCCTGAAACAGTGTCTGTGCCTGGCACCAGGATCCAATGTGGCACTGCGAGGTCGGCAGCTCGCTTCCCAGGCAGGCAGAGCAGGGAAATCGAGGCACGTGCTGATACTGCCCTCCCAGACCCAAGAGCAGCAGGACCCAGGTTGAGGGAAGACTACCCATCTCACCAGCTTCCGCTGTAAGCCCTCCCACAGCCCTGGGGTCTGCCGATGCCCTGGCTGGATTTCTCCAGGTCCCTGTCGGGGAGTCCCGAAAGGATGATGGGCTATGCAACGTCTCTGCACTTTGGGGGCCGTGCAGACACAAACCCAGGCCCTTCCCGTGGCCCTGTGACCTGCTGGTTCAATACCTGAAGGACTCCTCCCTGCTACGGCATGTCCAGGGTCCTGCGCCCCGCCAGGTGGTCAAGGAACAGAGGGCCAGCTCCACGCCCATGACCAGGGGGCCTGGGACTCCGGAAACCAGGAGGGACCGTGGACAGGGCTCTAGACGCCCTGGTCCACTGAGGCTGGGTTAAGTTGCAAACACCCTATCTGGATGTACGCTCGAGCAGACTTCACAAAGCTCAAAGGGTCCGTCTTACAAAAAGCACACATGCCCATCACATTACCCGGGCTTCTGAGAAGGCTACGTCATCTCTGACCTGAACCCAGGGTACTGACAGTTCCCAGATAAACATCAGTCACTAAAGCACTGTATTCACAAGGAATGTTAATGACCCACATCCCAGGAGTCGTTTGGGGGTACGGACGAGAGAGCGCTTCATGGAGCGCAGGGCGGAGCATGGTAACCCCCATCCAGCTGGACAGTATCACCTACCCACCCGTCAATTCTTCCTCAAAGATGGAAAACACGAATTTGACCTGTACCATCACTAGGATGCTCTTTAATGACGGCTGAGCTATCCTGGCTGGGCCTGGTCTGGGGCCCCCTTCCACTATGCCAGGATTTCACCCTTTAGCACAGTGACCAGGCGTCAACAAGAAAGCTATAACCCAGCAAGAAACACAAGCATTAACACTTTCGTTTCAAATGGAGATACCAATTGTTCCAAAAGGTTTCGCCTTCTTAAAGTTCACTCTTTCTTGGAAGGACTTTCCCTAAACAAAAGTCAAAAAAGCTTGTCACCGGGGCGCCTGGGTGGCGCAGTCGGTTAAGCGTCCGGCTTCAGCCAGGTCACGATCTCGCGGTCCGTGAGTTCGAGCCCCGCGTCGGGCTCTGGGCTGATGGCTCAGAGCCTGGAGCCTGTTTCCAATTCTGTGTCTCCCTCTCTCTCTGCCCCTCCCCCGTTCATGCTCTGTCTCTCTCTGTCCCAAAAATAAATAAACGTTGAAAAAAAAAAAAAATAAAAAAAAAAAATAAAAAAATAAAAAAAAGCTTGTCACCAACATCACAAAGGGCAGGCTGATAACCTTTCCCACACATTCCTTTCCCATCCAGCTTTCACAGTCCAGATAATACTGACAAATCCTGAACACTTCACATGAAGAGAAATTATAGTGTTTAAAAGATGGTCTTGAAGAAAATCAACGGAAATATGAGAGATGGGTAATGTCATTTTAATGTTAAACTACTATGTTATACATCAAGGCTTTTTTTTTTTAAACCCAACTGAGGTAGTTATTAATGATTCAGATATCAAAAATTTTAAGTGTCAGAATGTTTTAAAGCACTTCTGAATCCTTTTTAGAACTGCGAGAACAATGAATATTTTTGGCTTCACGATATTTTCCACTGCACTGTAATGAACAAGAAGCTTGGTGTTCAGTTTTAGACCAAAGCAGGGATTAAATCAAGAATGCAGTTTGAATTGCGTATCTATCTAAATACAAAAGTGGGGGAAACAAACCGTAACTGCAGGCAACAGTCTCCCCCAGACACATTCCCCCGCAGCTAACTCTCACACCTCTTGTCCTCCAGCCTGGAATCTTCCCAGCACTGACTCTGTGCTCACTTGTCCCCAGTGGATTAAATTAGAAAGGTAAGGGAACCAGAAAATTCAATTCATAATCCAAGACAAAAGTCTGAGCTTCGGTTTGAAAAATGAAAAGCTACTGGGGTGACCTAATATGCTCCAACTCTTCAAACAATCAAGATATTTAACTCCAGAGACAGATCCCAAACAAGATACCGCCCAAGCTCAAGCTGACTGCAGGGCACCACGCCACGGCCAGACGCAAAGATCTCAGATGGACGTGTGTCTCAAGTCCAAGGCTCAGGGACAAATATCAGACGGGACCTGACACGAAGCACCAGCCCTCCCTTCTCCGCTGCACCTTTATGACCGGTTAACACCTGCCCTCCACCCAGCCCCCGTCGGCCCCTGGAGCTTGTCTTAGAAGGGCAGCTGCCTGCTGGAGAGGGAAACTTAGGGGTACCATTCTCCATTCCGGGGCACAACCTCAAGGGCAGTATTGTTTTCCACTTTTGAAGACTTTCCCCTCAGCTGAAACGGTGCAGCTATTAATGAAACAGAGAGTGCACCACTGCTCTTCCTCCCCTTCCAATAAGACAACACAGTTAGGTGATCCTGGAATCAGGGCCGACTCCGGGGCCACGGCTGGAACCTGGACTTCTGACAAAAGTGTTTTTGGAAACACCAGAATGTTACCTGACCTGTGATACATTTCCCTGCCAGCCTCCGCTGGCATACACCTTGAAACAACAACACTGCTGTCCACCCTAGATATGACCTTTTGACGAGAGGACTTGATTTTTCCTTAACCGGAGACCAAAGTCACACACACACAAAGCCATTCCTTGTACAGATATCCTATGCAGTGGCTGTCACCTCCCCCTGACAACCCCCCCCCCCCCGCAGGACAGCAGGAGGGCTGAAACTGGCCTTAGGGGAGACTGCAGTGAGTGAGGAGCGGGTAGGTAGAAAATGACCGGGGAGGTCCCAAACCACAGGGAGCCAGGAAGCACCAGGGTCCCACCAAGCCACCCCCACCCCCACCACCACGGATAAGGAGCTGCTACAGGACAAGGTTGGGAGGCCAGTGGCTGTACCTGACGCGGAAGAACCGAATCCTCTCTGGGGAAGGCCAAGGCGGAGCAAGGAGCACCACAGGCATGCTAATCCTTCGGCCCCACACTCCGGAGAAATCTCCGACCCCAAACACCACGAAGCACAAGCTTTCAGGTCCCTGGGCTCGTCCCCTAGACGCCGGTCTCCCCAAACAGATCTGCTGCCTTCCCGGAACCGGCGCACCAGGAGGGCACGGATTTAAAGAAACCCCCACCCTGAGAGACCACCCACGTGGGGGAGGGAGGGCGGGGAAGCCCAATCCAGAAAAGCGGTCCAGCCTCGCGGGGAGCAGTGGGTTCCCTGGGTCGTCAGTGACACTGCGGCCACGATGTCCCCTGGTCGCCTCGGTGACCCCACCCCAGCGTCATCGCCCTCAGCCAAGACCCCAGCGCCTCCGCCTGCCCGCTGCGCCGGCCGGCAGCTTGTAGCCCCGGACCCCAAAGGCGCCCCCAGGACTCTGGGCCCCGCGCCCCGTACCGCGGCCCCCCGGCCCCGCGCTGTCCACAGCGGACACGAGCCCGGGCCGCCGGCGGGACGCAGCGCCCGCAGTGCGACTGGCGCAGCCGCCAGCCGCCGACCCCACGGGCGAGGGGTGCACCCGTCCTGGATTGGGGAGCACGCGGGTGGGCGCGGGCCAAGGACCCGGCCGAGGTGCGGGTTAGTGCTGGTTCGGGAAGGCAGGGCCGGGCCGTGCGATGGGGATCCGCTCTGCACACAGGGTAGGAGGGGTCAGCCCGGGACCCGGGGAGAGGAAAGTGGGGGTCCGCTCCAGAACCTGGTAGAGGTGGGGCGAGGGTCTCTTCCGGAGCGCGGGGCGAGGCCGGGGAGTACAGTCCGGGCACAACGGGGACGGGCAGAAGAGGAATGAGGGGGTCCCCCACCACCACCCCGGTTCAGGCAGCAGGGATGAAAAGGTCCTTCCGGGACGCAGGAGAAGTAGGAGGGGGTCGGCTTCGGGCTGTGGGTCGGGGACCCCGAGGTGCGAGCGCGGCGCCCAAGCACGACGGGGATGAGCAGGGAGCGGGACGCGCCCTGGCCGCGGGCAGAGGAAGGAAAGCGCGCCCCGGCCGGAGCGCGGCGGCAGGAGGGTCAGTCTTGGACCTGGCTTAGGAAGGGGTGGGGGAGGCGGGACCCGCCGCAGGGGTCCCGGCACCGTGCGCGCCGGTCGCCGAGCGGAGCGGAGGTGTCGGCGGCCGGCGAGAGAGGGGTCTGCCTGGGCAGAGAGGGACGGGCGCTCACCTTGGGTTTGTACAGCCACTTTCGGAACCTGTTCATCATCGCCGCGCCGGCCCGGCCCCG
>NW_024412376.1:167486637-167499984 GCF_014898765.1 Herpailurus yagouaroundi | reverse complement strand
GAGGGCGACCCGGCGCTCCCGGTGAGGGCGAAAAACTACAAGTCCCGACGGGCATTGGGGGGAGGCGGGGCCCTGGGCGCGGCGTCCTTGGCCGCACAGCGGGCGCTGTGCATTCTGGAGCTTGTAGTCTTCCCGCCGGCGGCGCCGGTGCGTGGCTCCGGTTGCTAGGTGACGACGCCCAAACTGCACCCCGGCGCGAGCTCCCCCTGTCCGGGTGGTGGCAGAGGTCCCGGCTGAACAGAAGAAGTGAAGTGGGGGACCCGCTGGCCCTGGCATCTGCTGTGGCGGCGGGTGGAGGTGGGACGGAAGGTTTGGCGGCAGGAGCTCCTGTGAAGCCAGCACACAGGTAGGAGGGGGAAGGGAGCAGGTGGAACCCGACAGGGAGGAGGGCGAGGCGCGTTTCCTCAGCATCAGCACCTCTCTCCAACAACTTCCCACGGTCAGTCCTCATCTCCTGCTTCCCATCTTCTTACTTTCGCTAATTTTGGTCTTCTTCCCAGCTCCTTGATTAAAGTGAACGGTGCTTTTTTTTTTTTTTTATCGCCACAATAAACGGTGCTTTTTAAAAAGATATTCACCCATATTCACTATTGCCCCCAATGATGCCCTAATATGGGTCCATTAAGATAATCACCAAAATCTGAGAACCTGTTTATGTGGCAAGCAGAGCTAAAAACATGTGTTGAGTACAAGACACTTTAAATTCCCACTGACAGCTGAAGAAACTGAGGCACAAAGAGGCTGCTGTGTTCTTATCTGTAGGAAGAGGATCCAGATCACAGTTGGCGCCCCCCCAACAGCTTGGAGCTTTCCCTGTCCCCACCCACCACCGCTTCTCTGAGTGTTCTGAGATGTGCAGATTTGGGGTGCGGGGAGTAGAAGTAACTTCTCCCTTGGTAGAGAATTCATTCTCTGAGACTCGTTGGCCCGGGGTCTCAGGGCTCGGGTGCTTCTCGACTAGAATGGTCCGCGGAAGTCCGTGTGAGTGTCCCCAGAGGCAGCTTCTGAGGCTTCCGTGTGTGCTGGTGGTGGGGCATGTTCTCTTCTGAGTGCCTGGCTAATCTTGCCCACTCCCCTCTAGCTGCCACCCACTCTGCTCCCTTAGGTTGCCAGCACACAGACCCCACCCCGTCCCCATTGCCTCCTATCTCCAGTTCCTTTCGCCTTTTCTCTCCTGAGCCTGCTCTGATCGGGCTTTCACCCAACTCCCTCTCCCAAGTTCTTCATCAAAGCCATCCTTGACCCTGATGTTGTTAAATCCAATGATTGGAGCTCAGCCCCATCTCTTCCTTGAACCGTTAGCAGCAGGCAACTCAGCTGAGTGCTCTCCTCCCGGACTCGGCGTCCTCAGTTGGCTGGAACAGATCACACTCCCTGCCACCCCAGTGGTTGCTCCTTCTCAGTCTTCTGGGCAGGGGCCTCCTCTGCTTCCCAACCTCCTGACACTAAAGCCCTGGGACTCAGTCCTTAGAAATTCTTCTTATTATTTTTTTTTTTAATGTTTATTTATGTTAGAGAGAGAGAGAGGGAGGGAGGCAAAGAGAGAGGAAAGACACAGAATCAGAAGCAGGCTCCAGGCTCTGAGCTGTAGGCACAGAGCCCAAGGCGGGGTTTAAACTCACAAGCCATGAGATCATGACTTGAGCCAAAGTTGGACGCTTAACCGGCTAAGCCACCCTGGTGCCCCAGACCTTGGAAACTCTTCTATCCACTCCTTCCTTGGGTGATTTCCTGCAGTCACATGGTCTGGTAAACACCCATTTTCTCCTGGCGTTTCCAAAACTTACATGTCCAGCCTGAACATCACCCTGGGACTGCAGACCCCTTTACCCATTCTTTGCCAATGGATGTCTAACAAATCCCCACAAACTCAATGTGTCCAAATGGACTCTCAATCTTCACACATAAGACCTGCTCCTCCCCAGCCAGTGCTTCTAGCATAAGAACTCACTGTAGACAGTGGACTATTCTCCACGGTTCTGTCCTTCATTGACTCCAAGGCTAGGGCTGTCGTTGCTTGTGCAGAGGCTTTCTTCCTATCCTCCCCAGTTTGAAACTGTGCATAGGAGGAAGGCTGACCTCTGAGAAGTGGGTGTATCAATTAAGATTAGGTTCAGCTATATGTAATGAAAAATCCAAAGACCAGAGAGGCCCAAGCAAGGTTATTTATGTTTCCATAAAGGAGGTCAATGGGAGGGGCGCCTGGGTGGCTCAGTCGGTTGGACGTCCGACTTCGGCTCAGGTCATGATCTCACGGTTCGTGGGTTCGAGACCCGCATCGGGCTCTGTGCTGACAGCTCAGAGCCTGGAGCCTGCTTCAGATTCTGCATCTCCCTCTCTCTCTGACCCTCCCCCGTTTATGCTCTGTCTCTCTCTGTCTCAAAAATAAATAAACATTAAAAAAATAATAATAATAAAAAAAGGAGGTCAATGGGGAGCCAGTCCTGGCCACAAAAAGTCATCAGGGACGTGGACTCTTCTAGCTTTCTCTTCTGCCACCTTTAACATGTTTCCTCACAGGCCAGGATGGCTGCCTAAGTTCCTGCCATCACTTCCTGAGTCCAGCCAGCAGGAAGGAAAAGAGAAGAAGAGTATAAGCCTCTCCCTTTCAGAGAGACTTTGCAGAAGTCTCACATCCTTGTACTTCAGGGTATATCTCGCTGTTGGGGAGGCCAGGGAATGTCATCTTTCAGTTAGGCGGCAATAAACCCAAGTAAAACTCAGTGTTTTGTTATTCAGGAAGAAAGGGAGAGTGGAGATTAAAAAGCAACCAGCAAAACCTGCTGTGTGGGTCTATACTTTAAGCACAATCCGTCAGAGCATGACTTGGCAAAAATCCTTAGGAGATTTTTACTCGGAATTAAAAGCCAAGAAAAGAATTTATGTTAATTAACACACATTTTGTATCTGTGTAAATGAAGCCTCTCTAGTGGTTGAGGGTGTTGAGCTGGTTTGTGTCTGATGGAATTTAAATCTCCTGTCATCTCATTTCTGTCTATAAAGGATTTGCTAAGAAAAGAGAAGCTTTGGTCCAGCCCACCTTTAAAGTTTCCTTAAATTTGAGACAGGTCTTGATTCGTGGAGTTAAATCTTGGGAATTAAATACCACTTCCCATGTATCTGGTTTTACCCCATTAGAACAAAGCTGAGGTGCCAAGATATCAGAATCAGAAGACTTTACCACCTGTCTCCTACCCAAACACGTCATTGTGTCCACTAAGCTCACAGGCTAATTTCAGTAAGATTTCAGGACTCAAGTGTCTCTGTTCCTGATTTCCACCCTCCTGGCGCAGCTGCTCTGCGTCTCCTCTGCCCCAGGGGCCCTCAGGCCTGGTAGTGAGCCAGACTGGCAGGGACTAATGGTTCCAGCCAGCTGGGCTCCCCAGGGACCCCCCTCCTCCGCACAGCCCCTCACAGACTCCCCTCTGCATCCTCCACCTGGCTCAGCCGTTTGTTGCCTCCAGTTCTGTCCAGGCCCGCTCTGCATTGGGGACAGGGCTTGGCTGCCTCTCTGGCTCTTCTTGGACTTTGAGCCATCACCAGAGGGCCTCCTGGAGCATCCTTTCTTCCGAATGTTCCAGCTCCGGGACAGGAGGGAGGGCAGGGAAGTCATCCTGCCTGAGGAACATCTCCCACTAAACACGTGCAGACCGCCCACACTCACCACCCACAGCAGGTGCCGGGGGGGACCCTTTTCCTGCCGGTATCTGGTTCCTCCAGGCAGAGCTGTGTTCAGAGCAGATGCAGAAAGGTAGGGCCAAGGGCCAGACCCCATCCCGGGGCAGTGCCCCCACGTGCCTGTTGGGGGAGGGGCGAAAAGACTGCATCCTCAACGTTGTTTCTGTAAAAATAGACTTTTTACTAGTTGTGCTCATTTCCTTGTGAGCTCCAGAATGTGTAAATGCTATTTTGCTCTACTATGTTGACATGGTGTCCCTTTCCCCCAGTTATGGCTCATCCTGAGATGTTACCGGGAATCTGGCAGAGCGGGTGTTTGGAGGGTTGCAGAACCAGCCTGGGGCTCAGGCTCCCACAGGCAGGAAGTGCTCCCTTGGGATGGGGAGCCTGACCCCCCCCCACCTCAACCCCCCAACTCAGCGTGGGGCTTGTTCTGTGCCACCTTTACTTGCTTAGCAAATATCTCGTGGGCATGCATTATTCTCCAATTAAACGAAACAATGAAACCGAACTTGTCGAACTATAGGATCTGTGGAAGCAAAGGCTTGACTTAAAAAAGATCACTAATACAGGGGCACCTGGGGGGCTCAGTCGGTTGAGCTCAGGTTATGATCTCATGGTTCGTGGGTTCGAGCCCTGTGTTGGGCTCTGTGCTGACGCTTTCAGCTTGACTGTTCTGCAGTTTGCATCCTGTCACTGACTCCGCAGACACCTCTGCGGCACTTGCTGGAGACCAGCTCTGGGTAAGCTGCCGGAGATCAGCTTGTGGACGCAGAAGTGGCACAGGAGGGTCCTGCGTCAGGTGCTCACGGTGCAGTGCGTCACATGGGTTTGGAGGAGTTCAGAGGAGGCACGGAGAAGGGAAGAGCTAAGGGAGGAGGAAGCAGGCTCCACAGGTGCTGATATTTGCATCAGGTGTTAAGGGATGCGTAGGAGCTCACCGGAGAGAGGAGAGGCGTGTTCAAGGTTCAGGAGATCCACGTGAAGGGGCTTGAGAGCCAGTGAGAATCCTGGGAGGACAGAGCTGGGGTACAGGACGGGAAGCAGGAGGAGGACCCCAGGGACTGTGAGCCCAGGCTGTGAAGGGGTAGGACGTGCTGGGTACCCCAAGAGTTGGGGGGATTTGTTAATGATGGCTGTTAGTGGAAGGACACTCCCCTGACCTGAGGCCACTCTCCCCCAAACCTCCCTCACCTCAGAGAGTGGCACTGCCATCTAACACTGGAACACCTGCCCGGGAGGACAGTGGCTGTGCCGGGGGGGGGGGGGGGGGAAGGCGGAGGGCCAGGCCTGGGAGACCTGGTGAGTGGGTCTGTGGCCACTTGGTGCAGCCGGACTGGGTGATCCTCACCTGGAAACGTCCCACAGCCTCTCGGGCGTGGGGCCCAGGGCCAAGGGTTTGCATGAACACAAATAACCAAGTACAAGGGCTCATCCAGAGGGGCCACAGGCAGCCTGTGGCCTCAAGACTTCCAAGCTCCATCCCATGCAGCGAGGCCTCTAATGCCAGAGGAGGGGTGGTTAGTGTTGGGGGGGGGGGTGGCCACCACTTTCTGCAGCCTTTAAAAAGTCCCTTTGTCCATTAGCTGCATGAGGCTGAGAAAAGTCAGATCTCGCTAGGGAAAAGATTGCAAACTATGGAAATAGATCTTTTCCAGAACTTCTCCCAGAGCCAATATTTCCTCCGGGGACATTCACTCAGTCTGCAAGCCAGGCCCCAGGGAGGAGTTCCTAGCAATACAGACTCCCACAGCAAGAAAAAAGAACTGATTGCACACCCCTCAATGCTACCTTTTGGCCCAGAGACACCTCGAGTGTCCCTCTGTGTGGTCAGCAATGCCATCGCCAGGGGTGGGACATCAGAGCAGGGCAACCCACCCAGAGGAGGCGGCCAGGTCAGGGCCCTGACTGTAGGGGTCATGACTTCCTGCCTTCGGATACGTTAAGTCACTTGTCCTCAGCTGCCCAGCAGACCTGGGACTCGGGCCAGGAGGACTGCACGGCATCCACAGCCGCGCGAGGCCTCGTCTACCCCTCCTGCACCTCTGTCTCAGGTGCCGACCTCCTCGCTGCGGCCCTCACCTCACCTTGCCTGCGTCCGAGGGTCAGGACCTGCTCCCACGGTCCAGCCGGCCTGCCCCTGGCAGATGAGAGAGGAGGGGCCAAGCCGGCCAGCCCCCCGCCCTCGAGCCACAGATGGGGACTGCTTCTGTTCCCAAAGGTGCTGTGTGGCCTGCTCTCCAGGTGGCCTGTCCCACTGCTGAGGGGCGGACCTGGAAGAAACGAGTAGCTCAGTGTGTGTTCACAGCGATGCCGCCACCTGGCCGCACGTCAAAAGGGGGTCACCTGGCACGCGCTGGCCCCACGTCACCACCCGTCCTTCCGACCCCTGCACCTGCAAAGGCCAAAGTTTGGGCTCGGTGTAGGTGGTCCTGGTGAAGATAGGGACAGATGGATGAGCACACTGCTTTCAGTGCCTGCATGCAGGTCCCCAGCTCCTTTCTCCAGGTGGGCCTGAGCCCACCTGACTCTAGGTGGCCCCTGGGGCAGTGACCGCAGCCAGGTCCTGCCAGCAGCTAGCTCACTCAGTACTGATGGTCATGCCCACTTTGGGGCAAGAACCGATGTAGAAATAGGGACTCAGCCCCCGCTATAGTCCTCTGTGGGTCTCAGCCATTGCCCCCTGCAGTGTGCTCTCGTTTCGTGGAACCACTGACTGGTCTCCGAACCCGGACTCTCCTGAGGCTTGGTCTTCAGGGCCGGCACCCGGCATCAGGGCTTCGAGCCGGTTTCAGTGCGTTTCCCTGTTCCAAGAGGTCCGTCTTCTGGTCGCATACGAGAGAGGCTCGTGCGGCTTCTGTCCCTGCACCGCTAGGGCTGGGCGCCTGAGCGACCCCGAGTCAGGCCTCAGGGCCGGGCGGTGCGGGGGCCCAGGTGTGCAGCCAGCAGAGGAGGGCAGGAGTCAAAGCCTCTTTCCCAGAGCGCTCAGCTCAAACCCGCTCGGGATGCTGCGCCAGGTGAGGGCTCCCCTGTTCTGGTGCCCCTGGCCTGCCTCCTGCTGTCACCTTCCTGGAAATGCCCCTGCTTCCCAGTCCCTTGTCTGCCCCTTTCTGGGCTCCCTCCGCAGGGCGGGGTGCAGGGCCTAGTCTTTCTGCTCGCACTGTCCTCCAGGTTGGAGATGGATTCCCTGCTGGGGGAGGAGGCTGGTCCGCAGCCCTGTCCCCTCCTATGCCACCTGCTGTCTCCCTCGGTGACAAAAGCATTCAAGGCGCTCAAGAGCCCCGTCCACAGGGAGACCGACCCGTCCTTCAGCCCTGGGCCATTCTCTCCCGTGACTCCTGTCTTCTCTTTGCTCGTGGGCATTTGGGCCTTTTGGAGTGGTTCCCTGGTTTTCTGGGTATTTTTCTCCTACTTTGTGTTTTCATCTTTTTATGCTCTCTTGGGAGATTTTCTCAACTATACCTTCCACCTCTTCTATTTGTATTTTTAGTTCTGCTGCCATATTTTAATTTCCAAGACTCTGTCTTCCTCCACTGTTCTTGTTCCTTGGATACCACATCTCTCTTATCTCTCGGAGGTGATAGAGGCACGTTTTCTGGGTTTTAACCGCTGTCTGCTTCTGCTTCTCCCCTGCCTCTGCTTCACAGTTGTGTGTCAGAGGCTCTCTGAAGCATCTGGTGGCATTTAGCCCTCACGCTCTTGAAGGCAGTGGGGGGACTCAACCGATGGGCTGGACTGGCTGGGACAGCCCATCTTGCTGGGGACCCCAGTGACAGTGTATACAGCTTTTATCTTTTTCACTCAGTCTCCATTCTGGGGGGTCTAGGTCTGGGGACTGCTCTCTGGATCCATTCCAACTTGTTGGGGGTTCAGGAGAGGTGCTTGCATTGTCCCCAGGATGCTAGCAGCCTGGCTTTGCCAACAGCTGGTGCCCAAGAAGACCAGCAGTGGGGTGGCCCAGAGACACCCCTCGAGTAGCATGGAACAAGACGGGGGCATGGAGAGGGAGCCTCTGATGGGCCTGGCCACCCCCCTCTAAGCAATTTGGGGCTTACCTATTAGAACCAGTTCCCAGAGGGGCACCTGGGTGGCGCAGTCGGTTGAGTGTCCGACTTCAGCCAGGTCACGATCTCGCGGTCCGTGAGTTCGAGCCCCGCGTCGGGCTCTGGGCTGATGGCTTGGAGCCTGTTTCCGATTCTGTGTCTCCCTCTCTCTCTGCCCCTCCCCCGTTCATGCTCTGTCTCTCTCTGTCCCAAAAATAAATAAACGTTGAAAAAAAATTTTTTTCTTTAAAAATAAAAAAAAAAAGAACCAGTTCCCAGGGTCCCAGCCCCAACCCAAGCAGCTCTTCCAAGGTCTCCCAGACAGAGGCTCTGGGCAAGCTGGTCTCCTGGAGCTAGTATGTTTCTGGAAAGTTCAATGCCCATACGAGATCTGGCCACTTACCAACTGTGCATTCTTGCTGGGTGTTGGGTCCCCCACCTTTAAAATGGGGGCATTGAGGGACACCTGAGTGGCTCAGTCAGTTGAGCGTCCAACTCTTGGTTTCAGCTTGGGTCGTGGTCTCACGGTTCATGAGTTCAAGCCCCATGTCGAGCTCTGTGCTGACAGTGCAGAGCCTGCTTGGGATTCTCTCTCTCTCTCTCTCTCTCTCTCTCTCAGACCCTCCCTTGCTCACACTCTTTCTTTCTCTCTCAAAATAAACATTTTTTTTTAATTTTAAATAAATAAATAAAATGGGAGTGTTGAACCTGGTGACCTGAGGATTCTTCTTGCCCCAACCATTTGGGATTAGGTCACCTACCCCTCTGGGCAAGACCTTCTGTATAAACAGTCACTGAACCCCAGCTAGGCTGAGATATGCTCAGAGGCCTACCCCTCCCAGGCGTCCTCCCCAGCCATGCACAGTTGTGGGGCTTGGGGCCATGTGGGGAAGCCTGGGAGCCTCCAGGATCTGTGGGTGGGTGGGGGCCTGGGGTGGGCTCCTCAGGGCCAGCCTGGGCCCATGGACGGCAGAGTCCTGCAAGGACACGGTCCAGGAAGTGGGCCCGGGTTTCCCCAGCTGGGGTCCCTGTCTCCCTCTAACATGCCTCACTGTGAGAGGTCCCAGGCTCCCAGGGGACGTCCCGTCTATTGATAAAGCCTCTGTGGCTGCCTTTGCCACCTGCCTAGCTGACAGCCCAGAGGTCATGGAGGGTGTGACCTGTAGTGGTTTGCTTCTAGAGTCCTGCCCTGGGAAGATGGCCTACTACGGAAAATGCATTGAAACTGTGATTGGGCAACTGGACAAATTTAAGGCTAAGAAGGGCAGTGCTGAGCAGTTCCTGGAGGCCGCGTCCACCGCCCTGCAGGTAGGATCAGTGGCGGCTCGGGGCTGGCTGGGAGGCATGCTGGTGACACCTGTCATGTAGCTAGTTACTTTCTAGGAAGACAGCTGCTTTCCGTCCTCCCTGGGGAGAGGCCCTGGGCACGGCCCCGTGCCATTCGAAGGCTGGATGTCCTCAGCTTCACTCTAGGTCACAATAGTGGCTGCAGTGTTTCTAGAGGCCTTCAGGGACCCTCTCTGTGCCTCGAGAGGCATCCCTGGCATCTGGAACATGCATCAGACCACTCTTGTGAAAGGGAATATTGGCACCGTGCCTCAGGACGTGCCTGCACGGTACCGTCCAAAACTGAACATAGAGAAGAGTGAGCTTGGGGATGGACCTCCACTCTGGAGGGTGGCCTCCTCCCAGGGCAGCTACGCACGAGCAGCCAGCGAGCTGACCGGCTTCCGACAGAGAGGCGGGGGCTGGCCAAGGCAGCGAGGCCCACAGGAGCCCCCACCTCCTTCTCCTCGTGGCCCACAGCTGGCAGAAATAAGGGACCTTCCCGCCAACCCGCCGCCCCCCTGCTACTCACCTCTCGTCCCCGTGCCCCTGGATGGTCCTTGTTCTTTTCTCCCCCAACTGCAGCCCACCCCATTTCAAGCACCTACAGAGAGTCCGCTTGGCTGACGTCCTGGGACGGCTCAGGGCCGCTGGAGCACCACCTGTCAGCTCGGCCGCCCTCAGAAGCCTCTCTGTGCGTCTGTCAGTCCGTCCACCGGGGGTGGGTAGGTGCCCAGGGAGCGGGAGCATGCGTTGCAGGGGCCCAGCCCCCCTGGGGCTGTCGTAGCAAATGCATTAATTACAGGATGCTTGTCCTTAATTGCCAGGTAGAATTGCTCTTCCTTAACAGGCGTGTGTGAGCTCTTCACTGCGCCCACCCCCGGGGAGGTGGGCTGGCCCCCATGACCTGCTCAGGCGTGGGCTCTGCTGGGCCCCCGGCCACAGAGGGACTCCCTTTCCCTTGCGGTGTGGTAGGGAACGCTCTTCCTTCGTCAGCTGCCTTGTGGTCCAGCGGCCCGAAACCCTGAAGTGGTCGCTGCCTTGCAGAAGGGGCTGGGGCCCTGGGCTGTGCACACAAAGGCTAGAGGGGTCCAGAAAGCAGAGACTCTCCCACGAGAGAAAGCTTGGGACCGCTGACCCAACCCCTTCTCCCCGGCTTCATTCAGGAACCGATGTCTCTGGCAGCAGGGGCCGGGCAGCAGCCTGTACCCCTCTCTCAAGCTCGTCCCCGAGACCCTAGCATTTGGGGAAATCAGACCCTACCACAACTATCTTCCCCAAGCGGAAACGCCCTGCACAGCTCCGCGCCCCCTCCCCCCCGCCCCCCCCCCCCCCGCGTGGGCCTGGCCCTCCCCAGTGGCTGCTCCAGGGCCTGGCGGGACAGCTGCCTCTGTCCCACCCTCCTCGGGTCTCTCTCGCGTCAGCCACGACTGCTGTTGTCGGTGTCATCCTAAAAGAAAGGCCTCGCCCGAGCTTCTCTCATCTTCCACTTGCAAGGAGGCCCCTTGGTGTCTCCGCTCTGCCCTCAGCTCCCCCGCACCCGCCCTCCAAAGCTTTCTCCCACTGCCCAGCAAAAACAGCAAGGCCAGCATCTTTATTTCTCAGTAATAACCGTTACAGAAAGTTGGGTCTGTGACAACACATTATTGCCGGCAGTTGTCGCTTAGTGAGCCATGGCATCATGCCCCTATGTGTGCGTTTCCGTGGGGAGGGAGGCAAGCACGCCTCTGCCCCCAGACCCACCGCGCCGAGTCCCAGGGATCTGGCCAGCGTGGCCGGGGTGTGCACGGATGCTCGCGTCAGATGGAGAGGCCGGCAGCTGCGTTTTCTGACACGCTGGTCTTCCCAGATCCTTTCCAATGCCCGCCTCAAGTCTGACCCAGTGGGGACAACACACTCTTGTGTCCAGAAAACTGAAGGAACCCACTGCTTTTGTTAGACTCAAGGCTCAAGGCTGCCCCCTGACAGAAAACAACGCAGCACACGAGCCCATCGGGCAGGTGTCCTGGCTGGAAAAAGATACCTTCAAGTGCTGGCTGCTGGTTACCTGTCAATGTGACCTTATTTAGAAATGCCCTTGGGGCGCCTGGGTGGCGCAGTCGGTTAAGCGTCCGACTTCAGCCAGGTCACGATCTCGCGGTCCGTGAGTTCGAGCCCCGCGTCGGGCTCTGGGCTGATGGCTCAGAGCCTGGAGCCTGTTTCCGATTCTGTGTCTCCCTCTCTCTCTGCCCCTCCCCCGTTCATGCTCTGTCTCTCTCTGTCCAAAAAATAAATAAATAAATAAACGTTGAAAAAAAAAAAAAAAAAAGAAATGCCCCCTCTGCAGATATGATTAGGAATCTCGAGATAAGAGCATCCTTGACTTAGGGTGAGCCCCAAATCCAGTGACTAGCATCCTTATAAGGAGAGGGAAATCTCAACACAGAGACCAGGGAAGAAAGCCACGTGACCACAGATATATCCATGAGATGTGGACGCCAGGATCCCGCAACCACCTGCAGCTGGGGAGAAGCACGGTGTGGACCCTCCCTGTGACCTGACCTTGCGACACCTCAATTTCAGAATTCTGTCCTCCAGAACTCTGAAAGCCTACATCCCTGTTGTTTCCAGCGGCCAAGTTTGTGGTAATTTGTTAGGGGAGCCCCAGGACATTTGTATAGACAGGGAACCTCCTGGGAGAGGCCAAGGATGGAGGGGCCAGGTTGGCACACTCAGGGTTGCTGCCGAAATGCTGGACTCTGGGGACTAGGTGCAGAGGAGGGCACCTGAGGTGTTCAGATGAAGCCTGGCCGAAGGGTGGGGAAGGTACGAGGACTTGTGGATTGGGGGACAGTGTGCTGACCTTCTCTCTGCAGATTATCTGTAGATCAGAAAGGGATCCATCATCGCCACTGGGTGTGTAGGTGCTGAGACGTGGGCATCAAGCCTCTGCAGATGCCAGTCTCCAGAACGGCCTGACAGTGGCACTGAGGGCCTGGCTGGGGCTGGAGGGAGGAGGGAGGGATCAGTGGGGGTGAGGGTGATGGAACCAGCAAGCACCTGGGCTGGCCTGAAAGCCTGGGTTCTCCTGTGCTCCCTGGCCAGGCCCTCAGGAGGGACAGGAATCCTCGCCTCCCCCGCGCTCCAAGCTCTGCCCCCCGTAGTTAATGTCACTTTGGAACAAGTGTCCTTTCATCAGAGCACGATGACTGCAGACTGGAGAGTTTCCTGTAGGGGAGAGGGATGCTGCTGGACGTCCCTCCCTGGGTGTTGCCTTTAGCCACCCCTTCCCCCACCTGCACTCCCAGAGACCCACGTGGCCAGCCAGCATGACAGCTGGGCACCAGGCTGAACAGGTGGGGCATAGGGACTCCCAGAGAATCAGCTTGGGCCTGCAGGACCAGGGCGGGGGCGTACTGGGCACAGCAGGCAGCTTGGGGCATCCACAAAGTCCATGAGGTCTGAGCAGCCTCAGAGAAGACTCTGGCTTTGAGATTGAGATAGAACCAGAGGGGTGGGAGGTCTGGGAGAACACGGATTCCGCAACCCCCCCCCCCCCCCACCTCAGGCAGAGGGACCTGAACGAGTCAGGACGGCAGAGTCCTGACCTGTGACAGGCGCTGTGTGGGCGGGGAGGCCAAGTGGGATCTGAGTGCGCAGAACCTTGGGCCCCGGGCCAAACCATGGGCAAGGGCGGGCAGGGGAATGGAAAGGTCAGCACTGGGCTGGCAGGAGTGGTGCTGGGCAGCTGGGCAGTCAGCACAAGGGTGAAGCGGGGGTGAGGAGAGGCCCAGCGGAGCACCCAGCCCGCCCCACCCCCCGCCAGAGGGACAGGGGGGAAAGCGGGAACTGGGGGGCTGGGGGCCTGGATCACCACCCATGTCCTCGCCTGGAAGGCGGCAGTGTGGCCAAGGGCCGGAAAGCCTTGAACTTGCTGTCCTAGTCAGTAGCTTCCTGGGCTCAGGAAACGTTTTTTATTTTAATATGTTTAAGTGCCTGGTTTATGACATCAAAGATCCAAAACCCAAAAGGCTCAAGGTCGCCTCTGGGGGGGCCCCCCCCCCCCCCCCGCCGATACTGGCCCTCCCAGGAGACAAGCAGAGAGCAGTGTCCTGTGGTCCCTTCCAGAGACTGCCCAGGCCTCTCTTGCATAGGTATTAGATGTAGCAAAAGTTACATCTAAATTATACGTTTTATATATGAAAACAGTATCATTTTTACATAAAATTTTTTAAATTTCTACCAAATGGTAGTACATTATAACATAAATGTGCTAAGTGTACATAACACTTAAAGTACCATGAGGACTCTTCCACGTTCT
>NW_024412376.1:167485410-167486537 GCF_014898765.1 Herpailurus yagouaroundi | reverse complement strand
TAAGTGTACATAACACTTAAAGTACCATGAGGACTCTTCCACGTTCTGTCCTTAGAGCTGAAAGCATCCTGTTGCCTGGCTGTGACCGAACCATCATGACCGTCGCCTGTCGATGGGCTTGTAGGCCGTTTCCAGTCTTTTAGTATCAGAACCACAGTGAGACGGACCCGTCCGCTTGTCCCTCTGCACCTGGGAAGGCACACCTCGGGCCAAGTCCCAGAAAATGCAGCTTCTCCACGGTGGGGGAGCTGGCCCCCATGGTTTCGGTAGATCTTGCCAGTTGAGGGGTCTACATGCTCGCACTCTCGTTGGCGGGCAGGGTGTGTTTGTTCCCCCAAAGCCTTTTGCTTCCACATTGTGCTAGCAAGTGTTTCCGTCTCTGCCAATGAGATAGGCGGGGAAAGGCAGTCGGTGCACATAATCAACATTCATTTTACCTCCTGAGTTTTGAAGCGATTATGTATTTCTATCTCTGAACGATCTGATCTTCTCGGACCTGTATCTGTTAGGAAATAGTGTTTGGCTGTGAGAAAATCCAGAAAAGCAATGGCTTAAAGAAATTGGAGGTATCTTCGCTCACATAAGAAGCAGTCTGCGTACGTACAGGCAGTCCTGGGTGGGCTCAGGGGCTCCGTGGTGCCATTAGGAATGTATTTTCCCTCCTCTCTGCTCGGCCATGCTTGCAATGTACCTTTGTTTTGTAGTCACAAAATGGCTGCCCTGCCTCCAGCATTGCGTCCATATCCCAGGAGAGAAGAAGAGAAAGGCAAACAGCAGCATAAAGGCACGTGCCGGGTGACTCTGCCTCACTTTCTAGGAGCTTCCTTGGAGGCTGCACCCGGCAATTTGCCATTAGATCTCATTGATTAAAGCCATCTGCTACATGGCTCCATCAGCAGGGGCCTGGAAAAAGTTTTAGCTGAGCAAACCACCATCCACAATGAGATAGCATTTTTCTGTTGAGCAGGAAAAAAGGGAGAAGGGATTAGACACCGGGCAGCCTGTTTCCTTTGTCTGCTCTTCTTTTTTTGTTTTTTTAATATAATTTATTGTCAGATTAGTTTCCATACAACCCCCAGTGCTCATCCCAACAGGTGCCCTCCTCGATGCCCATCACCCCCCCCGGG
>NW_024412376.1:167410209-167480410 GCF_014898765.1 Herpailurus yagouaroundi | reverse complement strand
TAAGTGTACATAACACTTAAAGTACCATGAGGACTCTTCCACGTTCTGTCCTTAGAGCTGAAAGCATCCTGTTGCCTGGCTGTGACCGAACCATCATGACCGTCGCCTGTCGATGGGCTTGTAGGCCGTTTCCAGTCTTTTAGTATCAGAACCACAGTGAGACGGACCCGTCCGCTTGTCCCTCTGCACCTGGGAAGGCACACCTCGGGCCAAGTCCCAGAAAATGCAGCTTCTCCACGGTGGGGGAGCTGGCCCCCATGGTTTCGGTAGATCTTGCCAGTTGAGGGGTCTACATGCTCGCACTCTCGTTGGCGGGGAGGGTGTGTTTGTTCCCCCAAAGCCTTTTGCTTCCACATTGTGCTAGCAAGTGTTTCCGTCTCTGCCAATGAGATAGGCGGGGAAAGGCAGTCGGTGCACATAATCAACATTCATTTTACCTCCTGAGTTTTGAAGCGATTATGTATTTCTATCTCTGAACGATCTGATCTTCTCGGACCTGTATCTGTTAGGAAATAGTGTTTGGCTGTGAGAAAATCCAGAAAAGCAATGGCTTAAAGAAATTGGAGGTATCTTCGCTCACATAAGAAGCAGTCTGCGTATGTACAGGCAGTCCAGGGTGGGCTCAGGGGCTCCGTGGTGCCATTAGGAATGTATTTTCCCTCCTCTCTGCTCGGCCATGCTTGCAATGTACCTTTGTTTTGTAGTCACAAAATGGCTGCCCTGCCTCCAGCATTGCGTCCATATCCCAGGAGAGAAGAAGAGAAAGGCAAACAGCAGCATAAAGGCACGTGCCGGGTGACTCTGCCTCACTTTCTAGGAGCTTCCTTGGAGGCTGCACCCGGCAATTTGCCATTAGATCTCATTGATTAAAGCCATCTGCTACATGGCTCCATCAGCAGGGGCCTGGAAAAAGTTTTAGCTGAGCAAACCACCATCCACAATGAGATAGCATTTTTCTGTTGAGCAGGAAAAAAGGGAGAAGGGATTAGACACCGGGCAGCCTGTTTCCTTTGTCTGCTCTTCTTTTTTTGTTTTTTAATATAATTTATTGTCAGATTAGTTTCCATACAACCCCCAGTGCTCATCCCAACAGGTGCCCTCCTCGATGCCCATCACCCACCCTCCCCTCCCTCCCACCCCCCATCAACCCTCAGTTTGTTCTCAGTATTTAGTAGGAGTCTCTTATGGTTTGCCTCCCTCCCTCTCTGTAACTTTTGTTTCTTTTTCCCCTTCCCCTCCCCCATGGTCTTCTGTTAAGTTTCTCAAGATCCACATAGGAGTGAAAACATGGTATCTGCCTTTCTCTGGCTGACTTGTTTCACTTAGCATAATACCCACCTCAGCCAACACGTCACTGATTAGCAGGAGCCTCTAGGTGTTGTGACACAACTTACACATTCTGTGTTCTGATTAAATCCACAACCAGGCCCCTTTCCTGCCCCGGGCCCCAGTCTAGCTCTGCCCTAACTCTGGCAAACTGGGTCTGGGGGCTCCGGCCAGAGGCAGCCAGTGATGGTGGAAAGTCGGCAGGCTCGCAGGCCCGGCCACCTCCCAGACTACCCGCGAAACTGTTATCCAGGGCCTTGCTGCCCTCCCTGGGGGCTGGCCAGGGGCTGTGGACTCCAGAGTCCTGAACTTGACCAAGGCCCAAAACGGTATCCACACTCAGAGGCCCTTGGGCGGCCACAGCCCCCTGTGGTCTGTGGCTGAGGTGGGTTTGGAATTAAGGGTCAGCTCTGGTACCGGGGCCCCCTCGGTGCAATTCAGCTCTCTCCCTACCTCCTCCTGGAGACAGCCTGGCCAGCCCAGCCCCAGCAGCCCTCTGCTGGCCTGGCCAGAAGGACTTGGTCACTGCCCCAGGCCTCAGTCTCCCCACTATGACCAGCTGGGTTGACCTTCCCTGGTGGCAAAGACCTGGCCCTGGGCCCGGCCTGGCCCACGGGCCAGGGTGTCGTTTACTGCTTAGCTCTGTGTCCTCCGGGACCCCGTGGCCCCATGCAGCCCCGCCTGACCTCCGTGCCCGGGGATAGATGGCATCAGGGCTTAGAGCCGCAGGCTCCGGGCTCTGACCTTGTTAATACAGACTCACACTTCCCAAACGCAGACGTAATTAATGAGCAGCGGAGTCACTGTTGTCTGAGCCTCAGAAGTGCGAGAGCCTGTCAGCAGGCGTCCTGCAAACTCATGCAGCCTCAGCTCCAGGTTTGCTGACTCATTGCTTTCTGCCCTGCCCGCACGGGCGCGGACGCCCGGCCTTCCTCTGACAGAACGCGCCCGCTGTGCGCACAGCCCGGGGGTCAGAGGACCGTGAGACCAGAGCTGACCCAGGAAGGAGGTGCTGCTCTGTGCCTCGCCTGCACTGGGGGGATGTCCCTGGGTCCCCACAACTGCCCAGGAAGGCAGGACATTCTGTTCCCTGTCTGGAGCACCACCGTAACATTGTAGCAGGGAAGGGAATCAGCTGCCTGCGTGTGCAGCTCCGCTAGAGCACTAGGCAGCGTCTGACCTGGGGGGGTGGTCAGGGACGCCTCCTGGGTCAGGTAGCGTCTGAGCAAAGACCTGGTGGGAGTGAAGGAGCAAGTGTACAGGGAAGAGTGTTGCAAACGGAGGGAACAGCTAGCACGGAGGCCGTGAGGGGACATCCTACAAGCTGGAGAGGCAGAGGGAGGCCAGTGTGGCTGGAGCGGAGACAGGGTTAGGTAAGGACCCCGAGGGAGCCAGACCAGTCCACACAGAGCCTCACTGGCCATTGTAAGGACCTCTTCTGACAGGCTCTGAAGGAGGACAGACATGATCCGATCCCCATTTTAAAAGAACTACTTGGTGGCCAGGCTGGAAACAGAGGAAGGTCGCGAGGAGAAGCCAGAGTGCAGAGTTCCCCCGGCCCAGCCATGAGGCAGAGGGAGAGGGAGGCAACAAAGACTTTCTGGGGTTGTGCTGAGATGGGGAGGCCAGGGAGTTGGGGCAAAGCCCAGAGGCCAGACACCCGAGTCGGGGGAGGGTACAGGAGCAGACAGAACTTTCTGGAGTCCGGGGAGGGCGGGCCGGGGACCCACGGTTGGAAGGGCACGTTTTCAGCCTAGATGCTGGTTGCGGTGCCCCCCGGGGTGAGCGCAGACCTTGAAGAGACTGGGCTGGAGGCCGGAGACCCTCCCACGTGAGGAGAGGAGGTGTCAGCAGGGGAGTATTGGCATCCGAATATTGCTGGAGCCCAGTCCCGGCACCGGAAGCAGCAAGGGATCTAGTGAAGCCAGGCTGTGCTCCAAGCCACGGGGAGGGTTTCAGAACCCAAGTCCAGGGCAGCCCCTGCTGCACAGTGGTCACCTCTGTGGGGGGCGCGGGGGGGGGGGGGGGGGGACGTCATCTCCCTTGACCTCCTGTCTCTCCTGTAAGGGCATCTCATTAGCACAACCAAACTGTGCCAGAGCCACGGGGGCATAGCCCACTGAAGAACACGGTTTCAGGCTTCCAGCCTCTGTGGCTCAGGGCCACCTTGGGAAGGACGTGGGAATGACACGGTCTGCCAAGACAACATCCACACTCGCAGGTGTGGAGACAGAGGCTCTCCGAGGCCCTGTGGCTCATCCAGGACCCCTCAGGTCGTTCTCTTCGCATGAAAACAAGAGGGGGGCACCTGGGTGGCTCAGAGGGCTGAGCATCTGACTTCCACTCAGGTCCTGATCTTTCGGTTTGTGAGTTTGAGCCCATCAGACTCTGCTGTCAGCACAGAGCCCACGTCAGAGCCTCTGTCCCCACCCTCTCTGCCCCTCCCCACTCACACTCTGTCTCTCTCTCTCTCTCTCTCTTAAAAATAAACGTTAAAAAAAAAAAGAAATACAAATGTCCAGTAAACATATGAAAACTTCACTGATAATAAAACATCCAAAATAAAACAATGAGTTCCAAAATTTATCTAATAGATGGGCAAAAAAAATTTTTTTTTGTTTTAATGACACTACTGGTGAGTATGTTTTGCAGTGTTTTGCATCTGTTTGGGTCGAGGTCTGCATTCTGGTTTCACGCTGCATTAACCGTCTTGTCCCCTCCTGGAGACCTTGCAGGACTGAGTTCAATGGCTGCCTCGCTCCCTGTGACGGGAGAGAGCGTCTGACCTAGCGACTCCCCACCACTGACACTTAGGTCCTGACCATTTTCCTTCACCCTGAACTTCTTTCTTTTCCTTTTCAGAAAGAATTAAAACATTTGTTGGGCATAAATACATTACATATACACTGCAGATACAGTTAGGGGTTACATACAGTATCCTATTTGCAAAATCTATACACTAAATGTGATATGGCAGTTTTAATGTGATGTATATGAAATAGTCTAAAATTTACAACACACCATGGTCATGGATCCTGCTTGGGATTCTCTCTCTCTCTCTCTTTCTCTCTCTCTCTCTCTCTCTTTCTCTCTCTCCCCCTCCCTCTCCCTCCCTCTCTCTCTCTCCTTTGCCCCTCTCTCTGCTCATGCTCACTGTCTCTCTAAAATAAAAATTAAAATAAAAAATATTAAATGTACAATACAGGAAAACATACAATGATTTTTTTCCCCCTGAAGTTGAAAAGCTTGGAGTGTATACTGAACAGTGAGGGAAAACCTCTTGTCTTTGGGTGTAGAGGACCGCACAGGGGTGACACTCAAAGACACTCGGGGCACTTCTCGGTTTCTGCAGGACTGACTCCTGCGGCCAGCCAGACACAGCCAGAAACTGCCAACATTCCAAGCTGATTAAAAGCAAGGCAGACGATATGGAAAAAAAAAAAAAAAAAAAAAAAACATTAAGAAAATTTTGCTTCTTAAATGCCCTGAACTTGTTGTATGCGGCTGTTTCCTGTATTTTGGACGGTTTCCTCACATTCCCAGAAGTAATTACTGGATTAAAGGGTACGGGAAGCACAAGGTACTTGAAACACATTTCCAAATTGCTTTCAGGAAAGACCCAACGGCACGGGTCCCCACCAGCCCCTCTCGTGGCTGTGCTGGCAACACTAGATGTTCTTTTTCAGTCTTCTTGTTTTCAAAAGCTTAATCACTTTTTTGAATAAGTAACGTGTGACAACACAGTTGTCCAAGGGGTAAGTGGGGAAAAGTCAGTGTCCCCAGCAGAAGCCCGTGGAGAGAACACAGTCCCTCCAGTTACTGGTAATTCCTGTCTGACTTTGCAGGTTTTCCTTACCACTTTTTTTTGTGGGGGGGGGGGGATTATTTTTTTTAATAATTCACTTGAAAACCTTTATAGGAACGTGCTCTTTTTTTGTCTCATTGTGGTAAAACACACATGACATAACATTTACCATCTTAGCCACTGTTAAGTGCACGGCTCTTTGGCATTAAGAACATTCACACTGTTGTGCAGCCGTCCCCACCCTCCTTCCCAGAACTTTCTCATCCTCCACAACAGAAACCGTTCCCGTGAAACCCTAACTGCCCACCCCCACTCCGGCCCCCGGCTCCCACCATCCTCTCTCGGTCCTGGGGCCTCATACAAGTGAAATCACACGTTTTTCATGCCTGTTTATTTCTGTCCCTGCCCCCAGCCTGTGGTCACTAGCCAGGAGCACCCGAGGGACCACATCCTGGGGCGGACCCGCTGGGTCAGAGGGTCGGGGCGCCGGACTGCCGTGGACTCTGCCAACAGCTTGGGGAGGGGTGCACTGAGAGAACGCTTCCCCAGCACGGACCGGGTGCCTGGCCCTGGCCCACGGCCCCCTCCCCCCCCCCGGGCTGTTTCTTTCCTAGACCCTGAGCCCCCAGAAGCAGGCGTTCATTCTGGAGGTGCTGTCTGGGTGCCTCGAGTACCAGAAGCTGCTGGCCGTGGTGGTGGACGCCTTCTACGTGCGGGCCGGCTGTCTCTGCCCACGGGCCGACTACAGCCTCTTTGAGGGTAGGTGTCCCTGTGGGCCAGGCCCGCTGCCCTTGCCCCCTGCACAAGGCACAGACAACACTGGTGACGACCTGGGGAGGCGGCCGCAGACAGGAGCTCCTCAGGCTCGTGCTGGACGCCAGCCCCTGCTTCTGCAGCATGCTGCTTTCCGGGCTCTCTCCCTGCCCCTCACTCGTTGGGTCCTCACGGCTGCCTTGAGTGACTGGACCGGGTCTGCCTTACAGACGTACAAACAGACTCCGGGCTCACTAAAAGCCAGGCTGGGGTCCAGAGCCTCGGGTCCCTGAGGGAGGCACAGCCTGCTTCAGAGACAGTGCCCCCAAAAGGCCAGCCTGGGTGAAATGACAAGCCTTTATCATTGGCCAAGTTCCTGACCCCCTCAGCCCCGAGGACATAGGGCAGGGCCAGCCTTGTGGCCTCAGTCTGGACTGTCCAGCAGGGGATTAAATATGAATTGTCTCTGCCTGGTCTCCTGCAGGCCCCGGAGGGCCACCTGCTTCCGTGGCGTGGGGTGAACATTGCAGGCAGAGTGGTCAGTGCCTCCGGGTAGGGGTGTTGGTTCAGCCCCCAGACCCTGCACTAGGCCTCAGAGCCCCTGTTCAGAAGGAGAAGGCTTGGGGACAGCAGGGTGCTGGGAAGCTGAACTTAGTGACCCGATGCCAGGTCGGGAGCTGGCCCCTGAGCTCTGCCTGTGCCCCCGACGCTCAGCTCAGGTGTCACAGCCAGCAGCACATCACTGGCCTGCCCAGCAGCCAGGGTAATGAACAGCCCCCTGCCCGGGGACCCTCACCTGCCCGGGTGTTCACGTCCTGCTTGGCTTAAGGCTACTCCATCTCTCAAAACTAACAAACTGAAATCCAAAGTGATTTTCCTTTTACCCAGGGAACTTTTAGAATTTCTGAGAACATGCCAAGTCAGTGAGCGTGTGTGGAAGTGTTTTGACAGACGCTCCCCAAACGCTCACCCATGTGAGCCGTCGTCCGAACTCTCGCAGCATTTTTGTCGTTTTCACACGGCGTCAGGTGGAGCTCCTGCCCGTGGTCACCTGCCCGGCTGGTGGTGGGCCTTCGGCTCCGGCTCCCTCGCACCTGCCGGGCACCGGTCAGGCCTCCGGCTGATTCCCCAAGACGGAACGCAAGGGGGCGCAGGGGAGGACACCCCAGGGGCGGCCCCACTCACCGGCCCCGTTTCCCCAGTGATCTGCTACCTGGCCACGTTCCAGCTGGAGGAACTCGGCTTTCAGCTCTTCTGTGACATCGTCAGGTCCCAGCCCGTGGACAAGATGCGCAAGGTGAGCTCTGCGGTTTCTTCCTAAACCCAAGGGCAAAGGCGTCCCAGCCAGCGCCGACCTCGCACTCTCTGGCTCGTTGTAATGGAAGAGACTCTGCTGGGTTTAGGTGCCCTCTCATTTCTGCAGACACCCTCGTTTTGTCCCTGGGGGATTCGACTCCCATCCCTCAGGGTCCTGGTGGGTGGTGAGTCTGGGCCTCTGGAGCCTTCCCTTCTCTCTGTGACCAAGCTCCTCCCTCCAAGAGAGGCTGTGCCGCCTGGGGGCTGAGGGGCAGGCAAGGGGGTGGGTCCGAGTGGACCCTGAGGATTGGCGTCCATCGGGGGAGGCTGCGGACCAATCTTCTGCCCTGCCGTGGCCCCTCCTGTGGCCCGAGCCTGAGGCCCACCGTTCTTCAGTGGCCAGCCCCCGTGGAGCACTTGCTGCGGGCCAGGCTTCGTCCGTGAGCATTTCTTGTTCCATCCTCACAATGACCCAGGGAGGTCGTCCTACAAGGCATCCATCCCACAGCTGAGGGAACTGAGGCACAGAGAGGTTGGGTGACTCACCCAATACCACTCAGCAAGTGAGTAGCAGAGCCCTTTCTTGGACCAGGCTTTTAACCACTGGCTTGCTCCTTCTTACTGGGCTTGGAGGGCCGTCACCAGACCAGGACAGCGACTCCTGGAGAAGAGCGGGGATATCACAGGCCCGGGGAGTGCCCTGGGGCCTCTCCCAGAAGAAACAGCAGGCTCTGCGGTGACAGTTCGGTGGGAGTGGCGGGGGGGGGGGGGGGGGGGGGGGAGGGACCCCCCAGGGGCCCCACCCCCCAGAGATGTGGCACTGGAGACTCACAGGTACCTTGGCCACCTAACAAGGGAAAGAGAAAGTGCTGGCCCAAGGCCGTGATTTGTGTTTAATGATGGGATTTCCTACCTACATGTAAACAAGCAATTCACGGGGATAAACATTTGCATAGTTATCTTAAACACAGTCTTCATCTTTCTAAGAAAAAGACAAATTGTAGGCATTTTCTGAGAGGTGTCTGGAGGTGCCCAGGGCCGGCTCCCCAGGCTGAGCTGCCGATGCTCAGTTCACGCTCTGCTCTCAGAGGCCTCAGATTCTTGGTGATTGTTGAACAAGGGGGTCTATGTGTCATCTTGCACTGGGTCCCGCAGTGCAGGAGCTGGCCCTAGACCAACCTTGGCCTGAAGAACCCAGAGGGGGCGGCACAGGACCCTCCTGGGGCTGCCCCACAACGCAGACCCAGGACAGGTACACAGAGAGCTGGCCACACACGGCGAGCCTAGGGCCCCCAGTGCAGGTGGCTGGGTGTTACCTCCCTGGAGATTTTCTGGAAGAGATTCATGGAAACTGCCCCCACAAACTCCGACAGGAGCTGGGGAGCTGCAGGGGTGGGGCGGCACCCTCTGCAGGGCCTTCTCTCCCCTGCCCACGCCCTCCCCGCCCCCCCCCCCCCGCCCCGTCCCATTGGGGCCACCCACCTCCAGCCTCTAGAGGAGAGGTCAGCCTGGGCCTTGAAGACAGGGTGCAAGCTGTTAGGGACAGGATGGCAGCCCTGGGGCCTCCCTGGGGAAGCCCCCCACAGCCCACCGTGGTCAGCAGTGACGAGGTGGTAGTGAGCTCAGCGTGCCCAGGCTGGTTCTCGGGCAGCCTTGGCCGTGGTCTCTGCCAGACACAGTGCTGGATGTGGCTGCAGCTGGCCTGTCCCTCCAGGGGCAGTAGCAATCCTCTGGCTCCAATGACCCCCGCTCACACGCTGGAGTCCTCCAGAGGGCCGGAGAACTCACCCCAGGACCCCGCCCCCACACCTGGTGAGAATGGGGGCCTCACTGTGGAGAGCTCTCTCCAGGGGTGTGGGCAGGCCATCCCTGGGTGGGGGCAGCACACCAGCTGAGATGCTGAGTGGGCGGGGGGATGGAGCAGCAAGGAGCACTGGCCAGGAGCAAGAGGAGCAGAGACCCCAAGGCCGGATAGCGGGGCACCGACTGCCCCTTCCGGCAGGAAAGGGTAAAGGCTGAGAGACAGCCATGCAATGGGGAGGGCAGGAGACAGGCCGTGGCTGGGCGGCTGGCAGCTGGGCAGCGGGCAGTGGCCACCCTGGGGAGGCCAGTGACAGCAGCCGGGGTCCTGTCCTTGTGCCTGGTGCCCCCACTGCTCAGCCGCTCCATTCACAGCAGCTGCAAGGGCCCGGGCATCATGCCCACCACGCACAGCATGCAGCAAACACCGACTCCAGACCCGGAAGCCCCGGGAGTAAGGCCCTCCCAGCCCTTGGCAGGCGTTGGGCCCAAATCCACGGGCGGTGCTGGGGTGGAGCCCAAAGGCCCACAGCGGGAACCCACCTGCTGACTCCCTCCCTCCCCAGTAAACTCCCTGTTCCCAAGGCTCACAGCTCAAGGGTGTGCTTTTAGGGACCCAGATGGAGGCATCATGTTTCCTGTGTCCACACAAAGCTCTCCTGGGGGGCTCCAGCGTGTGGCCTCCCTGGTTTTCTGGGAGGCTGGTTTGAATGGTCTGTAGTGGTCCCCTTGACTAGACAAGGCCCTGCAAGCCCGGGTGTGGTTTCGTCTGGGTGGATGCCCTCCTGCAGAACAGTCCCCCAGCAGGCCCCGGGCGTGGCTGCCCCTCGGAGGAGGGCTGGGGCGGGGGGGGGGGGGTGCTGAGCTTCACCTCAGCTGTGCTGACAGCCACGTCCTGGGGCCACAGCCAGCCCCCTCTGCAGAAGCACACCTCCCTCTCCCCCAGGCAGCCAGCCTCCATGAGAAGCTAAACTGGACTGTCTTCTAGAACCAGATCTGTTAGACTTGAGGGCCAGGACTGGAAAACAGCCTGCAGGGCCCTCGGCCGCTAGAAGTTCCTGCTGTGGCGGGGTCTGGGCCGTCCCAGGGAGAACCTCCTCAGTCCCTTCCAGGGGCCGGGTGGGCAGGTCACTCCTGGGGCCCACCCACTGGCACTGTTCTGGGCAAGCAGGGGCAAAGTGCACCTCTATTCCTGGAATTCCGGAGCCCAGAGGGGATGCAGGCCGCTATCCATCTGTCCCCACCAAGAACTCTCCAGAAGTGGGGTGTGGGCCTTCCAGGTCCTGGGCAGGTAGCTCAGGCACAGGGTCCCCACCAGCAGGGACGTGCCCTGCTGGGCAGGGACACGCCCCAGGACTGGAGTGGGCTGCCCTGAACGCCCAGAGGCCGTGAGCAGAAGCCAGCGTGGCCAGGGGCAGCGCCCCAGCACAGGCACCCCAGCCCAGCATGGGGGCAGGCGAGCAGGGCTCGGGGAGGGAGGGTCTTTCCCGAGGGGCCTGCTGCCCTGGCGTGGACAGTGGTTTCCTTGCCCCCTGCCCCCTGGGCACTGGCTTTCCTGTGAGGGGCACTGTGGGCTTCACCAGGTTGGGGAGGGGTTCTGGTGCCGAGGCCCCCCCTCAATGGTTCCTACTTCTCCCTCAGTTCCTGGGGTTCTTCTTCAACCCCTTAAACCTGTGCTCATGGATCACAGATGAGTGGAGCCTCATCTACGAGACAGCCTATGTGCGAGAGAACTGGATCGGCCCCCTGATGAGGTGGGACAGGCCGGAGCCTCCCTGCACTCCACTCCCCGAAGCCACCCTCTTGTCCCTGCGCCCCATAACAAGCTCGGCCAAATCCCGGCTTCACCCGTGCAGGCCGGGACCCACGGGCAGAAGGACCAGCACTGTGGCCTGGCCCTGCCCTTGGCCTCCACGAGAGGCTACTGGGGTCAGGGTGAAGCTGGCCCTGCGGTGTTTCCCTTCTGATAGGGCTGGGGGAGCCGCCTGGTTTTCCTGGGGACAGACAGACTGTTTGGGCACAAGCAGACCGCTTTAGGTACCAGCAGTGTGCTGGAGAGCCAGAGGCCCGGGGGGAGGAGCCCTTCTGTGGGAGGGAAAACCATGGCCCTGAGGTGGAGGGGTGGCCCTGGAGCTGCCGTTTCCCTGGAAGAAAGCCCTCAGTCCAAGCCAGGCTGGATTCACTGCCCATCCACAGGACTGCCACTAGGGCCCGGGCCCTCGGGGCCCAGAGAGCCACCTGTGGGGTCAGCCTTGGTCCAGGGTGCCCGCCACCCACCTCAGCACTGCCATATGCAGCCCCATCCCAGACCCGCCCTGCCCCTCCGGAAACCTCACCCCCCTCAGAAGTGCCCTTCCTTCCTCTGATGGCCGTGGCCCTCGAGCTGGGCCAGGAGCTATACAAACCATGCTGTCTGTCCTCAGGGGAACCCCACCGGCCAGGCTGCTGATGGGAACTGGGCCCGCCTGCGGTGTAGGGCACAGACCCCTGCTCCAGGGCACCGGCACCCCAAGGCTCCATCCTGCTCCCGTAGCCCCTTCCCCACCTGTCACCAGCAGCACAGCTCCAGGAACATTCCAGACATCTCCAGCTTCTCTGGGCCTCCTTGCACTGGGCCTTCCGCTCGGGCCCAGATTAGCTCTGTGTCCCTCCCGCTGCTGCTCCTCAGGCCCCTGGATTCCTGCCGCTGGGGCCTCTCTGTCCCTGTCCTCCCAACTCCCCACGTAGCAGCATGGCTTGTGACCACAGTGCTGCTGGCCTTGTTCTCTCACCTGTCTGCGTGACTCAGGGCGCAGCTGGTACAGTGCCCGGGGCATAGCTGGCCCTCAGTGGAGTGGTTGTTGCTTCCATTATCAGCCCGCACCCTAGGTGGACCCAGGGTGTCTTGGGTCCTTTGGTTCCCCAGGGCCGTGCCCTCGTCGACCTTCTCCCGAAGGCCATGCCCTAGTTGGCCTGCTTCTCCTGAGGGCGGTGCCCTGGTTGGCCTTAGGAAGTGGCCCTAAGTGGCTGCTCTTGCCTTTGCCTTCAAGATGGCAGCCGGAAGTCCAGAAGCTGATCAACCAGCTAGAGGAAGTGTTGGCCAATCGGTCCGTTGTTTCCAAGACCAAGGCCAAGGTCACAGAGCCCAAGGAGTTCAACCTGACTGTCCCCAGACCCCGCTCCATTCCAGTGCCTGAGCCAGTCCCTGTCGTGGCCAAATCCAAACCAGTAAGTGCAGACATTTGCGGTGAGCACGGCCCATCCAAGCTGGGAGAGTGGACTCTGTGAGCCAGGGGCAGGCTGGGCTCTTCCCAGGTGCACTGGACCAGACCAGGAGCATTTGGTGACCCCACGTCTCTGTGGGGGAAGCCCAGCTGACCTGGGGCCTGCCCAGTGAGTTCCTGTGCTCCACATCCTAAGGTCTGGTCAGCAGAGATGAAGTGAGGCTGTGGGGCCACAGGGCTCAAACCTGTCCGGACGTGGCATCTAGACCATGCTTGTAACCTGATGTGACATAGGTCTCCCTCTCTATTAAATAGCACATGTGTAGCTCACAGTATGCTCTTCAGTACTACTCAGGTCACGGGCAGGTGATAATGTCTGTCTGTGTGGCCCCATCATGTGGACCTGTCCCCACCCCAGGGCCTTTGCACGCCTGTCCCATCTGCCTAGAGCCTCTTCCTCTCCTTCTCCCTCTCTCTCTCCCCACTTTGCTGACTTCTGCCAGTCAGGATGCTTTGTATTGTAGGTAACAGAAAAAGGCAGCTCAAGCTGGTGCAGACCACAGAGGATGGGCTGACTCTTGGCTGAGTAGGTTAGGCCTCAGGCAGAGTTTGATCAGAGTTCTAGCTGTGCTTCTGTGGGTCACCTTTATCTTTGGGCAAACTTCCTTCATTGTAGCGACCCACCCAGGCCTTCCCCGTACTGTAAACCATCCAGGGCATGAGAGGACATCTAGGGCCAAGAATTCTGTAAGAGTACGATTAGACCAGCTCAGGCCAGCTCAGGCCGCACGCCTCCCCTCGAGCTGATCACCATGATTGGGGATGCTGTGTTCTGACTGATCCAAGTCTCTACCCCACACACTTGTGGTGGGGTCAGTTTCCCAGACCCAATCTGGTTTCCTCACAGAATTAAAGACCACATGGAAGGGGGTTGGGGTGCCGGGGGTCCCAGCCCACCCCCACCAACCTCAGGTCTCATGGCAACCTCTCTGCCCAGAGAGGTCCCTCGAGTATTCCAATGCTCCTTAGGCACACAGGGCAGAGGGCAATGAGTTAGGGTCTGGAGCTCAGGGGCTTCCAGGCTGTCCCTGCCCCACCCGCATGGACACTGCTCCCTCCAGGCTGGCGAGGGTCCCTGTGATGGGACCTTGTGGATGGCTCTCAGGCCACCCTGGTCTCTGCAGTTTCCATGCTATGGCCCCGCCCCCTCCCTGACCCTCATTTTCTGGGGCCCATGACACCTTCCTGGACTCACTTTCCCCTCCACACCTCCCCTTCCATCCCCTGCCCACTCAGTGGTCCTCTGCCCGTTCCCCCAGTGTCCACTGGACCTGACCCCATGCCTGGCCACCTCCCTTCTTGCTGCTGGCCCGCCGTCCTGCCTTTCCCTCCCCCGGATGGCCACCAGCACCCAGGGGATCCCACTCAGAGCCCAGCAGCCCCCCTCCCAGCCCTGCTTCTGCTGGCACGGGCACCACGGTCCACCCTCCTGTCCCCGGCACCGCCCTCTCTTCACCCATATCCCACTGGCCACCAGCCTGGCCCTTCTACACACCCCGGACACCATAGCCGCTGACCGCAGGCTTTCCTCCGGCCACCGCACCAGGTCCCCAGGAGCACCTACCAGCCGCCCAAGGAGCAGCAGCTGCTGGAGACGACCAAGAGACACAATCGCTGGAAGGCAGAGGTGAGGACCCACTGACGACGAGCCCTGCCTTCCTAGACCCTCTGGGGGGTGTTCTGTGAGGAGGTGGGGGACGGGGGAGGGGGGCAGAGGAAGAGCGGGAAGCTGGTCTGTGCCTTCGTCCCTCCCGAGGCCCAAGGGCGCCGGGGGGTGGCCAGTGGGGCCAGAGCCAAGTGCTGCCTCTTGCAGGAGCTGCTGCTCAGGGCGAACACGGAGGAGATGCGGTGCGCGGTGCCCAGGTCCCGCGGGGAGCCCCCGACGCAGGTAACACCCACCCTCCTCGCCCTGGGTCGGTCTTCACGGTGGCACTCTCCCACCACGTGGAACCGTCCCTCCCTGCGCCCTTTGAGCGGTGACGCGATGAGCCCCTTCTTTAGCCTGTCCGGTCTCTGCTCCCCAAGCCCGGGCGGGGCGGCAGGTGCAGATGTACCTCCAGATCCGCACGGGCGATCCACGCATCCCTCTCTGGGTGTTCCCACATTTCCATGCTGAGCACTTACTGTTTCCGTGAGAAAAAAAAAAAAAAAAAAGCCAAGGTAAGTTTGTCAATAAAGAAAAAGTAAAGGACGCAGGGCAAGGAAGGCCTGTTCGTGGTGGGCGCTCTGTCCAGAGGAGTGGGCCTGCCCTGCCCTCCCCACTGTGGGCTCCCCCTACCGCCGGTGGCAGCAGGGCGAGGCAGCGGTGCCCTGGCCCCCACGAGCAGTCGGGGCAGGCGGGGCATGGCCCTGGGGGTGTGCTGGCTGAGTTCCAGGGGGTGCTCGTCTACCCACCGCTCCGCACACTGGGGCTGTGGGGCCCCTCCTGGGAGCACCCCAGAGCAGCAGCAGGCAAGGAGCAACTTCCTAGCAGCCAGGAAGCCAGTCGTGGAAGCCAGTGCCAGGGAGCCACTCGGGGGACGGGCCCTGAACCCAGAGGTTCAAGCACCTGGGACCTGTGGTCCCCAGGCCTGGCCGGCCCCTGCACCCAGGAAAGGCCGGGGAGGGCATGGGAGACAGAAGTGTTGTCGTGGGACCCGTGAGCAGGGGGTGGGCTGGGAACACTCGGGTGGGCAGCTGGAGTGAGGACAGGGGAGTGCGTTGGCCCTCCCAGGGGTGCTGGGCCCACCATTCCCCCAGGGTGCATCCAAGGGCACCCAGTGGGCACAGGTGCTGGGCCTGATCCCCGCAGGTCTCCCAGAAGACTCTGCAGCCCCGACTCCTGCCCCGAATCCTTAAGACTCCAAAGCTGACCTTCTACAAGGTGAGGGGTGTTCCCGACCGGCCAGGTTGGGCACGGGGTGCCTGGTCTAGTCCCCTCTCCCTGGACACTCACTTCCTGGCCAGGTCTGTGCCCAGGGGATCAGATGGCCAGAGCTGGAGGTCCTGAGGGAGGCCCCACCCTAGGGGCCGGGGGGCAAGTGTGGGGAGTAGGGGAGCATTTGCTGGCCCGACTCTCCGCCACCAGCCACCAGACTGCAGCCGGCCCCTCCTGTCTCCTGCAGACCAACAACGTCCCTGTGAAGCTCAACACAGCTGCCATCCTGCGGGAAGGATCTCTATACCAGCGGCAGGTGGAGAAAGAGCTGGAGAGGTAGGCGGGCGGCTCCTCACCCTGTTCAGAGGAAGGGGTGCAGGGACGGCTCTCCTGGGAGAGGAGGAGGTTGCCAGCGGGGGGGGGGGAAGGCGGGGCCTGGTGGCTGTGGTGCTTTGGGGGTGCCACAGGCAGGCCAGCCTTAGGGTCACGGCTGCATCTGAAGAAGATGACCCGCTCAGTGAGGGAAACTGGGCAGAGGGCGGCTTAGCAGAAAGCTGGCCCAGCCCACACTTCTCTCAGGGTCACCTGCTCTTCAGAACCCCCTAAGGCCCCCCGCTGACCACCAGCGCCCCGGTCCCCTGTGCTTACCCCACGAGTTGGGCTGTGGGTGGGGTTTGGGTGGCTGACCAGGTGGATGAGAGGATGGGGACAGGCGGACGGTGGGGGGGGGACAGGCGGACGGTGGGTGGGGGACAGGCGGACGGTGAGTGGGGGACAGGTGCTATGGCCCGCGATGGGTGAACGGCTCCCCATGCCTGTGAGGCCACCGCACCCCCAGGGAACCCGTGCACACCCCCCCATGGCCAGCACAGGCCCCCACTCTTGTCCCCTCTCCCCAGGGTGGATAAGCTTGTGGACGGGGCCGGGGACTTCTCCGAGTTCCTCGAGTGGCAGAGGAAGGTGCAGGCGGAGGGCCGGGAGGAGCAGCTGGCCGCGAGCGAGTGCCACAGGCTGCAGGGGAAACTCAGCCACGAGGAGGCCATCCTGGCCCGGCAGCGCCTGGTGCAAGGGAACAAGGAGAAGGCCGACCAGAAGAAGGAGGAGGTGACGCAGCCTTGCGGGAGCAGCGGGAGTACCTGGGGGCCGGCTGGCGGGCTGTGGCAGCTCCTGTGGTCATGGCTTGTGGTCTGACCCCTAAGATCCACACAGTGGCTGTGGTTTCTCTTTCTGCACCTTCACGGGTTGGGGGCGGGGGTTGGAGGCTCTCTCAGTGGACAGCACTTCTGGTCCAGACTGCCCCCTGCCCCCACCAGGAGGGGCAGTGGGCCCACACATCCACACACGAAGGAGGACCTGAGGTTCTGGCGGAAACTTCTGGAAAGCCAACACATTTGCGTATGGCGTCCTCTCCCATAGGAGGGTCTGCAGGCATCTTCAGAAGCTTTAGACGTCTCAGTCCTGGCTCTGCCTCCTCCTAGGACGGGTGGCCTGGGTGGGGGACCCCAACCTGTGTTTCCCTGAAAGCCTGTTCTTTGCAGTGGCTCCCAAGTGGCCTGGGGTCCGCAGGCCTGACCTCGGTTCTGTCTGTCCCCAGATGTGTGCCCTTGGGGACTTGCATTGGGCAGGGGGAGGGGACCATGCTGGAAGTTCACTCGAAAATGCCCTTTGGATAACTTGTTTGTGTCTGTTTGTATTTGATGTTAGGGTTTGCTTTTCCTTCCTTCTTAGTGTACTTTTTCACAAATAGGAAGTCAAAGCGATCTGAAAAATAGACTCAGAGAAGCGTCATTTCTTGTAAGTCCCTTGCCACCTACGCACCTCAATTCTTATTTTCATTAACCTCTGGATCATCTTTCCTTAAAGCAAATACGTACACTTGTGTACAAATCCTTCCTTCCTCCCTTGTCCCTTACATAAAATGCCACGCCCCGCTTTGTCTGCAATGAGAAACACAGGGCCAGTTTTCCGTGTTTGTGGAGAGAGGTTTTCAAGGTAAGCTTCTAGAGGGGACATCACTAAGCCCCAGAGTAACTGAGAGCGGGGCTCGGTCCCCGCTGTTGGGCACGCAGTTTCCTCACCTTCCACGGGCAGCGTGTGCAGACCCCGGCAGAGTGTGCCGTGCTGAACTCAGAAATGTTCGCTCGTCTTGTAGGTGAGAAACAGTATCCCGGCAAGTTCTGATTTGCATTTCATTGATTATGTATGCCTTTGAGCGTGTTGCCATATATCTAAGAGCCATCTCTGTATCTCTTTCTGTGAACAACCTCTTCGTGCCTTTTGTCCGTTTTCTCGCAGCTCCACTGCGGCACGATGGACGAGTGAAACTCGTGTCTGTTGAAGGTCTGTCACAGGACGTTCGGATACACGTCCCATCGCGACGTGATTGTCACAATCGAGCAAATTGCTATATCGGTCCCCTCCCGCAGCCACCTCCTCCGCGTGTGGCAGGGACACTGGAGATCTCTCTTAGCAAATTTCATGTACACGTTCTTATGAACCGCAGTCCCCACCCTGTACATTAGGTCTCTGGAACGTACCCATCTTCTAACAGACCTCGCGCACTTGGACCATGCCCACGGCTCTGGTCTCTGCGACCACAATGTGGACCTTGTTAGATTCCACACATAAGTGAGATCCTACAGCAACTGTCCTATGCCAGGCTTATCTCACTTAACATAATATGTTCCCGGTTTACCCATGTTTTTGCAAATGGCAGGACTTCCTTCTGTTTTAGGGCTGCAGAGTGTTCTCGTATTCATCTCTGAAGGGACAATTAGGTTGTTGCCATGTCTTGGCTATTGTGAATGATGCTGCAGTGAACATGGGGGGTGCAGATATCTCCTCAAAACAGTGGTCTTATTTCCTTTGAATCTATATCAGAAGTGATATTTCTGGGTTCTAATTTTATTTTTATTTATTTATTTATTTATTTTTATTTTTTTGTCCTTATTTTATTTTATTTTTATTTTTTATTTTTTAAAATTTACATACAAATTATTATCATATAGTGCAACAATGATTTCAGGAGTAGATTCCTTAGTGCCCCTTACCCATTTAGCCCATTCCCCCCTCCCACAACCCCTCCAGTAACCCTCAGTTTGTTCTCCATATATAGGAGTCTCTTCTGTTTTGTCCCTCTCCCTGTTTTTATATTATTTTTATTTCCCTTCCCTTATGGTCATCTGTTTTGTCTCTTAAAGTCCTCATATGAGTGAAGTCATATGATTTTTGTTTTTCTCTAATTAATTTCACTTAGCGTAATACCCTCCAGTTCCATCCATGTAGTTGCAAATGACAAGATTTCATTCTTTTTGATTGCTGAGTAATACTCCATTGTATATATATATACACCACATTTTCTTTATCCATTCATCCATCGATTGACATTTGGGCTCTTTCCATACTTTGGCTATTGTCAATAGTGCTGCTATAAACATGGGGGTGCATGTGTCCCTTCGAAACGGCACACCTGTATCCCTTGGATAAATGCCTAGTAGTGCAATTGCTGGGTTGTAGGGTAGTTCTATTTTTAGTTTTTTGAGGAACCTCCATACTGCTTTCCAGAGTGGCTGCACCAGCTTGCACCAACAATGCAAAAGGGATCTTCTTTCTCCGCATCCTGGCCAACATCTGTTGTTGCCTGAGTTGTGAATGTTAGCCATTCTGACAGGTGTAAGGTGGTATCTCATTGTGGCTTTGATTTGTATTTCCCTGATGATGAGTGATGTTGAGCATTTTTTCATGTGTCGGTTGGCTCTGGGTTCTAATTTTAAAACTGGTAGTTCTGGGGGTACCTGGCTGGCTTAGCTCGTAGAGCATGTGACTCTTGATTTGAAGGTCCTGAGTTGGAACCCCACGTTGGGTGCAAAGATTACTTTTTAAAAACTGGTAATTCTATTTTTAATTTTTTCAGAAAAAATTAAAATACTTTTTTCCACAATGGCTGCACCAATTTACATTCCCACCAACGGTGCATAGAATTCCCTTTTCTCCACATCCTCACCAGCACTTGCTATCTTTTGACTTTTTTATGATAGCCATCCCAACAGGGGTGAGGTGGTATCTCATTGTGGTTTTGATTTGCATTTCCCTGATGATGAGTGGTTATGAGCATCTTTTCATGTGTCTGTTGGCACATGGAAAAGGTCTGTTTATCATCTTTGGAAAATGTTCAGGTCCTTTGCCCATTTTTTGGTCAGGTTATTTGGCTTTTTTGTTTGTTTTTTGTTTTGTTTTGTTTTGTTTTGTTTTGTTTTTTTGCTATTGAGTTGTAGGAGTACCTTATATGTTTTGGGTATTAACCCCTTATCAGATACATAGTTTGCAAATGATTTCTTCCATTCCATAGGTTGCCTTTTCATTTTGTTGGTTGTTTCCTTTGCTGTGCAGAAACCTTTTAGTTTGATGTAGTCCCAGTAGTTCATTTTTGTTCTTCTTGCCTGTGCTTTTGATGTCAAATCAAAAAAAAAAAGGGGGGGGGGCCGCCTGGGTGGCGCAGTCGGTTGAGCGTCCGACTTCAGCCAGGTCACGATCTCGCGTGATCTCGCGTGATCTCGCGTGAGTTCGAGCCCCGCGTCGGGCTCTGGGCTGATGGCTCAGAGCCTGGAGCCTGCTTCCGATTCTGTGTCTCCCTCTCTCTCTGCCCCTCCCCTTGTTCATGCTCTGTCTCTCTCTGTCCCAAAAATAAATAAACGTTGAAAAAAAAATTAAAAAAAAAAAAAGCTAAGACCAATATGAGGGAGTTTTCTCCTGTCTTCTTCTAGGAGTTTGTGATTTCAGGTCTTGTGTTTAAGTCTCTAATCCACTTTGAATTGATTTTTGTGTGTGGTGTAAAATAAGGGTCTAATTTCATTCTTGTGCGTGTGGATGTCTGGGTTTCCCAGCACCGTTTGTTGAAGACACAGTCCCTCCCCTGCTGAGTGGTCTCGGTGCCTTTGCCAAAGATCAGTTGAACATTTTCTAACAAGCTCTTAGCCTTCATTTCTTTGGTTTTGAAGAGTTCTTTACACAGTAGGGACAGTGACTTTTCATGATACAATGCAGATATTTCCTCCCAATCTGTCACTTGGCTTTGCTTGTGTGTTTTACCATGCAGACTAATCAATGTTTCCTTTTACTGTGCCTGGACTTTGAAGAGTGAGGAGAAAGGTTTTTCCCGTACCTGTGTTATAGAGCAATGCGCCTAGGTGTCCTCTAGTATTTATATTTCATTTTTACGTCTGGATCTCTAACCTGCGCCCAGTTTATGCTCATACGTGGTCTGAGGTCTGGATCGACTTCCATGACCACCCAACTGGGGCTCCCAATCCACGAATGCAGTACGTCTCTCCATTTATTTCAATCCTTTATTTCTTTCATCTGTGTTGTATAGTGTTTCGTTTTTAGCATTCAAGTCCTGTTCGTGTTCTGTTAGATTTGTGCCTAAGTGTTTCTTTTATTATTTTTGAGTAATTGTAAGTGGTGTTATATTTTTAATTCTGATGTCCATGTATCCGATGCTAGTATATTAAAGCGTAATTGACTTTTGTGTGTTGATCATCTATCTCAGGACCTTGCTGAACCACCTTATAATTTTTCTAGGACAAACAAGGCAGTTTGTCGTAGAGCCCTTGTAATTTTCTATGTAGACAATCATGTCATCTGTAAAGAACAGTTTATTTCTTAACTTCTGACCTACATTCCTGTCATTTGCTCCTCTAGCCTATTGCACTGGCTAGAACTTTCCAGTGCTGTGTTGAATAGGAAAGAGCCTACAGGGGTGCCTGGGCGGCTCAGGCGGTTAAGCATCTGACTTTGGCTCAGGTCATGAGCTCACGGTTTGTGGGTTCGAGCCCCTTGTCGGGCTCTTTGCTAACAACTTCTGATCCTCTGTCCCATCCTGCCCCCCTGCCCTTTGCATGTCTTACGTGTGGGGGATGCTGAGGAGGTGGGTACCACAAAGACGCTGGCAAGGCCTGAGGTGGCAGAGCTGGTCTGGGCAGATGGCATTCACAGTGCAGTGTGTCCCCCGCAAGCCTAGGCCTTCTCCTTGGTCCTGTGCTGCCCTCACACCTGCCCCCCACCCCGGTTCCGTGCACATTTATGGAGAGCCAGGAGACGCTGCCTCTTCCCCTCCCTCCCCGCTTCTCCACTGGCCCTGAGCTGTGTCTATGCTGTCCCCGAGGTGCAGCTGGGCAGGGGCCTTGGGACCCAGCAGGGCAGGCCTCCTCACCCACGGCGGTGGTTCATGGTTTGTTCTTTCTTTGCCCCTGGTCAGCTCACTTGAGATAAGACCCCTTGCAGATTTTGGCCACCCACCTCTTTTCACCTGTATTTCCACATAAGTATCTTCCCACTTATTACCAAGTTTTCGAAGGTACTTTCAACAATAAACTTTTTGCTTCGGAACAGTTTAAAGGGTTACAGAAAAGTTGCAAAGATGGTGCAGAGAGTTCCCGTTTCCTACCACCCAGCCGCCTCTGCTGGTGACGCCTTACCTCCCCACGCTGGCTTTGGGCCGCCACAGGGAGGCACCGCAAGCCTGACCAAGTTGTGGAGGCCACAGGTCCAAGGTCGAGGAGGGCGTGAGCTGGGCCATGCTCTCTGCTAAGCTCCCTGGGGAGGACCCTTCCTTGCCTCTTCCAGCTTCTGGAGACCCCAGAAACTCCTTGTGTGGCAGCCCCACCCCAGACTCTGTCTCCGTCCTCACATGGCCATGCGTCTGCATCTCTCTGCGTCCCTCTCTTCTTATGGACACTTGTCATTGGACTTAGGGCCCGCTCTAAACCCAGGATGATCGCATCCTGAGATCCTCACTTAATTGGATGTGAGATCACATTCTGAGGTTCCAGGTAGACGTGAATTTGGGGGAGGTGCTACCCACTACACCGCAGTATATTTGTCACAGCCAAGAAGCCAACGCTGGTATGTGACTTACTCGAACTCCACACTTTGCTTAGATTTCATCACATTTTCTCCCTATGAAGGCCCTTTTCCTGTCCCCGGACTCCACATCACATTTAACGGTCATGCCTCAGACTCTTCTTGGCTGTGGCAGTTTCTCAGACTTTCCTTGTTTTTGGTGACCCTGACAGTTTCAAGGAGAGCGGGTCAGGTATCCTGTTGGATGCCCCTCAGCTGGGGCGCGTCCGATGTTCCTCTCATGGTTAGATTGGGGTTGGGGTTTGGGGAGGAGGACCATCACAGCCTGTCAAGGGCACCTGCTGTCAACCAGCTCTTCACTGTGATGTTGACCTTGACCCCTTGGCCAAGGTCGTGCCTGGCTTTCTCTGCTGCAGTTAGTGTCCCCTTTCCACATAGCACCGTGCGGAAGGGGATCTCTAGGCAAAGCCTGCAGCCGGGGGGGGGGGTGACTACTGGGAATTCTGCTGCACAGGGGACTTCTCTCTTCTCCCCCGCTTTCTTGAATTCATTCCATCAACTCTTTCGGTGTGGACCCATGCATATTTATTTTACACTTTGTGTTATCAAAAGTGTTACTCCGTTGCAAGCTTTGGCCTTTGGGAGCCCCTTCAGGTTGACCTCCTGCGTCCCTCTGACTGCCCTGTGTCCTTCCTCACTTTAGGACACTAGAAGATGCACCAGGCTCACCTGGTGGTTTCTCTGTCCCAGCCCTGAAATAAGCTATTTCTCTGAGAGCCCTGGTTCCCTTTCTTAGAACCTGGGGCAAAACTGGACAAATCAAAAAGGATGGGCGACAGGCATTTTTGATATGTGCCAGCAAATTGTTTTACCAAAGGGTTACTTGGTGCCCAGTGTCTAAAGCTGAAGTCCAGGTGGCCTGCAAGCTGATTCTGCACTGACGGTGCAGCTGTAGATGAGCCCCCACTGCACAGACTGCCGGGGGCTGGGGGTCCCGGAGCCCCTGGCCACCCTGGGCCAGCGACAGAAGGCGTAAACCCCACACTGCGTTTTAGTATCTGGAGGACTGAAACCGTGATTCCGAATCGTTCACAATAGTGCCAAACTGGAAGCAGTCTGAGTGTCCCTCCACAGTAGAATGGATGAAAGCGTTGTGATATACCCCAAAAGGTACAGCCACAAAAATAAGCCACCTACAGTCCAGGGGATAACATGTACGAGGCTAATGAACGCAGCGCAGAGCCACAGAGGCAAGAGGCAACCAGACACAGGGGAGGATTCCAGTCGTGTGTGACAAAGCGGCAAAACCACACCCTGTCCTGTTGTTTAAGATTCTGACCTTCTAATAATAAAGATCACATGAACGTTTTAAAAAAAAAAGAAAAGAAAAAAAAAAACCTCTGACCTTTTGAAACAGCACGAGAAAGAAGAGTGGGGTGACCAGCAGGACGTGCCTGGGGGCTCATGTGACAGGGACCCTGAGGCTGGCACATCCTGGGCTCCACATGGCTTCAAAGCATTGAGCGCCCTCCTCTCTCAGGGGGAGTCTGGGGGCCGGGGAGAGGCTTCAGGGCAGACCCAGCGGCTCGGACTTGGTTTCCCCAGAACCACAGTGGAGGAAGGGGGGACACGAGGTGGAACTTCCCCAGTAGGCCTGACCTCCAGGGGACTCCCGGGAGCTGCTGAGCTCAGATCTGGGCTCCGGGGTGATGCAGGGTCACCTCATGCTGCTCCTGGGGCTGGGGGCAGCCCGGGGCAATGGGCCTGCTCCAGGGGGGACCCTGCGGCTCTGACCACGGTGGGTCGGTTGTGTGAGCAGACGGCGGAGCTGATGCAGCAGTGTGCTGAGAGGCGCCTCCAGGAGGAAAGGTCCATGAAGGAGCTGGTGCGGCGGGTGGCGGAGGTGCAGAAGAACGTGAAGGTGGCACAGACGAAGCTCCTGAGGGGCCGGCAGCAGATAGGTAGGGCGGGGGGCCAGGAACCACGAGGCCGCGCCCAGCTTTGCTCCCCCCGACCCCGGCTCGCGCCCCTGGCTAGCCTCCTGCCCTAAGTGAGCTGCTGCGGTTGCCAAGAGCCCAGTGCCCTGGAGGGAGGGCCGGGGTTGGGCAGGGCACCCTGCGGCCCCTCAGCACCCCCTTGCCCCTCAAGTCCAGGAGGTGATAGAGGAGAGCCGGGAGCTGCTGCAGCGCAGCGCAGAGGCCGCGGGGGAGGAGCAGAAGCGGCGCCGTGAGCTTATCTCTCAGCTGCGAGCCCTGGAGACACAGCCGGTGCGCCAGGGCAAGCTCGTGGACCTGACCCAGGTGAGGACCCGGCCCCACTGGGGGAAGCCTCCCCACGTCTTGCTGTGCCTGGCGTGGCCACGGGAGACCACGTTCAGCATGCCCACCGGGACCAAGGGAGGTCTGGCACCACCCCGGATCCAGCCGGCACGAGTGGCGTGCTCGACCATGGACGCCGCACCTGCCCTGCCAGAGGCCCGGGATCGGCCCAAGAGTTCACAGTCAAGTCAGGGAGACCTCTGGGGACAGGAGGCCAGGGTTTCTGGGAGTGGGCCAGGTGGCCTTCATGTTGAAGGAGGTCCCGGGACCCCCCCCCTCCCCGCAGGCCCAGGTGGGAAGGGCAGTGTAGGGAGAGCGCAGGTGTGCAAAGGCCGGATGAGTGGAGGCTGAGAGGAGAGAGCAGGTGCCTGGAGCCCCGTGTGAGCGGCACCCTGAGAGGCCAGGCTGGCATCTGCTGAGGTGGGAGCACCTCTGCAGGGCCCCGGGAGCTGGTGTGGGAGCCTGGCCTGATCCCAGGGGATGTGGGAAGTTCACAGGGCACTCTGCACGGCCCCCCGGGTCCTGACTCAGGGAGACAAGGCTGAGTTCCTTTTGGGCCCTACCTCAGTAGAGGGGCCTACAGGGCACCCAGCTGACATGTGCGGTCCCTGGAGGGAGGCCAAGCCTGGGGAGGCCCAATGGCAGGGATGCTGCACAGGTGCTACTGAGCAGGAAAGGCAGTCGCCCGGGCCCAGGGGCCAGACCGATGGAACTTGGGGGAGGGGCACCGGCGCTGGCGCAGAGGACAGCTCAGGGCATGGCAGGCGGCCGTGCGGGCTGGGTGTGGGCCTGACGCCCAGCTGCAGGCCTCCCCATCACCCTGCAGATCCCTGGGTATGGCCTGGAAGGGGAGATGTCTGTGGTGGAGCTTCGCGAGCGGCTGGCCCTGCTCAAGGAGACCCGGAGGCGCGAGGAGGAAGAGAAGCGAGACCAGATCATCCAGGGCAAGCGCGCCAGAAGCCAGGAACTGCAGAACGTGGTGGAACAGATCTCGCTGTGCCGCGCGGCCATGGGGAGGTCTGCAGCCTTGAGGTCAGTACCAGTGGCCCCAAGGGGCAGGCGACTGAGGCAGGAGCAAGGAGCGAGCCTGCCTTTGCGACCTCCCGGGTGGGTTCTACAACTACGTTCCACCCTTCTGCCCAGGCCATCCCCTTGCAGTAACTTCTCCCACCTCTACTATCTTATTAGCTAATCTTCAGACATACAAAAACGGCAGCAAAAATCATGCAACGATGGCCTGGATGCAGAATGATGGCATGTGGCTCATGAGCATGACCTTTGCCGTGTGTTTCATCTAGGTAGCTACTTACTCTGTCCCTGCAGAACCATCTGGAAGGAGCTGCAGGATTCAGACACTTCACTCCTAAACACTCCGGTGTGCATCTTCTGAAAAAAAATATTGTCCTGCATAACCACAGCATACTGACACAACTAGAAAATTAACATCATCTCAACATCCTGTCCGTATTCATGTTTCTCTAGCATCCCAAGGCTGTTCACTATAACTTTTTAAAATTTTTTAAAAGTTTATTTTGAGAGAGAGAGTGTGTGCATGCATGCGTGCGAGTGAGTTGGAGGCAGAGAGGGGAGAGAGAATCCCAAGCAGCGCCTGACGTGGGGCTCAGACTCACAAACTGTGAGATCATTGACCAGAGCTAAACCCAAGAGTCGATACAGTCGACAGTCACAAAACTCATCACTATTGGGGTGCCTGGGTGGCTCACTCAATTGAGTGTCTGACTTGATTTTGGTTCGTGTTGTGATCCCTGGGGGTTGGGATCGAGCCCCGTATCAGGTTCTAGGCTGAGCATGCAGCCTGTTTGGGATTCTTTCTCTCTCTCTCTCTCTCTCTCTCTCTCTCTCCCTCCCTCTGCCCCTCTCCATGGCTCAAGCACTCTCTTTCTCTTAAAATAAAAAATAAAAAAAAATCCGTCACTATCGATCCTGAGTGACTGCTGCTCTGGTTACAATTTGAGGAGGTCCTGTGACAGCTGTAGGGTAGGGGCTGCCCAGCTACAGCTGGCTGGCCACTCAGCAGGTCCCTAAGGTGTCATGTGCCGGGGACGTCTCACCACTTCCAGCTGCTAGACTCAGCCTGATAGACCACACACACAGTCTGGTTGGCGTTGGGGAGCCTCCAAGGGTCCAAACCCACTAACAAAGCTCCTGGAGCTCTCTGCGTGTAGCCAGACCTCCTGGCATGAATCCACCAGGACCATTTTAGTGCACAGTCTGACTGGAGCCAGCCAAGCAGGGATGGTGGCCGAGCATGTGAACAGCACCTCCACATGCCCTGATGCTGTGAAGTGCCCCTAAACCAAAGCCAAAGGGGAACAATCTGTATAATGAGGTCTCATTTTGGAAGGAAGAATGACCTAGTATGATAGAGATCTGCAAAGATATTAGCGGCTACCTCTAGGCAAGAGAGTGGCAAGGAGGCACAAGATAAAAGAGGGTTTTCACTTTTTTGCTCCAAATACCTACGTAGCCAATATACATGAGATACATTTTTGAAACGTCAAGTACAAAGGGCAAGGTAGAGGCGCTGGGGGGACGTCACCCCAGAGGTCCTTGGAGAGCCTCTCCCCTCTGCACCTAAAACACCCCCATTGACCTGTGGTCGGGACCCCTCCTAAGCCCGCCCTGTCCACCGCCCAGGTGGGAGGAGAGGAAAGCTCGGTCCGCGGCCCCGGCGGCGCCCTCCCAGGACGAGCGCGTGCTCGAGCTGCAGCGCAAGGTCGAGGAGAAGGCGGCCGAGCGCCGCCGGCAGGCGGCCCTGCTGCGGGTACCGGCGCCGCGGGCCGCGCATCGCAAGCCACGGGTGAGTCCCGGGAGCGGGCGGGGAGGCTGGGGGCGCGGCGTCCCGGGTCGGGGAGGGGCTTGGCGACGCGCGGGCGGGGGCGTGGGGGGAGGGCGGATCGGTGGGCGGCGGCCCCGGCCCGCGCAGACAGCCCTGGGCGCCCGCCCGCAGGCGCAGCTGGAGGCGCAGCACTGGCTGGAGCTGGAGCAGAGCCGGGAGCGCCGGCTGCGGGCGCTGCAGCGGAGCGGCTCGGTCTGCGGGCACGCGCGCCGCCTGGAGGCCGCCTGAGCCCGGGAGGGCGCGCCCCCAGGAGCCCCGCGAATCCCGCCCGAATAAAGCGTGCGGCCGGCGGTGTGCGCCTCCTCTTCCTGTGTCGCGCGCCCCCTCCACGCCTTCTTCCTGCTCCGCGCCCTGACCTGCCCCGGAGTCCGCTTGCCCCAGACCAGGGTTGCCAGATAAAATGCAAGACGCCCAGTTATTGCGTAGGACAAACTCTCAAAGTATCCGTTCTTTATCTGCAATTCAAATTTATCTGGCTGTCCTGTATTTTCTGTGCTAGATCTGACCACCCTTGCCTTAGATCCCAGGGCAAGCCCCTCCCCTTTGTGGAGCTCCCAGAGCCACCTCTGCAAGTGAAAACTTGGAATTCCCACTCTGCCTGGAGTCCGGTGGCTTAACTTGTGTGGTTGCACGTGTGCATTTGGTTGGAGAAGTGGCTGGAATGCTTGAGCCACTGGGAAATGGCCTGTCTCATAATTTGTCTCAAGCAAACCTCATTGCCGCCTTGGGGGGAGGGGACCCACGGGGATGCAGGAACTGTCCCCTACCTCCCATTCTGCTGATGAGGCCAGCAGTGCTCGAAGAGGTCAAGTAACCAGCCCCAAAAGCCTTGACCCACAGCTAAGTCTGTGTGACTTTAGAGCACCACCCAGCCTTCTCCAGCATCACCAAGGGGACGTGGTGATTAGAGCCACTGACATCCGCCCACACCAGGACACATCCATTCTCTTGGTTCCTCTGGATCCAGTGCCAGACTGGAGAGGGCATGGCCTTGAGGACAGGCTGGCCGAGTGACAGCCTGCTGGTGAAATGCAGAATCATGAAAAAAGCACAATGTGCTGCAGCTCCCAGGAAGGACAGAGAATGGGGGGGGGGGGGGGGGGGGGGGGGTCAGGGAGGGGCTGGAAACAGCCAGGTAGATAGATGTCCAAGAGAGAGATCTCCTCAAACCTGACATCCTCCTGGACCCCAGCACACATTCAGACCAGGAGGATGGGCACACTGAAGTGACAAGGACAGACACCAGAGTTCTCCCTGAATATTCTGACTATCAGAACCCCAGGACTTTCTTTCCCATGTTGGTAAAGAGAAATTTCCCACCTCCCTGTCAAAAAAAGCTGAGGGGTGGGGGCGCCTGGGTGGCTCAGTCGGTTGAGCGTTCGACTTCAGCTCAGGTCACAATCTCACTGTTGGTGAGTTCGAGCCCCGGGTCGGGCTCTGTGCTGACAGCTCGGGGCCTGGAGCCTGCTTTGGTTTCTGTGTCTTCCTCTCTGCTCCTCCCCTGCTCACACTCTGTCTCTCTCTCAAAAATAAATAAAGATTAAAAAAAACTTTTTTTTAAAAAGCTGAGGGGCAGAATAAATTTCATTTAAAGAGATAAACACAACATTTCTCCTATCCTGTGTGATGTGTTATTCAAACCCATTTCTACGACCTGTCCAGAGAGTCCCTCAGGAGCTCCGAGAGTTTCAAAGGATGAATTAATTATTAGGTCTCATCTGGCAGTCCACAGGTAGGGTGGCCTTCAGGATGTGCCTGATGCAGGAGTTCTGTCTCCAGGCTGGGAGCGGCTCCAGCCTCACAACATCCAGAGGAAGAAGGGTCATCTCTCCCTGGTAGCCAGCTCAGGAGGGTTCTCTGTCCTTGAAGCCTTGTGCGAACATCTGCTCCAGTCTCACTGGCCTGAATCGAACATGCTCTGCCGACCCAGATCCCAGGGTGGCAGAAGGTCCATATGGGTGCCCAGAGCAGGCTCCGTGGCAGGAGGGGAGGATAGCCCTTCACACCTCTCAGATGGATTCCTGGAGCAGAGGGAAGAGGTACTAGCCCAACACATTTGTGGTGCTGCTGGCAGCGATGCTGGTTGGCAGTCCACACCAAGGTCCTTACCTGCCCTCTGGGACCAGGCAGCAGCTCAGAGCTGCCTTGAGGGTACATGGGACTCCTGCCCCATGCAAACCCAGGTGGAAACAGGCCTTGGGCCATCCCGAGTTTGTAGCCTGAGGGCAGGCCTCGGGTCATGGATTAATGGCAAAATGTGTCCAGTCTCCAGGTTCCTTGCCTTGTGACCTCCCATCAGGAAGCACTCTGTGTCCCTCGGCACCTGAGTCTGGGCTGACTCACTTTGGCCTGTAAGTGCCAGCTTTGAGGCTGGGCCTCCTGTGGCGTCCGAGCTCCCTCCTGTTCTCTTAGAACCCTGCCCAGCCCCAATGTGAGCATGTCCGGGGTGGCCTGCTGGGATGAGACACTATATGAGGACAGCCACTTGTCCCAGCGGAAGCCCTCCCCGCCCGTCCTGCAAACCAGCAGAACCCGACATGTGAGGCCAGCCAGAACCGGAACACTCCCCCTGCCCCCACTAACTTGTAGCTTCCTTGGCAACAGTAAATGCCTATTTGTTCAAAGCACTGAGCTTTGGGGTTTGTTCAGAAACAACAGCTGTCTGACCGACCCTCCAGAGCTGATGGCCTTCATTTACTGAGGCCTCCCCTACCTGCGTGAGCCCTTTTGAGAGAGAACCAAACGGCCCCTGGAAAGAGGACCAGCCAGGAGAGATCAGGTCCAGCAGATGCTGAGAAAGCACTCTCTGGACCACCCAGGGAATTCACATCCTGCTTCAGTGTAATTTCTGCACAAGTACAGCCAGAAGACCCTCACTGACAGTACCTGAAACTCACTTGGGCTGGGGTTCTTTTGAGATAGTTAACGAGCAGATTCTCAGACCTCATCCACGGGGATTTGGCTGGTCTGATGCCCAGGAATCTACATTTAGCTGTGTGGCACTTGGAAACAATAAGGTCCCAGTCTCTTCTCTAAGCTAGAAATATTCAGGGCCACAGGCATTATCTGTGAGGGAGCCAGGGATGTCCACACCACAAGTTCAGTGCCAAGTGATGTTTGCAGGGAACTTGAAAGCAGCTCCTGAGCATGAAAAGTGATATTTGTTGTAACTTTGTTTTTCAATATCACATCGTTTATTTTTCACTAACTTCAAATTTTGTTTCGATTTTTTTTTTTTAGGTAGGCTCTGCACCCAGCGTGCAGCCAAACGCCGGGCTTGAACTGATGACCCTGAGATCAAGACGTGAACTGAGATCAAGAGTCAGACTCTTGATGGTTCAGTCGATTGAGTGTCTAACTTGATTTTGGCTTGGGTCATGATCCCAGGGTAGTGGGATCAAGCTCTATATCAGGCTCCACACTGAAAGCCTGCTTAAGATTCTTGCTCTCTCCCTCTGCCCCTCTTCCCCAATTGCACTCTCTTTCTCTCTAAAGTAAAACATAATAAAAATTTAAAGAGTCAAGATGTTTAACCAACTGAGTCAGCGAGGCGCCCCAACTTTTTTTATTCTTTTAAGTAGGCTCCACGTTCAGTGTGGGGTTCAAACTCATCGCCCTGAGATCAAGAGTCACATGTTCTACAACTGAGCCAGCCAGATGCTCCCAGCATCACACTACCTGATGTATTAAAGTTACAAATAGAAAACCCTAGCAATTCTTTAGGCTGTGAAATTCAAGTTACTAATCTTATCTATAAATCTATAACTATCATTTTGATTAGCTGTGTATGGTTGGTTCCACTCCTTTAACATTTTAAATTACATTTTAACATGCAGAATCTAAACTTCTTTTTTTATCATTTCCGTTGTCTGCCTTATCAAGTATTTAAAAAGTCTGGGGCGCCTGGGTGGCTCAGTTGGTTAAGCGTCCAACTTCAGCTCAGGTCATGATCTCACGGTTCGTTGTTGGAGCACCACATCAGCCTCCGTGCAGACAGTACAGAGACTGCTTTGGATCCTCTGCCCCCCTCTCTCACTGCCCCTCCCCCACTCGTGTGGGTGCTCTCAAAAATAAATAGTAAAAACATTAAAGAAGTATAAAAATTCCTAAAGATACATTAAGGTCTCATTTATCTTAAATTTTTAAATTTCCTTTACTATTCCAATTATGATCACAAACTAAAGTCTTGTACCTTCCAACTTAGAATCACTATCAAAATCAGTATGTTTCAAACTCAACATGTTTCACACAGAATCAGACGTTATTGGATACCCTACCATACCAAATTCCTTTACAATGACATGAGTATCAAACAACAGAGATTGTTTGTAAACTCAACACAAAACCATTAATGCTCTGGCTTTGATCTGCTTAATTTCCATACATGACTCAATCTTCCGGGGAGAAGACCCCCTCCTACTAAACTGTCCATCCCAGGCTTTTGGAGTGACATCCTCATTGCCTGAGGGTGTCCAGGGACCACCCGTGATGGCCGTGATCTGATCTGGGTACTCTCAGAACAGGAGGGACAAGCTAGGCTTTCTATTGCCAAATCCATGTCCAAGTGCAGTTCTGGAAGCTGAAGTCAAGGAATCCACCACCGGCTTTTCACTCCGGGTTCTGATCTGCAGCCCCTCTCAGGGCCTGGCATGCACCTGTGCTGGTCTGTGTGGAGCCCTTCAACTGTCCACCTTCTTCCTGTGAGGCAGATACTGTGCAGTGACTATTCCCGTATAACAGGTGAGAGGACTGAAACGTGCTTAAAACAACGGAGCATTCAAACTCACACTCGGGCAGTAAGGGTCCAGAGCCTGTATTCTTAACCCCCCCGAGTTGCACCAGACGCCCCGGGGGGGAGCTCCAGGCCTCTGCCTGGGCCCTGGCCCCTTTGTGGGCCAGAGTGCTCCTCTGGGGGTGCAGTCCTTCCTTTCCTCGCACCCATTGCCCTCGGGATAATCCAGACTCAACCTGGCATCTGGGTCCTCCACAGTCTGACTCTTGCCTCCCCGCCCCCCCACCCCCGACTCCCCACCTCTGCTCCTCGCACAAAGGGTAGCCTGCAGTCTCCTCGACATGCCAGCCTCTCTCTCCCCACCCAGGCTACCTCTTCTGAGAACTCTCTCCTTCCTTCTAGTCCTTTCAGTTCCCAACTCCGAGGTCGCTTCCTCCAGGGGGCCCTCCCAGACGTCCTGGTTGAGTGCCTCCTCCGGGTTCCCGCAAAGGGGCCAGGCTGTGCTTCCTTCCAGTTTTCACTGCCAGCCTAGTAAACAGTCCGGGAACACTGGGACCAGACGCTGGCCCACGACCTGGCACGTCGGGTCGCGAGGGCCCTGGAGTTCCTGCAGATTCAGGCCCGGGTTTGGGCCAATAGTAGAGAGCTCGGGAGCGTTCACAGGAGAGAGAACTGAGGCCCGAAGCGGGGTGGGAGTGGGCCCCGTACGCGGGCCGCGGGCCGGCTGTTCTGGAATAACGCCCAGCTCCGCTCCGTCCGCCGGCCGCATCCGCCCCGTATCAGAGGGCCCGGAACTGGCCGCCGCTCTGCAAACCACAACTCCCGAGAGGCCTTGCGCACCGAGGGGGCGCAGATCGCCTCTCTCGCGGGAAGGCGGGAGCTTGAGCTCGCGAGCGCGGGCGGAGCCGGAAAGAAGCGCTTTTCAAAGCGGTAATAGATGGTTTTCTTATCCAATAGAATTGAAAACATACCTCCTGCACCGGTAGACCACGGGAGTACGAGGAGCGGCGGCCAATGGGGACGCCCCGGGGGTGGAGCCGAGGCCTCCGGAGCGGAAGTGGATCGCTGCTGAGGCGGCGGCGTCTTGCTGGAGGGTTTCTCCTCCGTGGTTTCCGGAGGTGCTTCTTCGCTGGACTGCGTCGGCGTTGGCTGCTGCCGGGCCAGACCGGCTCCAGGTAAGCCTGGCTTCACGGAGAGGGGGCGGCCAGCCAGAGCCGGGCGGGTGTGGGGTTCGGACGGCTTCGCGGCCTGCAGAGGCCTCGGCGCGGCGGCCCTCCGGAGCGCAGCCAACCCCCCTCGGGCCGGACGCCCGGCCGGGCCTCCCCCGAGCCCGCGAGCCCGCCCAGCTGTCCGCGTGGCTGCGTGAGCCCGGCGCGGCGCAGGCGACGGACGTACGAACGCCTCGCTGAGGGCCTCCGCCGCCCCGGCGGGCTGCGGTCCCAGCGTTTAGTTGTAGCGCAGCTGGAGAAACCGAGGCTGGGGTGGGGGGCGGACGCGCCCAAGGTCACTCGGGGAGGCGGACAGGGCGGCAAGGGCCGTTCAGGGGAGGCCCCGGCCAGCTTTTTGTTCCCCGCTGACGCCGCCTCCTTTGTGTGCTCGCGCCGCCGCCCCGCCATCGTGGGCCTGCCAGTCCTCCCGGGCCGCGTGGCGCAGCCTGCTCGGCCTCGTGGGGCTGGGGGCGGCGGGGGCTGGTCTTGGGAGCGCCCACCTGGGGCTGAGCTCCGTGGGTCCTCAGCTTCCGGTCGCTGGGGACCGCTCGTGTGCTGAAGCCGGCGGCCGGCCCCGCCCCTCGGGCGCCTGCACCCCCACCCGCATCCCCGGCGCGCTGGTGGCCCGGGGGCCTGGAGAGTAATCCGGGTCGCGGTGAGGCTTGAGACCCGAAACGCGGTACTCCCTGCACTCCGCTTTCCACCCTTTGACCCGTCCGGGGAGAAGCCTGGACTTCACCGCAGTAGTCGTTTGGGGGAGGTTTTGGCTTTTGTCTTACTCTGGTCCGTCCCCCTCTACATTCACAGTCGTGCCTTCGTTCCGCTTCAAGTTCTCGCAGCCCGATGTAGGGTCTCAGCTCTGCAGCCCTGCACTCTGCTTCGGCTGCCCAAGTGTTGGGGAGGCTGAGGCGGTCTGCCCAAGGTCGTACAGTCGGCGAACTAGTTGACGGCAGAGCTGGTCTGGAACCTCGTTTTCCTGGCTGCAGGACTGGCCTTTGAGTTCAGTGACTAGGAGTTTGGGGACCACGGTAATGACGGACAGAGACGCTGAAGGGAATCGTTTTGGTTTTTGGGGGGTGTGTTTTTTTAATGGGTGGGGAGGCGTAGTGGGTTCAGTTTTATCTACGAGCTTGAGGTGAAATGGGAACATTCAAGTAGAAAGATGTGTTGCTGGTTTTTGCATTGCCTGAACTTGAGTTTCCAAATCAGATTTAAAAATCTTACTTTAATGCGGTGTTTATCAATCTTTTTTTTACAGTGAACTCCCCCCTTTTATATATTGTTTTCCGAATTGATCTCCACGAAATGTTAATGCTTTTTATATAGCATACGTCTTTTTATGTACCGTATGTATATCTTATGCTTTACATAGAAAGAGTGAGTTTTTTCACCCCGTTTGAGAATGTGTACTTTAAAATTCTAAGCACACCTTTGAGGTCTCCTGTGTGCCAGGCTTTCTGCTCGGGGGTACAGCCCCTTGAGGGAATGAGAGGAATTCTCTGAGGTGGAAATACAGATTGTACGAGAGACGGGACTGGAGATAGAAGCAGGAACCGGCTCGCAAAAGGTTTGTTTTTGGTGTGCCCCAAGTTAAGGAATTCAGAATTTATGTTAAGACCAAGTGGGAAAAATTAATAAATTAAGTCCTAAGCAGGGAAGTAATATGGCTATATTTGCATTTTAGAAGAATCACTGTGCTGTGAGAAGGATGGCTTAGAAAGGGCGGTGAGACTACTGGCCTCTGGACCAGCCAGGAAGAGAGAAGGGTAGCTTGCTTGGACCAGGGTAGGGACTGGGAACCAAGCTTGGTGCCCAGGATTGCCAGTTGTGGCAATTCTTCACTGGCTCTTTACCTAAAAAGCTGTTGCAAAGCTCATGTCCAGTAGTTTATACTCCCACCAATTTCTGGAAAAGATTTGAGGTGCTACTCAGTGCAAATACATACACAAGGTGATTGGCTTTTATGCTGTATAAAAATGACTTTGTGAGTTCTTTGTGCATATGTTGTCAATGTGTAATTTTGAAATGATTTACCCCCATCTTTTACTGTCCTCAGATTAGGACTCTTTGAAGGATAAGGTTGCTTCTGTAGATATAATGGGGCTGACTCCTGTTTATTATTAAGATATAATTCACATGTATGTTCTTCTAACTTATCTTTCCTAAACAGCTTGTTTCTCAGCAGGGCTTTGGGAATTGTAGAGCAAAGCATTTTAAGGTTTCCTCTCTGAGAAGGAAGGCCCGGAGCACAGATACTGCTGCATCCCAAGGTCAGAGTTCAAGTGCGATGAGAAAACACGTGAGGTTAGGTGGGAGAATGCTACTACAGAATTTCCTTTGGAAAGGTTTTGGCATAAATAAGAACTGTTAAGTTTATTATTCATACTGTACCACGCAGGATAGGTAAAGCCTAAAAGTGTTTCAAAATAAGTATTATCAGTAGCTTCCTTGCGTAAAAGAGAAATTGTGAGCCTGAGGTTTCCCTGGAGTATGTTTATTTTTTTAATTATGTTTTTTTTTTTTAGTGATTTGTACACCCAACATGAGGCTCGAACCCATGAACCTGAGATCCTTTTCTAGCCATTATGTTTGTAGAGATGTTCTTTCCTTTTTTCCCATGATGGTGGTGTGTTTTTGAGTCTTTGTTTCCCGATGGTGACTATATTTAAAAAAAAATTTTTTTTTTAATGTTTATTTATGGTTGAGAGAGAGTGTGAGCAGGGGCAGGGGGAGGCAGAGAGAGGGAGACACAGAATCTAAAGCAGGCTCCAGGCTCTGAGCTGTCAGCACAGAGCTAACATGGGGCTGGAACCCATAAACCATGAAACCATAACCTGAGCCGAAGTCAGACACTTAGTCTACTGAGCCACTTAGACGCCCCTGCTGATATATTTTTACTTGCAGTGTAAGACTCCATTTCCGCCATCTCAGAAATTCAGCCTCTTTTCACCTCAAAGGCATTCTCTCTCAGGCATGTAGTGAGCTTGATAGTTTATTTCAGTGGAAGAAAGTCACAGTTTATTTCATCAGCATGTTTATGGTAAGAGAAGGGGACAGTGAGTATCGGACTTGGAATCAGATTGAGCATGTCGAGTGCAGGAGAAGAAGCGGTTAGATTAGGACCACGAGCATGGATCACATGGTCCTGCTGTACGGAAGAGCCTGCGGCAGGTGACTGACAGCCTGGGTACGAGCCAAGTACAGCCACTTGTGCTTTGAACACTTGTTTGGAAGCGTGATTAGTTCCATCCAACAGGATTGAAATCTCGGGGACCAGTCTGAACGTTACGGGATTCGAGTTGATGTGCATAATTTCACCTGTGAGAGATACTAGATGAACACAGAAAATTGAACTGAGCTGAACCAAGTCACGCAGCCTGAAGATAGTACACTCTCCTCAAACATCTTTCTCAGTGACTGTGTTATGAGCCACACCCTTGCACATCTCACGTTTAAAAAATTTTGCCCTACTTCCCAGTAACTCACTGCAAACCTTGTAAAGTACCATAGCTGTATCTGTGCATTTCCCATTTAACGTGTACAGCTGTGCTACCGTTTTTGTTAGGTTCTTAACTTTTGTGTGCATGTGACATTGACAAAGCTTTTTTAGTTGTACCCTTAATTTCATTTTCCCCCCATAAACTGTGTAGTTTTTTGTATTGTGTGGTATATTTTAGAAATACACATGTCTGTAACTTCAGATGAGGCCACAAAGGTTAGTGGTGAGTTGGGGAAGGGAGGTTGGCTCTGTGAAGGTGATGGATGTGATTGGGAATATTTGCAGTCTTCTTGGATCTTTTGGAGCCTGGTAGTTTTTTGGGTGTTTTGTTTTGTTTTTTCTTCATTTTTTTTTTTCTTTTCTTCCTTTTTCTTCAACGTTTTTTTTTAATTTATTTTTGGGACAGAGAGAGACAGAGCATGAACGGGGGAGGGGCAGAGAGAGAGGGAGACACAGAATCGGAAACAGGCTCCAGGCTCTGAGCCATCGGCCCAGAGCCCGACGCGGGGCTCGAACTCACGGACCGCGAGATCGTGACCTGGCTGAAGTCGGACGCTTAACCGACTGCGCCACCCAGGCGCCCCTTGTTTTGTTTTTTAAGCTACCATGTGAAGCCTTTTAACTTTCCCTGACCCCTTTTCCATCTATATTAGAGCATTGGATCTATTAGTTGGGTGCTTTGCTGTTCTTTATGAAGCATCCCAGGTGCCACATTTGTCCTGGAGGCCAAGGACTGTTGACTTCCTATTTTACTTCCTAGGGAGAGTGTTGAAGGAGAGTTGAGGAGGGTCTGGATTAGGGCTTCCTCTGCTCATAAACCCACGTTTATGGGATCCCACTACCAAGATTAGTGTCTCTCAAGGATTGAGTTTGGCTAGCTCTTTGGTGACAGCATGCATCCATTCATTAGCCAACCCACAGCTGCATCTGCCTTGAGTGGAAGGGAAGGACTTGTGCTGAGGAGCTCGCGGAGGAGGGGGGCAGTGCTATTTGAGACCAGCCCGCGTATGCAGTAAAGGAGTTCCCTCAGTGGGCACTGCTCCTCTGCTCCCTGCTATAGGTATAAGCCAAAGAATCAAATTTGTAAGCTTCTGACGATACCCCCGCGCCCCTTCAGGACCTGTACCTTAGCCCTTTTTTTAGTACTAGATTCGTTCCTCACACACCCTCTTCTCGACTGGATATTAGTTCAGGATTCAGTAGAAGCATCTAAGCCTTCTAGCTGGCTTTCTCTGGCAGGCTCTGTGTTCAGGCGCCATCCACACAGGCCTAGCACGCCTGCCTCTGTGAGTTTCATGGCCACAGTGACCCTGATCCTGGGGAAAAATGGGAAGTTGTTGATGGCCTCAGCACCTGAGGTTGATACGCTCCACTGGCCTCTGGTATCTTTTCGACCTCGGGAAGGATAGATCCATAGATCCTTAGGTTTCTTTTGTTGTTGTTTTTTTAAAGCTTATTTATTTATTTAGAGCATGTGTGTGAGCAGGGGAGGGACAGAGAGAGAGAGAGAGAGAGAGAGAATATCCCAACCAGGCTCCATTCACTGTACTGTCCATGCAGGGCCCGACACAGGGCTTGATCTCATGAACCGTGAGCTCATGACCTGAGCTGAAATGAAGAAATGGACGCTTAACTGAGCCACCCAGGGGCCCCTTGGGTTTCCTTTGTTATGAACCCCTGCTTGTGGCCTCCAGGAATTGCCTTTATCTGCATCACCAGGCCACCATGGCCTGAAAGAAAATTGGGTTAGGGGTCATCAGTGGAGAAGCCACTTAGCTTCTCTTCTTTGCCGTCCCAGAGTAATAACCCTTCTACAAAGGAGTTGGTTGGATGTGGTATCTTTTAATATCTTCCCAGCCGTGAATATCTTCCTGACCAATCACTGGTAACAACCTCATCAGCCATGGCTATCGGGGAATGAAGGTGTCCCCATGCCCAGGGGTTCCATCAACAGAAAGGTCAACCTAGTGTTTGGGGGGAATTGTTCAAAATCCTGCAGGTAAAGCTATAGAAAAATTTGTAGGAACAGCTTGTTGGAGAAGAGGAGGAGCCACGGTCTACACTGGCTGTGTTTGGGTCCTAGGTGTGTCCTCCCAGGCCTGGATGGGAGAGGCGCAGGGTCCTGCTAGAGGCAAATTCCTTACAGATGTTTCTGGGGCTGTGTCCACTGCAGAGTGCCTCTGAGTGACTGACTAAACCCTGTCAAAGGGTCTAGAAAAAGAGTATTATGTAAAGTTTATCTTTAATTTTTTGTTGTTGTGGTAAAATATATCTTTTATAACGTGAATTATTTGAACCACTTTCAGGTGTTCATTGGCATTAAGTACATCACACTGTTGTGCAACCATCAAGTGCCATCTGTCTGCAGAACTTTCTCCTCTTTCCAGAGAGAAACTCGTGTATTCATTAAATAGTAACTTCCTGTTCCCCCTCCCTCCCTTCCCTGGCAATCACCATTCTACTTATTCTCTGTTGTTGAATTTGATGGCTCTCAGGGCCTCATAGAAGGGGAATTATACATTATTTGCCCTTTCGTGTCTTCTTTTACTGAGCATGCCTTCATTGTTCATCCACGTTGGAGCCTGTGTCTGGATTTTATTTTGAAAGCTCAGTAATCTCTTTATTGATGTTTCTTCATAGATTTTCAAAAAACTGAAGATCACTCTTAATTTTGGATTTTTGCATCTGGAGGCTTGAATCACAAAAGTAGACCATCTCTATATCCAGACAGCTGTTCTTTTTTTCTTTTTGTCTAGTAGAAGCAAAAGGCTGTCCTTGAGGGGTCCTGTGTTAGGAGAAAAGGAAAGAAGTTCCCTTGGTGACATCACCAGGCAGGTGTGATGGTCCTTGGTGCTAACGCTCCTTTCAGGCCTCTGAGACTGATGATTGCTGGTGATGGCTTCATCAGGGTAATAAAATACATTTGGAAAGAGCAGCTACTGTCTCTCCAAGCCTAGTGTGGTGCTTTCTCTTTCTGTCACATCCTTTCATCTAACTCCTGCAAAACCCCCAGGGGAGACCAGTGGTCAAGGCCCCTAAGCCTCCTTTAGGAATAAATAACTGGGAGAGGTCTGCCCCATTACCTCTGTGTTGGCTTTTCAGCCTGCTCTAAGCCTAAGCAGGAGTGACTAGCTACATCCTGCCAAGCAAGTCTTTTCTGGAAATGAAATGACCCTCGAGATCATGACCTGACCAAAATCAAGAGTCAGACACTTAACCAGCCGAGGCGAATATTTTTCTTAAGTACTGAGGCCCAATTGCTGATGTGACAGTGTCATCAAGGTTCCATTTAAAAAATTGGGGGGGGGGGGTGCTCCTGGCTGACTCAGTGGGTAAAGCATGTGACTCTTTTTTTTTTTTTTTAATTTTTTTTTTTCAACGTTTATTTATTTTTGGGAGAGAGACAGACAGACAAAGCACGAGCAGGGAAGGGGCAAAGAGGGAGACCCAGAATCTGAAGCAGGCTCCAGGCTCTGAGCCATCAGCCCAGAGCCCGATGCGGGGCTCGAACTCACGGACTGTGAGATCGTGACCTGGCTGAAGTCGGACGCCCAACCGACTGCGCCACCCAGGCGCCCCAAAGCATGTGACTCTTGATCTCAGGGTCATGAGATCAAGCCCCACATTGGGGGTAGAGCTCACTTACAAGCTTTGAGGGACGCATGGGTGGCTCAGTTGGTTGAATGTCCGACTTCAGCTCAGGTCATCTAACGGTTCATGGGTTTGAGCCCTGCATCGGCCTCTGTGCTGACAGCTCAGAGCCTGGAGCCTGCTTCAGATTCTGGGTCTCCCTCTTTGCCCCTTCCCTGCTCGTGCTTTGTCTGTCTGTCTCTCTCTCAAAAATAAACATTAAACAAAATTAAAAAAAAAAAAAAGCTTTGAAATGAAAGTTATTGGCAGGGGTTTTTTTTTGTTTTGTTTTTTTGTTTTTTTACTTTTTTTGAGAGAGAGGGAGTAGGGGAAGGGCAGAGAGACAGGGAGACAATCCCAAGCAGGCTCCTGGCTGTCAGTGCTGGAACTCACAAACCATGAGATCATGACCTGAGCTGAAACCAAGAATCGGAGGCTTGACCTACTGAGCCACCCAGGCGCCCCAGTTATTGGCAACTTTTAGTGCTCAGGCTCAGTCCCCCAAGAGGGTAGGCTGTGCTGGGCACTGGTACGTTGCCAATGGCCTTCGGTATTTTTTACATTCTTTACAAAATTACAAAAGCTGTTGGTTAGTACACAATGCTCTTTAAAACATTCTTGATTTTTAACACATGTTCCATACGTAGTTCTACTTTTGGAATTCCATTTATGGAAATACTTAAAATAACGCGGCAATGCTATGTTTATGGTTTTAAAAGGGGAGATATGGAGTAGACAGTTGGTGCTAGCCAGTACCCGATTAGTCACTGATAAATGGGTGTTTCCCTGATGAAATCCTGTAGGATTTGTGCTGCTTTCTCTCTGCTTGTACCACGCCAGCATAAAGAGGTTGCCCTGGCTGGCTCATTCGTACCCACAGGAGACTGCGTGTGTGTCTCATAGCCATTTAGGAGTTTACAGTGAGAGCTGCTTGTTGTTGGCGCACAGAATGAGTGGCCCGATGCGTCTGCACATCGTCTCCCCGTAGAAAAATGCACTAGGAGCCACCGAAGGACCAAGATGGCCTGGCACTTGTGGCACCCGCCTGGAGAGTTAGGTCTCCGATGTCTGTGCGTAATTGTGCCAGCCTCTGCTGCCTGGTGGTATGAAGGAGGGCTCCCACACCCTGGGCTGCACAGAGCTGCTCATCCCTAGATCTCCCTTGAGCACCCTGTGGACCTACACTTGGGTCTCTGGCGCACCCCTGGCCCGCCCCTCCTCTGTGGACTCTCCCTTTCTTGGCATGGGAGGACCAGCTCTGGTCTCACACTGACTGCTTCCTGCCTGCCTGGCTGTTGCTAGCCATTTTGTCTGTAGACGTATATCGGGTACGTGGTCACGTGTGTCACTCCCACTAGAATGGGGGGGGGGTGTCATTCTCTGAAGTGTCCGTGATGACTTCATGGGAAAAAAATCCATCTCTAATAAGGACAGAATGAGTAGAGCCTTCAGTCTGTACTGGCCTCGATGGCTCCCTCCCATCAGGCTGTCCTGTCTCCCACCCACCACCTCCAAGCCACACAGCTTTCTTCTTGCCTGGGGATCTTAAGTCTCCTTACCTCCTCTCTGTCTGCTTTCTGACTGGTTCAGCCTCCCGCTGGCCCTCAGAGCACAGGATCTTTAAATGCAGCTCTCTATGGAAAAGCCTCAGTTGTCCTGCCCTTGAGGTGTGGGTTAAGAGGCGAGTCGTGATGGGTCTGTTCACCCTTGCTGTCTTCTGCCCTCTCCAGCCACCCACACAGTCCCTGCCTGAGGCATTCTTCTCCCCTTCTGCACATCCGCCCCCGCCTGGTTTGTTTCTTGAGTAACTCCTGTCACTTTGGGCCTCCACTTGCTTGGTCACCGGTGAGCACCTTCCTGCCGCCCGGCCTGTTGACTGCTGCTTCCTCCCTGGAACACAGGCTTTGTCTGATGCCTCCGGCTTCTCTCCAAGCTTTGTTTCTGACTTTTTATTCTGCTTATAGGCTCTTGCTCTACCTGACTCCCTGTGTTTAGAGGTTTAAACACAGTCTAAAACCTCTACCTCCACTCCAGTTATCTCTCCTGAGTTTTTTCAGCTGCCTTGGACCTTTCTACCTGGATATCCCACATCCAGCATTTCTAAAACTAAAACTGTCTACCGTCAACTCCTGTTTCTTTTCTCCCTTCCCTCGTTCAGTTTTATGGCATCGCTCCTGCCAAGTAACCAGCTAGATACCTTTGTATGTGTGGTCCTTACCCTCCTATCAGAGCTTTAGGAACTCCTGGCATCTGGCCTTCCTGGCCATGCCCAGTGTCATGCTCTACCCCCGTCTTGTCTTAGTGGCAGGGACACCATTAACCACTCCACTTTGCACAAGGGATCAGGCTGGGTACAGAGTAGACAGACAGCGTCCTGCCCTCACAGCACTTAGTCGAGTGAGGGCATGTTGAATGACTTCACAGTCTGCCTTGGGAACCGAAGGACCGTGGGCCGTCTGCTGACTTGGGGTGCTGGTATTGTTGGAAGGACTTTGTTTCTGGATATAGTGAATTCGAAAACCTGGAAAACATCATCCATTTTCCAGATTATTTCTAGAATCAAAGACACCTGATTCTGGCATGGTATTTATTTAATAGTGTAGGTTCTGGTGTCACACTGTCCTGGTTTAAATCCAGGCCACTGTTTGGTGGTTGTGGATTTGGGGCAGGTTGCTTAATCCCTGACCATCCTTAGCTCTCTCATGGGTAAAACGATAACCTCAGTAGCACCTTCCCCCTTGTTGGGTGATGGGACCATTACAGAAACTGTGTTTGGAAAGCACAGTGGTTTGCACACGTTAGAAGTAATGTCTGGGCTTCAGCTGTTGTTAGTCTCACTTTTATTCTGATGGCCTCTATCACCTGCAGGATCCAGAACACTTTGTAGGCTGTGGTGGCTACCTTCCTGTGAGCCCTGCCTTCCCCGTCCAGACAGTACACTTCCACACCCGCACTCTGGTCTGTTGGGTGCCCTCTGCTTCCCACCTCCGTTCTCTGGTGGATTTCCCGAAGGCCAGCCTTCCAACTCCCTATGCTCTCTGAACACTATTCTTCCAAAAGAAGCGGAGAGATTGGAAATGAACTGCTGGGCTGGGGCTGTGGGAGGTGGTTTCAGAGAGTAGAGGGGGCGTGCAGGCCAAGAGGGTGGGGGTGCCTCTGGGGCAGCCCGTAGGACAGGTCTTGACCATCCTTGAAAGTCTAAAAAGTAACCAGGTGGGAGGCAAGAGGCTTAGGGAATAGCCCAGGCGTGGGCTTTACTTTATTTGCCGTCGCTCAGCAGGCAGATCTCCCTCCTTGCCTGTCAGTGACGTTTTTATCAAAGATTCTTCTCAATTCTGAGACACACCATGACGTAGGTGACTTCCCCCCCAAACAGCTGCATCATGGTGTGCCCCCCAGACGTAAGCTCCTCCTCAGGATCTGAAACATATGCAGATTTGTTAGAATCCAGAAAGTGCGGCAGTCTTGTGAGTCCCTGGAGGCCATTGGGGCGCCTCCCTCTCTGCTCAGACCAGGAGGGCACTCTTCCTCCCGGCCAGAGCCTCTGCCCTGAACGCAGTGTCAGCCGAGGTTTACCTTTACTGGGCCGGGTGTTGCTTTGGGAAGCGTGGGGGCCCTCTGTGGGTGGGGGCCATCTGAGGGGGGGGTGCCGTCAGGAGCGGTCATGCTGCGTGCCAGCTGCACGTCTCCCCGCAGAGTGACGGTGAGGACGCTACCCCTCTAGGCCAGCCGGGATCAGAGTGGATAATGAGGTGCCAGGGAATTGGACGTGGGCAGATGCAGATCACCAGGCAGTAGAGAAAGAGGCTCAGCCGGCTGGGCAGTTCCTCCAACGGGGCTTCTGTTGAAAACACCCGGGGTGGGGCGGCTGCTGACAAACCTTCTCTGATCTGTCCTTGTCCTGTGTTTCTTTACACCTGGCTCGTATACCTCAGTTACACCTGAGCCGTCACCAGTGCCAGCGTGCCCCCACCCCCCAGCGGGGAGCTGATGCCTGGGTCTGTTCGCTGCTGTGTTCCCAGGGCAGGGGCCATACTGACCATTGAGCGAGATGGGGAGACGAGGTGTAGAGAGGGGCCGGGGGCGGCAGATGAGTCCCATTAGCCCCTGGGATCCTCGAACACCCGTTGCAGGAGGCGCTGCTCTGTTTCATAGTTAAAGAAACAGGGCACAACGTTTGGTGCTTTGCCCAGGGTACGAGGAGGGCTTTGGAAGCACCTGACCAATCCGGGCTGCCTGGGTCTGCAGATGTGCTCCCCACCGCTGCAGCCAGCTGTGTGTCTTAGAAGGAGGTGCTGGTGGGAGACCTGTTAGGAGGTAGGACAGATTAGAGAGCGGTCGTGTGGTTCCCGCTGCCTCGGTGTTTCCACCTGCAAGGCCTTTTCCTCGTCCATTGGTTCCTGTGGTGCGGCCTCTGAAGCAGCACCATTAGCACTGCCTCAGAACTTGGCAGGAATGCAAAATTTTGGGCCCCATCCCAGACCTGTTGAATCAGAGACTCTGGTTTCAGAAGCCTTCCGGGTGAGGCAGGGGCAGGCTCAAGTTTGAGGACCCCTGTCCTTGTCTGGACCACTCTGGCCCAGGGTGGGCCACCACAGAGCCTCCTCTTTGCTTGGATTCTCCCCGCGTCCCTCAGCCTTGCCGTGAGCTCAGGGCTTCCCCCACTAGAAGCTGGCTTTTTGCCCCCTTAAACCTTGATGACTCTTGGCCTCAGACTCCATGTTTTTGCTTCTCTTTGCTCCCTTGCCTCCCAGTGAAAGGGCCCTGAATGAAATCCTAGCAGCCTCTAGCAGCCCCTTCACTTGCTGTTTCTCTGCTTTTCCTGGAACCTCCCGCTTAGCTCCCAGCCCACAGTTTCTAGGTTCTTCCCCATTCAGCTGCCACCAGCGACAGAAGTCTCAGCTGGGCATGCAGGATGAATCCCAGCAGCTGGCTCTCGTGTCCTAAACTATCAGCACCTCCAGAGGGCGACAGTGAAGTTGCGGAAAGAGCCAGAGGCTTCACTCTGGCCTCAGAAGCTCCGTGCCTTCCTGGTTGCAAGGCGTCCGTGAGGTCGTGTGTGGTGGTTCTGATTCTCTTTCCTTTTCACAGCGGCCAGCACGGGACTCGGGAAGGGTTTCAGCAGCCAGAAAGGAGAGCAGGCAGTAGCACATGGGTCTGATCTCAGACCCATGATGGCATGATGGAGCCCCCAGTACTCTATGAGGATGCTTGCTTCCTGGGCACCTGGGCGCTCAATCCGTTAAGCATCAGGCTCTTGATTTCAGCTCAGGTCACGATCTCACGGTTCATGGGATCAGAACCCCGGGTCAGGCTCTGAGCTGACAGCACAGAGCCTGCTTGGTATTCTCCCTCCCTCCTTCTCTCTCTCTCCTTCCCCTCCCTCCCTCCTTCTCTCTCTCTCTCTCTCTCTCTCTCCCCCTCTCCTTCTCCCCCCCTCCTCTGCCCCCGCCCCACTGGTGCACACTGGTGTGCATTCTCTTCCTCTCAAAATAAACATTAAAAAAAAGAATGCTTGCTTCCTAAGAATATGCAAGTAAGGAAATGAGTTGCGTAGAGTATCTGGCAAAGTTCTGGGAAAGGGTCGAACTGAGTTCGTTGATGACAAAGGTGGCAGCACGTACCACCACCTTGATATCTTTGATTTTCAGGACTTGGAGATACCGGGAATATATCTGGCTGCAAATTGCCATGCTAGCAAGAGGATGAGTAACCAGTGGGTGTGAGAAGTTGTCGCCTTCCCTGCCAGCTCTGCACAGGTCCCATCCTTCTCTGGAGGGTGGAGCCAAAGGGCACCATGAGTACGGTGAGTTTTAACAGCACGTGAATTTTATTTTATTTATTTATTTTTTTGATTTTGTTTTCAAGGCTGAGCAACTGCCTCATTCCTTATGACACATCAGCGGAAGTACCGTAAAGGTGCCTATGAGTAACCCTTGTTCTCAAAAGAATGTGTGCTGGACCTCTGGCAGCTGTGCAGCCTTCTCGTCTTGGGGAGTCCGTTGTCTTGGGTGGGGTCCTGAAGACAAGGGTGAGAAGTAATAGTGGGGGTGGGGGTTGGGAATTGTACCAGGGCTCTGGTTTATTTAATCATTTACAACCCAGTTTTCCACTTCCCTTGTGTAGTTCTTGGTCCAGTATGGGCATAATGGTAATGATCTCTTGTCAGAGTTTTCTTACACGCAGTGACCTAAGTTGGTAAGTCAGCATTATGACTGTTCAGAGCTTTGATCAGACTCAGAAGCAGTGCTGGTTTAGTGGAAGCAAGGGTCACCCGGAGCCCCTGGAGCTTCAGAGAAGATTCCCTGAAAGTCCCCCTCTGCAGTTTATTCCCCGCTGACAAAGCTGCTCATCTGATCTAAACTCAACCCAGTTGTTTTCTGAGATACTAAATTCATATCAGGTGGACCAGATGTGAAAAGACAGCCTCGTATTCTCTTTCCAGGTTCCAGAGGTGCTATGAATGTGGGGGCGGGATGAGACAACCACAGCTCCCAGGGTGAACAGTAGTAGAAATCCTGTAGATTCCTTTTGCTGCCCCTCCCCCAATGTCCATCTCCTCCTGGCCACTCCCAGTCCCTAGTATGCTCCAAGCCCTTTTGGTATTTACACACAAAAGGGCCTTTGTTTCCCTGGCCTACCCTCCTAAAAGGCAGACGTGACCTCCCACCTGGGTCCCTTATCTGCAGATTGTCACTGCCCCTCCCTTGCTGGGAAACCAATGTCCTAAGCCTGGCTGCCTCCTCTGTGAAGCCCACACCTTGCCCAGGCAGGATCTGGACAGACAGAGCAATATAGATAGTCTCTTCTGTGATTGTGTGAAGAAGTTGGTTAAACTTCCCTTGGAACGGTGTAAATAACTTAGGTGATCAGTTTAAACTGGAGGCTGAGCCTCTCTGCTCGCCAGGAGGGGGAGAGCCACGATGAGAGTAATAGGACAGAGTGGAGGATCTCTGCAAATGTCGTGGGGTTCTTGAGGCTGGCCCTGAGCTGATGTCCACCTGCTGCCTGCCCGCTGGTGAGGGCGATTGGAGGAGGAGGTGGGAGCCCTACAAGGGGTCGGTCCTGATGTGGTCGTGCTGGCGGGATGAGGGGTCTCCTCATCATGGAGGTGCCATCTGCATAGGTTCTGAAAGCTGTGTGAGAACTGGCCGAGTGAAGAGGGGAGGGATGGGTAGCCCAGGCACAGAGGGGCTTGAAGAGCTGCCAGGGAAGAGGACCGCTGTGGGGTTTAGGGTGGGGCGGGGGAGCGTTGAGCGTGCACATTGCGGCAGCAGCCATGATAGGTTCTTTCCATCACCTAGACCTTGGCCAGGGCCCATGGCTGCTGCCCGCCTCCGTCGGTGGAGACCAGAAACCATACAGGTAGCTGCAGAGGGGCACGGGGGTTCTGTTTACCAGCATCTGCTGAGAAATACTAGGCTCTTTCCAGAGGAAGGAAAATGCAAGGGCAACTTCAGAGAGAAAGAGGCACGAAGCAGCCCTGGGTGTTCTGGTGGCCGCTGGGGAAGCCTGTAGACTCCACTGAGGCCGGGGTGTCAGCTCCCTTGAGGGGCAGAGCAACTCCTCGCTGGAGAATTTTGAACTATTGCAGTGGTTTGTCTCCGGGCCCTCCTGGGGATGGCTCCTCAGATCCACTGAAAATTGCTAAACCCAAATCTGATTTCTGACTCTCCTCAAGCTGCCATTTGCTACTGAGGAGCCGTTGGAACCCAGCAAGAATCAGACATCTCTCTGTTGCCTAGCCAGTGAGCGTTGGGCCCAGTGATGGGTTCCCTTAGGTCTTGTGCAGATCTCACCAACAGTGTCAGGTCCATCCAGAGTTTCCAGAGACAGAATGCTTAGTAAGGTACGTAAGCAGTTAGGGTATTGTTGGCGTCTGGCGTCTGTGCTCAGTACTTTGCGCACTCTGTCACCTAATCTGTGTGCCAGCTCTGCAAGGCTGGTACTGGGGAGGAGGAAGTTTAGACTGCCCCAGCTCACCCATTTTGAAGCATAGTGGGCCCAGTGCCGGTTAGAACGCAAAACACAGGGAGCCAGGATTGGTTGGGGCCATGCAGGGTGGGAACACAAGGTGACAGGGTCAGGTGAAAAGTTCTATCTCTTTTGAGGAAGGCAGGCTGTATAGGGCATGTTCTCATCCTGTCTCTCAGGGCCATCCAGGTCAGAAAAGCTGGAGCTTACTGGTAAGCCAGCGCTCAAGGATGTGTCTGAGAAGAAGGCTGGTTCAGAGAGTATGGACTGCAGCTAGGCCAGCCAAGAGCCTGAGCTTTCCGGAAGGCAGGGCTCTTGGGCAGCCACTGGGAACTTTGATTCTTTGAGCTCTGGGGGTGATTGTTGGGGTGTAAACCACACTGAATAGTACTCTAAAGGTTAAAGGTTTTTGAAAGAAAAGACCCAGTTTCCACAGTGGATAGAAATGTGGGAAACTGAGGGCCTTTGGGTTGAAAAAACAAAGAGGGCTCAATGGGACCAAACACAAATCCGAGGAAGATAGGTTTGTGACTTTTTTTGGTTAAAAGGAGGGATTTCTGGCCAAGCCTTGACCTAGATCAGAGGCTTCTATAGAGTGGTGTGGCATGTACTTTGGATAGACCAATAGTTTGATATAACAGAAGTTTTACTTTGTAGAATTCATATTCACTATGTGTTTGGTATTATTTCTCTCTAAATATTCAGTGATAGGAATGTCAGGTTTTGAAAGGACCCCCACCTCAGGCTGGCTCACTGGCCTCCTACTCTTCCTGATGAGTTGAGCCATTCCCATGTTGACCTTTTATTCTTGTTACGGAAATTGTGTCAGCAGCCAGAGCTCATGCGACTGTTTCTTTCCCTGGGTTACCCTCAGAGAAAGCGTCGTGGTGGGACAGTAAATTCTAGACAAGCCCAGAAGCGAACTCGGGAAGCAGCGTCCACCCCTGAGATGGCCTTGGAAGCGGAGCCCATAGAACTTGTGGAAAGCGGTAAGATGGCCAGGGACGCCATGACCGGGGGCGGGGTGGGGGGTGCTGGTGGGGGACGGTGTGTGTGGGTGAGTACAGCACTGCCGCCTCCCAGCTGTGGGGCCTGGTGGGAGCCACACCACCCGTGCGTGCCTCCGCTGCCCCCTCCGAAATGGGGTGCTCCTAGTACCGCTCATACAGTTGTCCGCGAGGTCACTGAGATCAGTGCTTGTGAGAGAACGCTTGCTGTACGAGGGTTAGCTTCTGTCCGTGTGTCTGTAAGACCTATGCGACCCTGGACTCCGCCACTTGAGCCGCGGCTCAAAACCGGAAGCGCACTGGATCAAGAACTGCTTTGTGCGGTATCCGAAGGCCTCCACGGGTTCCGACAGCCTCTCGGCAGGGCTGACCTTCTGGGAACGTGCAGGGGGGTGAGACGGCCCTGGGCCCAGCTTTTCGACTCGAAACTGCATCTCCAATTTGCTCTGCCTCGTGAGGTTCTCCGATTTCCTTTTCTCTTTCTCTTTGAGATACAGAATTTCCCAAGAAGGCAGATCTGTTGACAGCTGCCTGTGTTGGAGTGGGCTGGTATAGGCAGAGGCCAGATTGATTTTTCCCCCCTTCTGCCTGCTGAGGGGGACGGCCAGTGGCCTGAGTTGAGTCCCTGTGCTCTGCATGTGTTAAGATTGATTTCGTGACTGCAAAGCTTGAAAACTGACATGTAAAGAGAAGCAGCTTGTCTTGAGATACATTTCATGGGCCCTTCAGAGAAGTGAAATTCTCAGTATCGTCTCTGTGGCTCCTGAGTTTCACTTCTGTGAATTCCTAAAAGCCTGGAGGCTGAGACCCTGGCCCCCCTGCCATCCCCTCCCCTCTGTCCCAAAGTTGATGCCCCTGCATCTGAACTCTGCCATCATTCAGGAGAGGCTAGCGCTGGAGGCTCCTCGATCGGAACACTGAGCACATGAGTGGTCTCTAGGGGCTCGGGGTCTCAGGCTTGACTGCTATTTGGCCCAGCCCGCCCCTCACCGCAGGCCACCTCAGCATGTGCACAGGGCCGTGTGCACAAGCTGCCCGTTGGAGTCCAGCTTCTATTTATGGAGCCATAGATTGTGTCCATCAACACAGAAACGGTTCTGTGACCGAGAGCATATCAGTATGTGGGCTGTTCTTTAAAAAGGAGGAGGTCAGGGGCACCTGGGGGGCTTAGTCGGTTAAGCGTCCAACTTCAGCTCAGGTCATGATCTCACAGTTCATGAGCTCGAGCCCTGAGTTGGGCTCAGTGCTGACAGCTCAGAGCCTGGAGCCTGCTTCAGATTCCGTGTCTCCCTCTCTCTGCTCCTCCCCCACTCCTTCTCTCTCTCTCTCTCTCTCTCTCTCTCTCTCAAAAATAAACAAACATTAGGGGCGCCTGGGTGGCGCAGTCGGTTAAGCGTCCGACTTCAGCCAGGTCACGATCTCGCGGTGCGTGAGTTCGAGCCCCGCGTCGGGCTCTGGGCTGATGGCTCAGAGCCTGGAGCCTGTTTCCGATTCTGTGTGTCCCTCTCTCTCTGCCCCTCCCCCGTTCATGCTCTGTCTCTCTCTGTCTGAAAAATAAACGTTGAAAAATAAATAAATAAATAAACAAACAAACAAACATTAAAAAACTTATAGAAAGATCATTTTGTAAAAATTACATTGGACACAACCATATATTGTGGTCTTTATTCCTGTGAAACTTCTTAATATAAGAAAATAAAGCAAGTTGGAATATACTAAATGCATCACAAGTTACTGTCCCCAAACAAATACTTCTAAAAATCCTACTCCCATGCTTCGTAGTACTGTAACAATAGAAGCAAAAATGATCCTAAATCTTCTTTTTTCAGTTTATATAAACGGAAGTTGTCCTCTGCCATTCGCTCCTTCCTGCCGCACAGAAATGCTGCTGTTTGGCACGTGTCTTTTCCCACTTTGTCCTGTGCTCACGTGGACACTGCCGTGTATCCTAGGGCTCAAGGGCAAGCTGCGGAACGGGCCCAGCCCATTTTGGTGTATTGGGGTGCTAGCAGATCAGTAAATACCTCCTTTGTCCCACTTGAGAGCTAAATGGAGATGAAAACGTAACTGATGGGGGTGTGTGGCTGAGCCCAACAAGGTCTGTGGGTGGGTCCATCCCAAAGAGAAAGGCCCTGCGGTGAGCATGCCTGGTCCTGTCCCCACATGTCCCCAGCACTGCTGGGTAGGTCACTGCCCCTCCCCTGTGCAGGGGCCGGTGGGGACACAGAGGCCTGGTTGTGTGGCGAGGGAGGCCCCAGGGATAAAGGTGTGCATGCGCGCAGACCTCACCCCTCGGTGCAGTCGTAAAAACTACACAGTGCCCCTCAGCAACATTCTGGAAGGGCATTCATTGGCTGCCACCTCTGGAAAGGGGATAGATCCTGAGGGTCTGCATTCTGTCCTTTGGTAGGGTTTAGCACAGGTTTGTACCTGTAATCATTTCATGCTTAGAGCGGTGTGCCTTTACTTTTCTCCTAATGCCTGTTAAAATGCTTTGTTTTGAAGCTGGAGACGAAATAGTGGACCTGACCTGTGAATCTTTAGAGCCTGTGGTTGTTGACCTGACTCACAATGACTCTGTCGTGGTAAGTGTTGGAACGGAGAGTCGCCTCTTCCTGGCTGCGGGCCCTGGGCCAGCGTCAACTTCAGAAGGCCTCGGTCACAAGTAGCGGCCTGTGCCGAAGAAGCTCGTGCACCCAGTGACTAGAGCCCAAGATAGAAGGTGTTTCTATAAAATCATTTGTTGTGGCTTTGCTGCCTGTGGACAGTAAATGTTTGTGACTGTGGCCATTCTGCAGCTGGCACACAAGCCATGTGGGGAGAGCCCCGAGACCCCACCTCTGTAGCCCCCCGTTCCACCCTTGATACCAGCTGTGCGGCCTTAAGTTCCTCAGCCTCCTTTGCGTTGTGAGTGGGGATGTGTCACGGGCTTGTGTGCGTGTTCGGGTGGCTGGCACGTGGGGGTACCGGGCACACGTGGGTTTACACTTCATAGCTGGCGGGAACGAGATCTCTTCAGTTCCAGGAGGCCCCCTCACGGGGTGCAGGTGCTCTGCACCACTGCCTGCCGCCTCAGCTGTGTCAGGGCTCCAGGGAGGGCGGCAGCCTGCCTGAGCCCCCTTCCTGGGGCGCCGGCTACGGACCCTGGCAAAGAGCGCGCTCACCTCTGTGGCCCTCGAGGGAGACCCGGTCCGGGCGGCGGACGTGCTGCGGAGTGGTCTGGCACGCCGCCTCCACCATGTGGGGGTGCACCGCTGTGTGTGGGTCCCGGCGGCTGCTCCACCCCTGGCCCCGCATCCTGAGGCTGCGTTTGCCTCTCGGGGATGCCTCTAGCACCTTCTGTCCTGATAGGTACTTTGTGGAGTGGAGCGAGTGGGAGGCAGGCGCTACCGAGGACTGGGCTCAGTAGCGGCTGAGTGTTCACCTGGCCTTGGGGCCCACTGATCCTGGGCTTATTCTGATTGTGCTTGGAACTTCAGAAGAAGGTTGCACTGAGAAGCTTCAGGACTTCTTTAAAAGGAAAAAAGGGCGACGAGGAGGAGCTGTCTTGACAGATTTAGAGGTTTAGACTCTGGCCTTGATTTAAAACCTATCCTGCGTTCCACACGCACACGCGCGCACACACACACCACCCATCCCAGAGGAGAGGCAGCTGTTCTCGCCGAGCTATTAAACGGCCTCCCACGGGTCCTGGATGCATGCGCAGGTGGGACGTCGGCTCCCAGAAAGGAGCCAGTAGTTCTCTGGAGATCAGTTGGAACTTTCTGAGACAGGTGGGGAGTAGGCTTAGCTGTCAGTAGTCTCTGCCTCGGCCCGATGGGTGTGTTTTTTGAGGTACGTACATGTACACAACTTTGCTGCTGGTCCCGCAGGCTCCCTGGGGTTCTGGAAGGATAGCTTCTTTTGGTGCCTTGGCTAAAGCATGCGGCCCAGTTGCTGATAGACACTTAGAATCAGTGCCAAGTCCTTCTTTTCTGTGATACTCCTCCCCACCTGCAGCATGACAAGCCCTGGGGGGATAGCCGGGATCCTGCTCGCCCTACGTGCCCTCAAGGAGACGGTGATCAGCTTCTGTTGGGTGACACGCCAACAGCATGAAGTCCCCTTTCATGCCTTGGGTATTTTTTTTTTGCATGACCAGACTGCCCTCCCTACATGGGCTCCTTCGTGAGCTTTCCTGCTTTCTCTGTGTTTCCCTGGGCATGGAAAGTCCTCAGGAGACATGGAACAGGACTGTTAGGGTTGGGGGAGCTGTCCTAGGAGTGGATGGCAGGCCAGAGGCCAGCGATGGGGAGAGGGGGGAGCGGGCCTGGGAGGTGGGAGTCCTGGTTTTCTGGTCCCAGATGTACTGGTCATTTTGGTCCTGGGACTTGACTTAACCGTGGTCGCAGTGTTCCCAGCCATAAAATAATGGTTTGGGACTTTATAGCACTCTTGATTCTAATTATTCTCTACTTTTTGTTGTATATTTTAATAAATTCAAATGCCAGTTTTTAACATGTAAGGCTGAAGTTCTCGCTCTAAGCAGGTCTACATGGGAAACCTAATTGTATTAACTCAGGACAAGATGAATTGTAAGTTCAGGGTGACCTCAGGCCTCCCCTGCAGGAGAATGTGAATGGATAAATGTATCTGTTCCCAAATTGGGGTGATCTTCCCAGTTCTACCGGAATCTGGGAACAGGCCAGGTGTACCTCTTCTGCCTTGCTGGGAGTAGCTAGTTCCATATCTTGAGGACCAGAGTCTCTACTTACCTGGGTCCAGGCACGGCTTCAGAATGTCGGGGAGCCCTCTGATGAGAGATTTCACAGAGACTAGATTTTTCCAACTCTAAAACCCCAAAGCCTCCAAAACCCCCAGTGAATTAAGAGAACTAAAAAATGCTGTAAGGTACAATAAGACTTAATCCATCTCTGCTTAGATATTTTTTTCTCCAAACCAACTTTTATTTTGGGCAATGCATACCCAAAAAAGGCCGTCACTGGGGCGCCTGGGTGGCACAGTCGGTTAAGCGTCCGACTTCAGCCAGGTCACGATCTCGCTGTCCGTGAGTTCGAGCCCCGCGTCAGGCTCTGGGCTGATGGCTCAGAGCCTGGAGCCTGTTTCCAATTCTGTGTCTCCCTCTCTCTCTGCCCCTCCCCCATTCATGCTCTGTCTCTCTCTGTCCCAAAAAATAAATAAACGTTGAAAAAAAAAAATTAAAAAAAAAAAAAAAAAGGCCGTCACTGCTGGATCCCAGGGCATGTGTATCTTTGATGTTTACCAGATTAATGCCTCTTTTCCAGAGGGGCTGTGCTAGTTGACGTTCTTGCCAGTGTTCGAGGGGCCTCTGTCTCTACGTGCTTGCTGCCGCTTTGCTTCCAGTCATGGTAACCTGGGAGTTTCCTGTGTGGCTTTAACGTGTATTTCCTTGATTCTTCTTAGGGTTGAACACTTTTTCATGTTCATTAGTGGTTCATTTTCCTCTTTTGTGAAGTGTCTGTAAAAATCTTTTTTTTTTTTAATTTTTTGTTAATGTTTTTATTATTGAGACAGAGACACAGCATGAGTGGGGGAGGTGCAGAGAGAGAGGGAGACACAGAATCAGAAGCAGGCTTCAGGCTCTGAGCTGTCCGCACAGAGCCCGACGCGGGACTCGAACTCATGGATTGAGATCATGACCTGAGCCAAAGTCAGACGCTCAGCCGACTGAGCCACCCGGCCGCCCCCGTAAAAATCTTTTTACTCACACGTTGTACATACAACTTTTACAATAGCTGGAGAAATTGATCTAGAACAGAGCAACTCCTTGTCTTCTCCCCATTCCTTCCCCCCATTTGGTTGTCTGCCTTGTGGGGTTTTTTAGACCTCGTTTTTTTTTTGTTTTTGTTTTTTTTTTAAGTAGGCTCAACTCCCAACGTGGGGTTTGAACTCAAAAGCTGGAGCTCAAGAGGTGCATACTCTACCATTTGAGCCAGCCAAGCACCCCTTCCTGCTTTATTTTGTTTTACAAGTGACAAATATCAGCTTGCTGTTAGGTTTTCTGTCTTCTCAAATGTTTGCCTTTTTGATTTATGTAAAGAGGTTCTTAATTTTAATAGTTGGATTTATCAATTTGCTGAAGAAAATTTCATATAAAAATGTTGCCGTATTCTGACAGTTACTGTTTTGCCTTCTGCAAGTAGGTCTGTAACCCACGTGAATTGCCTTTCGTGTGTGGTTCTAGGGGGGCGTCTTTAGCCCCTCTCAGTGAAGTCTTACAGTGTTCCTTTTAGTTTTGCAAGTCTTTTGTTAGAAGAGTTACTCCTAGATACATGCAATATTAGGAAACTACTAAAAATGGTATAAAGTTTCCTTCTCTTTTTTGTTATTTGCTAATTGATTTTATCTATTGACTTTTCTCAGTCTAGCAATTCTTAATCTGTAAGTCTTTTGGATTTCTCTATGCACAGAACAAATTTTGGTTCTTTTCTACTTTTTTTTCTTACCTTAACACCCTGGCGAAAGAAAATTCAGCATTGGCTGAATAAAAATGGTGACAGTCCCGGACATTCTTGTCTCATCCCAAATCCGAAGGAATCTTTTCAGACTTCAGCCATTAAATAAGCCCTGTGCGGTAGGTTTTGTTGCTGCTGTTCACGTCCTTTACAGATTGGAGAGATTCCCATTTCCTGTTGGTCTGCAGGTTTTGTCGTGAATCATGTACTGAATTTTAACACTTCATAGAAGGATAATTTTTCCCCTTTTATATGTTGAAGTGGAGAAGTCAAGAATTTCATTGGTTTTCTCCATTGGTTTTCTCTGTGCACCATCAGCACAGAGCCCGATGTAGGGCTTGAACTCACGAACCATGAGACCACGACCTGAGCCAAAACCAAGAGTCAGATGCTTGACTGACTGAGCCACTCAGGTGCTTCACATTGATATTAATGTTAAACCAACTAAATATTGTGGATGTGATATTTTCTTTTTATATATTGCCAGATTGTTTGCCAATATTTTATATATACGATTTTTGCACCTTTTTAAAATTGTTTTATTTTTTAGTGTTTATTTTTTAGAGAGAGAGAGAGAGAGAGAGTGGGGGTGGGGACAGAGGGAGACACAGGCTTCAGGCTCTATGAGCTGTCAGCACAGAGCCAAGGTGGGGCTCGAACTTAACGAACTTAACGAACTTAACGAGATCATAACCTGAGCCAAAGGTCGATCTGTCTAAAATTTTCACTTTTATTGGTATAAATTTGTTTGTAATGTCTTAATGTTCTGTGGAATCTGTAGTGATATCTCCTTTTCCATTTCTGATTTCAGTTATTTGTGTTTTCTGTCTTTTTAGATTAGTATCACCAGAGGTTTATTAGATCTTTCAGAGAACCAACTTTTAGCTTTGTGGATCCTTTCTCTTGTAAGTTTTTTTCATTCATGGTTGCTTCTTCCTTTGAGTTTATTTTGCTGTCTTTCTAACTTACTAATTTTCATCATTTCTTTTCCAGTAAATGCATTTAAGATTATACTTTTTAAGCTATATCCTACAAATTTTGTTATTAGCATTTTACATTCAATTCAACATATTTATCAAACTTGTTTTTTAACTTTGAAACATTGGGGATTTTCTTTATTTCCTTTGTTGTTGTTACTGATTCTTTGAATTACTGCATTATTGGTCAGAAAATACATTCCATGTGTCAGTTCTTTGGTAATTCCTGAGACTTGCTTTGAACCTGGCCTGCACAAAGCAGCTGGCCTTCCCTAGATAACCTGCCTGGGCTTTGGTTTCTCTGTGAGGCTTTCAAATGTAGGCTTCAATTTATTTTATTTTATTTTTTTAATTTAATGTTTATTTTTGAGAGAGAGACAGAGTGTGAGCCAGGGAGGGGCAGAGGGGAAGGAAGACACAGAATCGGAAGCAGGCTCCAGGCTCCGAGCTGTCAGCACAGAGCCCAATGTGGGGCTTGAACTCACAAACCATGAGATCATGACCTGAGCTGAAGTCAGACGCTTAACCGACTGAGCCACCGAGAAGTTCCAGGCTTCAATTTTTCAAGAATCTTCTGTATTTTTTTTTCCTCTGGATTATTATATTGCCTTTAGTTTGAACAAATAATTTTTTTGATATATCTTTTTTTAAAAAGTATGTATGTTTTATCTTGTTTTGGTGGTTTTCAGTGGGAAATTTGGTGGAAATACTAGCCTGCCATTTATTGGAAACCTCTGCTCGTATTTTCCATCCTTCTGCCTTCTTAGCTGGGGTAGTAGGTGAGTTCAGGTTTTCAGGGCACTTTTCTTTTAAAGTCAGGTTGGTTTCCCTGAAATCTCTTTGTGATGTGTTTCCATGGTGTGCCTATGAGTCACACTATTCGTGTTACACTCCATACCTGCCTATTTTCGTTCATGAGACTGGAAGGAGTCTGCTTAACTGAAGCTCCCTTGCAGGCAGGGACAGAGTCCTGTCCATCTCTAGGGGAATAGTCAAGGGCCCGAGGGGCACCTGGTGACTTCATAATCGTGTAAGAAAGAAGGGCTGGTCACCATGGCCAGGAACGGGGGAAATGGTTGTCTGTGGTGCTGGAGGGGCTGCTTACTGTGACTGCAGTGTTCGTGGCAGGCCCGGTGTTCCTGGGCCTCCCGGCAGGGCCGCACTAACAAATCCGTCACTGCACTGCGTGCAGCGGTTGGATCCAAAGAGCAGCTGCTTTCGTGCACAGTGGGTGGAGGTGGCTGTTTTCCCCAGTACAGCGGCATGCCAAGTGGGGAGGCTGCCTGAAGCAAGTGGCTTGCTGAGCTCTTGGCCGCGTAGGCATTCTTAGAAATGCCAGGGCTCCACTTGCATGCAGAGGACCCCAGGCTGCCTGTCTCAGTCCCGTTATTTCACCCAGCGTATTCTTGCAGCCCCCGGAGGTGCCTAGAATGCCAGGGGTTGCGTCTACTGGTAGAAGGAGGGCTTGACCGGAAGCCTGTGACATGGGTGTCCGCACTTGTGGGTGTTCTAAGGCCCACCTGTGCTTCAGAAACTCAAAGGGCCTTCGCGTGACCGGCCTGGAGTCCGTGTGCCCTGGTGTGAAAGCAGACGGCAGCGGGGGTCTGCTGTGGGTTGTTCGTACTCCGGACGCCTCACTGGTCTCTCAGCGCTCCGCCCTGTGCTTTATTCCACAGTCAAGAATGGGAAGCCAGACCCAAAGGTGAAGCAGGCTGTGGGAGGCCACTTGCCACAGTACTAACTCAGCTGTTCAGACCAGGGGGTTGGGGGGTTGGTGTTTTGTTGCTTTTAAAGGCCTCTTGGCCACATGAGAGGCTCCAGAGCTGCCTTCCTCTCCCCACCAGGCAAGCGCTGTGTGACCTGCAGGGCCACAACTGTGAGGAAGGGCCATTCCAGGGTGCTCGCGGGCACCTTACAGGGGCGCTGGAATTTGATATGGTTCGGCTGCTGGCTGGCCCAAGCACCAGGATGGTGTCTCATGTCCCTCAGCCAGGCTGTGGTGCCATTGTTTTCTGCCCTTTGGGCAAGAAGCTTCATCTCTGAGGTTTTCTGTTGAGGATGGGGGTGAGGGGAGCTCTCTGGCCACTGTGTGTTCGTTTACCCAGTGGTTAGGTAAGGGACACCTGTCCTGAGCCTTGGACTAGGCAGCTGTATGTACCTCCCCAGAGGCTGACGTCTGGCCTGAGCCTGGCACTCCCTGCAAGTGAGCTGGGTCTGACCCGCAAGAGCCTGTGGAGACCTGGTTCCCACACACTGGTTTCCCGGGAGCCAGTGACGCCATATTTCTTCCAGGTGTGTCCACACTTAATCGAATGAGCCATCTTGGCAAAGGAAGCGAGGCAGTGTTGGGGTGCTGGAAAGCTGGGATCGTCCCTGCCCACAGCAGATTTTCCTTCTGTTCTTGGTTAAGTTCAGAGCTCCCTTTCTGTAGACTTCATGGGGACTGCACCTCCTGTCAGCCCAAGCTCTTCTTCTAGTAACTATCCCAATGATGAGATTGACGGTCCCCCGCTTTCATAGTTCCGCAGTCCAGCCGCCTCTAGGGGGAGGTGGGGGTGCCTTCAGTAGTAATGTGGGTTATGTTCTCATCCGCAAAATGAAGATCTTTATGTTTAGACCCTCCTTTCTGGGATGGCTACTTGTATCTGTCATGGTTCAGGTTGGAAAACTGAATCCGCTCTAGTTCTAAAGCATAAATGGATTTTAATACATGGGAGGAGATGCTTCTTGGTGTTGAGAGGGCTGGAGGAGCAGGACTCTAGGAATAACCCCAGACATCTTGGCCTTGACCCACCATGGGACCGTTACCTCCGCCCCAAGCAGAGGGTCAGGAGATGGGAGCCATCACCTGCACTGATCTCCTTGGGTTCAAGGAACCAATACCTTAGCCCCTTGCTAGGGAGGAGGGGGCCTGGGCCAGGGACACTGCAGCCTGGGCCAGGACTGCCTGTTGATATTGCCAGCCGTGTCCACCTCCAGCGGCTGAAATTGGTGCTGTCTCACTGGTGGAACTTAGTTTGTGTCCAGAATCCCTGCCATGGGGAGTTGGGATGGAGAGAGCTTCTGGTTTCTGCAGGGCAGGACAGCATGCCCTCTGCCATGGTGTCGGCCAAAGAGAGGTGGGCAGTGCGGCTTTCCTGAAATAGGTGATGGCCTGTGACGAACAAGAGGAAGAGGTGTGCCACTGGTGACGCCGTAGACAGACAGGTATAGGAGCTCAGAGAGGGTTGAAGCCATGGGGTATGAAACTATTGTAGCATAGTAATCCTACTGTAAGTTCTGCTGAGTAGCCGATGGCGGCCTCAGGTTCTCAGTAACTCGTGTGTGTTTCTGGAGAACCTGGAGTCAGGGTGGTCTCAGCCCTTCGTGTGCCACTTGTTAGTCCCTGCACGCCCTGCTCTGTTTAATTACTTGATTATATCCCAGCATAAGTACTGCACACCCTCCTCCCAGTAAAGGTTCATGGAACAAGATGCTTGTCACTGGCCCACCGGACAAGGAGAGCGTACGGACCTAGTCCTGGGCTCCGTGTCCGCGGTGAGCTGGGGGCGCTGGTGCCTCTGTTCTCCAGAAGAGAAAGCCAGCACCTCCCACATGGTGAGTAACTTTCAGGTCACGAGGCTGGCAGCTCCGACTCACTCGGCGTGTGGCAGGCCGGGGCACACAGCGTGCCAGCTGCCAGGAGGCGGAGGCGCCCAGGACGCACCTTACTGGAGGGGAGGTGTCCAGACCTCCCGTCAGTGCTGGGCAGGGGCAGGCCCTCTCCCTGCACCTGTCCCATCCCCTGGGGTGGGGAGGCTTTACTGGTCCCCTGAGGATTTTTGCATTTGAAATAAGAAATGCTTCAATTGTGTCATTTAAGATAAGTTTTTTTTAAATATACAGAGTATTTTATGTCATACTGACGTTCCTTTTCTCTTGTTTTCCTCCGTTTTAATAGATTGTTGATGGTAAGTGGTTTCCTCTGTCTTTCATTGGGTTTGGGTGCAGAACTGATGTGGGTGAAGGGTGTAACGCCAAAGGCCTTGCCAGGCCTGTGGGTGCGAGAAGGCCAGGCGGGAAGACCCCTGCGGTCAGTGCCCTGTGCTCGCTGAGAAGACAGTACCCCTAGGGTGGAGCTGTGGTCCCATCGGAGTTTAGAGAAGGCTGACCACCTTGGACTCCCCACTGCTCAGGCACCTGCTCGTGGCAGAGGTGGGGCTCCTCCTGGGAAGACCGGAGGGTGGCCTCTGTGTAGCTGGGCAGGACCTTCTGGGTGTGGTGCTGTGCCTCTCCGGTTGGCGCTGGCCTTTCCCGGTGGGAAGGGAGTGGTGAGGTGATGGAGCTGGCGACCCTGCCCTGAGCGTGGACTCCTCTCTTAGAAAGGAGGCGGCCGAGGAGGAACGCCAGGCGGCCGCGCCAGGACCATGCCGACAGCTGTGTGGTGAGCAGTGATGACGAGGAGGTGTCCAGGGACAGAGATGTGTACGTGACCACCCACACTCCTAGACACGCCAGGGAGGAGGCAGCCGCAGGACTCAGGTGCCAGCCCCCACCAGCCTGCTTCCTCACCAGAAGCCTCTGGCCCCGTGGGTCCCCTCGTCCCCTGGAGAGGGGAATCTTCTCTCCCCCCACCTCCATTTCTCAGGGGGTAGACCATTGGAAATACTGGACCTTGCCCAAGCTCTGTGAGCCCGTGGCTCGAGAACGTCTTCTTGGAGCAGCTGCCCAGCAGCTAGGGACAGGCGGGGCTGGATTCAGAGCTGGCTCAGCTGTTCCTGGAGGGACGAGGGTGTGCCCGGCATGGGCAGGGTGGGTGTGGACATCCCTGGGCCACCTGCTGTGAAGGACAGATCCAGTGGCTTCCCGTGTCCTGCACTAGGAATGCTCAGAGGGGCTGGGCACAGCCCCTGCCCCAGATGGGGAGGCAGAGAGTACAGCCTGGGTCGGGGAGGACAGGGCATCTTCTCTTGTTCCCGTCTCGCCTCCCTGCTGCGCCCCCCTTGGGGCAGCTGGCCTTCTTGGGGGGCTTCCGATGCCTGTGCTCAGGGGGGATCTGGGCTGCTTCTGTGAAGCCACTCTGAGGGATTGAATGGTGGGGTTGCTGAGGAACTGACCCGAAGCCCTGTGATTGTAGGCCCTCTGGTACTGTCAGCTGTCCGATCTGCATGGACGGGTACTCTGAGGTAAGCCGGCTCTGCCGTGTCTTCCTGGTTCCTGGTGTCCACACTGCTTCAGTGGAAGAGGCGGGCAGAGAGGATCTTCTCGCTAGGTGGCATTTGACACCTCTGTTCTGCAGTCCGCGTGGCCGCTGTGTGTGGCCTGTCACACATCTGTGTGTGAGGGGAGAACGTGCCAGCTTCTATTTGGGCCCTGCAGCCTTCAGCCCTGGCCCCCGTTGAGCACACCAGTCCTGTGTGTTTCCTGTCCCAGCCTAAGCAGAAGCTGCTGGTATTTCCCGTGGCCCCTGCGCCCCCCAGCACCGCCCTGTGTGCCCGCACGGCAGCCCTGGGCCTCAGCAGGCCTGTGGGTGCGGGCACCTGGGGTCCCTGCAACCCTTGGGTGGCTGCTGCCGGGAGAGTGGCTCCCGCCTCTGCCCTGGGCCTTAGAGACCCTGTCGTAGTCGCCTGACGCTGCAGGGCGAGTAGGTGTGTTCAGTCCTGCAGAGCTGCCCAGCCCTCCTTCCCCTTGTCACAGCAGAAGTGGGGCTCTCTGCCGCCGTGGGACCAGGGCACACGTGAAGGCTGTTCCTTCTTGTGTTTTCTAGATTGTACAGAACGGACGTCTCATCGTTTCTACAGAATGCGGCCACGTCTTTTGTAGCCAGTGCCTCCGTGACTCCCTTAAGAATGCTAACACTTGCCCAACTTGCAGGAAAAAGATCAACCACAAACGATACCACCCCATTTATATATGAAGTGTGGAGAGTGTCAGGAGAGGCAGACGGACAGACAGCCGGGCTAGGTCCTCCACTAAGCCTTTCATGGCTTCTCTGCCTCAATTTCCTGAGCTCAGAAAGACTATTTCAGAGCCAACGTCTGATATGTAAACTGCTCTTTTGTTTCAAACCCGCTCTTAGACCCTTTCGTTACCTCCGGTTTACTGCGGTGGAGCTGGAGCCAGGGCCCAGGCGGGGGTCCCCACCTCTGCCCCCCACCCCGGGCATCCTGGTTCCAGGGTAGGAAAGAGGGAGTTAGGCACATCGGAATTGAGAATTGTGGTTCCAGCCTCTTTCTGGAGCCTGCATGTCTGCCAAGAAATTTTCCCCTTTTGGAAAGTCTGCCCCAGCTTCCTCCTGGCAGCGTCATCAAGGGGCTGGCCCGGCTCTCCCAGGCGGGCTCCGTCGTCCGCGGCGTCAGTCCGCCTCAGCGACCGAGCTAGACCAGGTCCATCTGGCCCGAGGACCACAGGTGTGAGCACAGCCCTAGAAAGACCCACCACCGGGCGTTTTTCTTCCCTGGCGAGTCTGGGGTGCCCCGTGACTCCACCCACACCTCAGCAGTGATGTGCGGGATGCTGCAGACCAGGAGACTCTCTACAGGGCAACTCCCGGTTTCCTAAGAACGAAATGTGCAATAAAGCCTGTTCTTTGCCTACTTTCCAGCAGCACAGGAGATGTAGCACTGTTAGTGTCTGTCCCCTCAGAGGCCTCATGTTGCCCGTGGAGCGGTGCCTGTCACATCCCGTCCTATTCACCACCTGTTCTCAGGAACTTAGCCCGTGCCCCATGGTTTTTCACCTGGTGCAGGCTGTGCAAGGTATATAGGGCAGACATGTGGTTGGATATCCTCTCTCTTTTCTGATCAGATCTGTCCTGTGTTCGCCACATGCCCTCTGGTCCTCAGTTCCCACTGCCTAATGTCCACTCGAGTGTAAAGACAGAGCTGGTGGCAGTACGTGAGGCCTTACCAGCCACCCACATCCCTGCTGTTGTCCAAGTCAGCTCCCCTGAGTTTCAAAGAGTTCGGCCCACCTGATACTAGCTGGGCTCCGCCTTGGCTTTCACCCACACCCCCCACACCGGCTGACATTCATTTCAGAAGCTGCTCTTCTGACCTTTTGGGCTTTTGACTGCTCCATAGGTTTGGTTGGCAAAGTATGGCGGCCTCTTCTCCCCAAGCGACCCAGATAACACGCTCTGCTCAGCTCCCTCGGTGTGAACATCTTGGTCCTCAAGGAGGCAACAGGGTGACCTGACTGCCCCTCACGGCACAGGGCCTGGGGGCAGCCAGCAGGGGAGAGGCCTTGCTGCGGCCGCCCGCCTTGGCCTCTGCACCCTCCTCAGAGGGCTTCTAGCCAAACCACCAGCCTCTTCGTGTGTAACAGCTGCAAGGTGGGGAAGGGGCCTTCTCTGGCTTTGCTAGCAATAACTGACCTTCAGTTTACCCTTCTGAAGGAGCAGGGACTCGGCACGGAATTCACTTTAAACGGGGCTGAAGGAGTGTCCCTCCTCTGTGTGAAAAAAAGTTTGTTTTATTCTTCATTCTGACTTTTAACTATTTGGCTCACTTCTGGTTAATTTGGATGAAAGTAATAATTTTCTACTTGGAGTCAAGGAGGCAGGACGTCAGTTCCCATCGGCCTGATGCCCTCTGGTTGGACATCATTGCCTTTAAGTTCCTCTGGGCTTCATGGAACCTCCTTTGTTCTGCGCCAGCAGTGCCCAGACTTCAGAACCCAGGACGACGGTGCAGCCCAAATCTCCTTTAAGTTTTGTGCTTAAGGACAAATGGTTGATTATTAGGTTGTATTCCTTCATACTAAATTGGGAAAAAGTGTTTAGTTTCTGCTATTCAGAAACTGCAAAATAGGTTGGTAAGAAAACGAACATTTTCCTTTCTTCATTGTACATAGTTCAGATCTTTCTTTGTTACATTTAAACTATATCCATGTACATCAGTCTGTTTTTGACTCCTCTACTAGTGTTACAGATGGAAATAAAATCATTAATTTGAACCAGATCTCTTTTGTGCGTTCATTTGCTCTTTGGGATGGATTTTCTCCCCCTTTGTGCAAGATGTGTGATTCCTGTCTGCCTCAGATTTAGCCTGTTCTGTCCACGTGTGCAGGAAAGTTGTTTGTGTGGCTACCGATCCAGAAACCAGCAGGCCAGACCAGAGGTCATTCCTGGGAGTGGAACCACAAGCCCAAGCCCTGGAATCCTTGATCAGGCAGGATTAATCTGCACCTCTGCTCTAGGAAACGTGGCTGGCTGCAGGGGAAGAGCTGTGAGCCGCGTGGACTCCGATGGACCCGGGAGTCTGACTGCCCGGTGCCCCTCCCTGCCTCAAGCACCCGGACACAGACTTTGCCTTCCACGCCTGGGTGGGGGCCCAGGAGAGCATGGCGTGCCCCAGGTGATCGGTGCCGGAAAAGGTGGGACGAGGGAGTGAGTGGGCTGGTGGTGGTGGTAGAAGAGCTTGCCTCCACCTGTCCCCACGCCTGTCCAGGGGCCCCAGAGATAGAGATTAGAGGCACACGATCGTGCTGAATTTCAGAGGCCCACCTTCAGCTGGAGACCAGTTCGATCAGAGGAAAATGCAGTTACTCAGACACTCCCTGCACATTTTGTCACGCCCCAGTATTGCAATTGGCTCTGGTGGGTATTGAGTGAACCCATGGATATTGCTGCCCTTCTGGGGTATGCATTCCTTGAGGGGGACTGTGCCATCAAGCCAGTGAAAAGTCAAAACTTGGAGGTCAGGTACGGGAGTCCCCCGGATAGCAAGAAGGGACGCTGAGCTGCATGCAGTCTTCGAGGTCCAAAAGCGTTCTAGGGAAAGGGGAGGTGATGTACGTTCCTTCTCTAACGTACACCAAGGTATACCAGCCTTGCATTTCTTGGATAAATCCATCTTGTTCATGATATTTTGTCTTTTTGTTTTACCAATATTTGGCTTATGGTTTCTTAAGATCCATGTTATACGTTACAATGACCTACCATTGTCCTACTCTGTCTTTGCCAGGTTCTGGTTTCAAAGTAAGGTTAGTTCCTACAGAGAGACTACAGAGTATTCTCTGTATCCTGATTTTGAGTTACTCCTTGACTGAAGTGGAGCTCATAAATACTATCTCTGAACTGTTGTTTTCATTGAGGAACGATTTTAAAACACTGATGTGTTTTTCCCATGTTTGAAAATTCACTCTTTTTGTCTGTTAAGTCACAGGTTTCTGGGAATTTGTACATTTCATCTCTACAAGATTTTGGCATAAGGTTGTTCATAGTCTCCTCTTAGAAGCTAATTAATGGCTGCAGCAATTTTTTTTTATCATTAATCAGTTTTGTCAGTTTTTTTTTTTTTTATTTTTTTTTCAACGTTTATTTATTTTTGGGACAGAGAGAGACAGAGCATGAACAGGGGAGGGGCAGAGAGAGAGAGGGAGACACAGAATCGGAAACAGGCTCCAGGCTCCGAGCCATCAGCCCAGAGCCTGACGCGGGGCTCGAACTCACGGACCGCGAGATCGTGACCTGGCTGAAGTCGGACGCCTAACCGACGGCGCCACCCAGGCGCCCCAGTTTTGTCAGTTTTATGTTGTGTATATGTTAACTCCAGTATCCAAAGTCTTTGTGGCTCTCGCTAATGATTTCTTCGTGTGTCTCATGAACTTTTTCTCCCTTATTTTGAGCCCACGTAAATTGGTACACAGTCCGAAAATTATTTGAGAACTGGATTGAAAGTGGGTTGCTCCAGAAAGTATTTGCCTTTGCTTTTATGAGGTATTTAAGGTTGTTAACCAACACAAGGGCGTTCTATTTATCTTTTATGCTGTGGAATATAGCACACAAAAGAGCACAGTTCACTGAATTACCTCAAAAGTATAGCTCAGTGAATTACCGTAAGTCACATGCCCATGAAACAACCAACCGCAACAACAAACAGAATGTTGTTGCCACTTTAGAAGCTCCTACTTGTCCTTCCTACCAGTCAGTACATGCTGCCTTCTGTCCCGGGGGAATCGCTATACTGACTTTGATGGCAAGGACTGCTTTGACTCTAATTCTGGTTTAATTACCAAAACATGCAACCTTAACCACGTAATTTTGTTTGACCTGTTCTTTGAGCTTCAGACAGCTGAAACTATTTGATATGCACTGGGGTTGGGGCTCCTGTTCCTCGGTGTTACATTTGTGAAATGCATTCATGTCATGTACAGTATTTTGTTTGCTGCATGGTATTTCTGCAGACGAGTATGCTTCAGCTTATCCATTCTTTAAGTCATTTCAGTGTTGGGGCTATTAATAGCCCAGAGTGAACATTCTGTGTGTCTTTTGGTGCAGTTTTGCTACCATACCTGTTGGGCATATACTTACGTGTAGAATTACTGGCTTATGGGGTATGAGCATTTCAGGAAAACCCAGAAATAGGTGGAAATTAAACCACACTTTTAAACAACCGGTGGGGTCAAAGAAGAAATCACAACGGACATTAGAACATACCTCGAGAAGAAAGAAAATGTGACCTTAACAAAACTTAAGGGGTGTGGTGAAAGCAGTGCCTAGGGGTTGCTTACAGCTATAAATGTATACATTAAAAGAGGAAGTCAAATCAATAATTTAATTGTATGTCTTAAAGAACTAGAAAAAGAACAGCAAACTAAACCAAAGCTAGAAGAAAGGCAATAACAAAGATTAAAGCAGAGATAAAGGAATTTGACAATGGAAGACAGAAAACCAAGGACACCAGAAGTTTCTTTGAGAAGATCAAGGACATTGGCAAGTGTTTAGCTAGACAAAGAACAAAATTGCTAAAATCAGCAATGAGAGGACATGACTGAACTTTACAGAAGTATGGAGGCTTATAAAATACTACTAAGAACATCTGTAAAATCGGGTAATGTAGATGAAATGGATAAGTTCCTAGAGATACAAACTACCAACACGGACTCCAAATAGAAAATGAGTGGGCCTGTGCAAAGTGAGACTGAAGCACTGAAAGTGCAAGACCAAATGGCTTCACTAGTAAATTCTATCAAACACATAGAAGACGACTCTCTTGGATTCTAACAAAAAATTCAAGAGAGCACCTCCTAACTCATTCTGAGGTCGGTATTATCCGGATCCCAAAGCCACACAAAGACACTACAGGACAAGAAAACTGCAGAGTAATATCTCTTATGAATATGGATGCAGAAATTTTTTTGAGAGAGAAAACACAAGTGGGGGAGGGGCAGAGAGAACCCCACGCAGACTCTGCACCGTCCATGCAGGTCGCGATGTGGGGGCTCGCACCCCCTCTCTATGAGATGATGACCTGAGCAGAAACAAAGTCGGATGCTCAACCGACTGAGCCACCCAGGCGCCCCTGGATGCAGAAATCTTAAACAGATGGCTAGCGCAGTGAATTTAGGAGCATACTAAAAGCATTACACACCATAACCAGGTGGGTCTTTCTCCAGGAATGCAAGAGGGACTCAACCTATGGAAATCAATACAATTACTACGTTAATAGATGAGGAAAGGAAAGATAACATATGAGCCCCTCAACTGATGCAGGAAAAGTGTTTCCCAACACCCTTTCATGACAAAAACACTCAAACCAGGAACAGGAGGAAATTACCTCAACATAATAAGGGCCATATATGAAAAGCCCACAGCAAAGATACTCAATGGTAAGTCCAAGCTTTTTCCCTAAGATCAGGAATAAAACAAGGATGCTTAATTTCATCACTTCTATCCAACATCATGCTGGAAGTTCTAGCTAAAACAATTAGGCAAGAAAGAAAAGGCATCCACATTGGAAATGAAGGAAAAGTATCTGCACACGGCATGACAGCAGAAAACTAAAGAATCCACAATACACATAAACAACTATTAGTGCTTACATGAACTCAGCAAAGTTGTAGGATATGAATTCACAAATTAGTGAATACACTGATCAATCTGAAAAGGAAATTAAAACAATTCTATTTCATAGCATCAAAAAGAGTAAAATCCTTACAGTGTACACTGAAACATTGAAAGAAACCACTTCAAAATCTTGCTGAAAGAAAGAAAGCTAAGTAGAAAGATACCATATGCTCATGGATTGGGAGACTTCGATTGTTACGAAGGCAATACTATCCAAAACAATACACAGAATCAGTGCAATCCCTCTCAGACACCAATGGCATTTTTTTTTTATAGAAATGGAAGAATCCATCCTAAAATATGTATGGAATTTCATGGGACCCAAGATAGTTAAAACAATCTTGAAAAAGAGCAAAGTTGGAAGACTTCCCAATTTGAAAATGTATAAAGGTTCAGGAATTAAACACTATGGTGCTGGAATAAGGATAAATAAATAGATAAGTGGAATAAAATTGAGAGCCCAGAAATGATCCCTCACCTCTATGATCAAATGATTAAATGTCAACAAGGGGTTCAAGACCATTCAGTGGAGAAGTCTCTAACGGTTCTTGGTAAATTGGATATTCACATGCACAAACATGAAGTTGATTGAGTCTTTAAGCCATATACAAAAATTAATACAAAATTGATCAAATACCTAAATTTAAGAGCTAAGATCATAAAATTCTTAGAAAAGGGTTGCCTGTCTGGCTCAGTAGAACATCTGACTCTTGATCTCAGGGTTATGAGTTCGAGCCCAATGTTGAGTGTAGAGCTTACTTTAAAAAAAAGTTTTGGGGGGGGCGCCTGGGTGGCTCGGTTGAGCAACCGACTTTGGCTCGGGTCATGATCTCACAGTTTGTGAGTTCGAGCCCCGCATCGGGCTCTGTGCTGACAACTCAGAGCCTGGAGCCTGCTTCGGATTCTGTGTCTCCCTCTCTCTCTCTCTCTCTGCCCCTCCCCCACTCATGCTCTGTCTCTCTGTGTCTCCGAAATAAGTAAACTTTAAAAAAACACATTAAAAAAATTCTTGGGGCACCTGGGTGGTTAAGTCAGTTAAGCATCTGACTCTTGATTTCGGCTCAGGTCATGATCTCACGGTTTGTGAGTTCGAGCCCCAAGTCCAGCTCTGCACTGACAGCACAAAACCTGCTTGGGATTCTGTCTCCCTCTCTCTCTGCCTTCTCCCCAATCACGTTCTCTCTCTCTCTCTCTCTCTCTCTGTCTCTCTCTCTCTCAAAAATAATCATTTTAAAAAAATTCTTTGGAGAAAACAGAGGAAAATTGAAAACAACTTGTACAATGTGTGCAGTTGAAAAGGATTCAAGTGGAAAAAAAAAAGGATTCAAGTGGTAAATTTTGTATTATATTTTTCTTGGATTTGCCAATGGTTTCTTAAATATCACACCGAAAGCACAGGCGACAAAAAAGGAAAAATAGAAACATTTGACAAAGTTAAAATTTTTTGTGCCTCAAAGGAACAGTGAAAAGACAACCCACAGAATGGGAGAAAACTGCAAGCCATCTATGTTATAAGACAATAACCAGAATATTTACAGTGCTTCTACAACTCAACAAGAACAAGAAGTCAGACAACCCAATTTAAAAACTGGCAAAGTACTGCAATGGATATTTCTCCAAATAAGATAGACAAATGGAAAATAAGTACCCAAAAGGAACTCAACATCATTAGCAACCAGTGAAAAGTAAATCAAAAACCACTAAGAGATCACACTTCACACCCATGAAA
>NW_024412376.1:167400108-167410199 GCF_014898765.1 Herpailurus yagouaroundi | reverse complement strand
AATAAGCTAGACATAAAAGTACAAATAGTGTATGATTCCACTTACATACGGTACCTAGAATAGGCAAATTCATAGAGACAAATTAGAATAGAGGTTACCAGGGGCTGGAGGTAGAAGGGAAGGGAAGGTATCTAATAGGTACAGAGTTTCCATCTGGGATGATGAAACTTTCTGAAAATGGGTAGTGGTGATGATTGCACAACATTGCAAATGTAGCTAATGCCATTGAAATGTATGCTTGAAAAGATAAAAATGGTAGGTTTTAAAAAAAATTTTTTTTGAGGGGGGCACTTGGATGGCTCAGTTGGTGGAGCATCTGACTTTGGCTCAGGTCATCATCTCATGGTTCAGGAGTTCAAGCCCTCCATTGGGCTCTCTGCTCTCAGCACAGAGCCTCTTCAGATCCTCTGTCTCCCTCTCTCTCTGCCCCTCTCCTGCTCACACTCTTCCTCTCAAAAATAAAACATTAAACGGGGCGCCTGGGTGGCGCAGTCGGTTAAGCGTCCGACTTCAACCAGGTCACGATCTCACAGTCCGTGAGTTCGAGCCCCGCGTCGGGCTCTGGGCTGATGGCTCAGAGCCTGGAGCCTGTTTCCGATTCTGTGTCTCCCTCTCTCTCTGCCCCTTGCCCGTTCATGCTCTGTCTCTCTCTGTCCCAAAAATAAATAAACGTTGAAAAAAATAAAACATTAAAAAAAAAAAAGATTTTCCTTTTTCAGTAATCTCTACACCCAACATGGGGCTCGAACTTACAACCCTGAGACCAAGAGTCACATGCTCTACTGACTGAGCCAATCAGGCACTCCTAAAATGGTAATTTGTATATATATATTTTACCACAATTTTTTTAATGTTTTCACATTTATTTATTTTTGAGAGACAGAGACAGAGCGAGACAGAGCGTGAGTGGGGGAGGGGCAGAGAGAGAGGGAGACACAGAATCCGAAGCAGGCTCCAGGCTCTGAGCTGTCAGCACATAGCCTGACACAGGGCTCTAACCCACGAACCGTGAGATCATGACCTGAGCCAAAGTTGGACACTTAACCGACTGAGCCACCCAGACAATTTTTAAATAAAAAAGCTAGTATAAAATAATCTATCATATCTCTGTATTACATAGATATAAAATTCCATGTATATGTCATTTCATATATACCATTTATTATGGTCTTTATTCTTTTTCCATTTCCATCTGGAATAATTTTCCTTATGCCCAATGAACTTCTTTTAGTATTTCTTTTAGTGAATTCCTGCTGGCAATAAATTCTATTTTTGTTAATCTGAAAACGCCGTTATTTTACTTTCGTTCTTGCATGATATATTTTTTTCTGAGTAAAAATTTATAAGTCTTTGCCTAATATGGTTGCCATGAGCCGCATGTGGCTGTTGAGCGCTTAGAACATGGTGAATCCAAATGGAGAGTGACGGGAAGTGTAATACACGTGTGGTTCTGAAGACTTAGCATGAAAAAAAAAGTATAAGATATCTTGTTAATAGTTTTATATTGGTTACATGTTTAGCTCATGATATTTTGAATATATTGCATTAAATAAAGATTTTAAAAAAATTCTAAGCTGGTGGGGTTTTTTGGTGTGTGTGTGTTTAATAACTAGGTCATTCAGGGGCGCCTGGGTGGCTCAGTTGGTCGGTTTGGGCATCTGACTCTTGATCTCAACCTTGGTCATGATCTCTCAGTGTGTGAGATTGAGCCCTGAGTTGGGGCTGTCAGCGCAGAGCCTCTTTGGGATTTTTCCTCTCTCTCCTTCTCTCTGCCCTCCCCCGCTCACGTTTTTCTCTCTTGAGATAAATTCAACAACAACAACAACTAGGTCATTCCATTGTCTCCCATCTTCATTTCTGTTGCATCTAGCTGACACCTGCCTTTGAAGAGAGGTGATGATTTTCTCTGGCTAAAAGTTGTCTTTGTCTTTGTTTTCAGCAGTTTGACAATGGTGTGCCTGGGTGTCAGGTTCGCTTGTACTCGTCCTGCCTGGGTTCACAGGGACTCTTGAAACTGGGTGGATGTCTATCGTCAGCTTTGGAGAACTCTGCTTCTGTGGCATTCTCTCTTGCCTTTTGGGACTCCAATTACACACTGTTAGACCTTCAACTGGGTCTTATCTATTTCTTGGTCTTTTTTCTGTTTTATCAATTGTTTTTTTCTCTGTGTGCTAGTTAGGATGTTTAATACTGAATTATCTTCCAATTCATTAATCTTCTTTTGCTTTTGCTATGTCTCATCTGTTCATCTGTTCTTAGTTTTAGTTATTTTTTAGTTTTAGCTAATATATTTTTTAATGTTTATTTATTTTGAGAGAGACAGGGAGAGAGAGGGGGGAGGGCGGGGAACAGAGAGCAAGAGAGATCATCCCAAGCAGGCTCTGTGCTGTCAGTGCAGAGCCTGACGTGGGGCTCAATCCCACAAACTGGCAGATTGTGACTTGAGCCAAAATCAAGAGTCGGGTTCTCAACTGACTAAACCACCCAGGCGCCCCTAGTTTTAGCTAATATTCTTACAGATTTCAATCCCCAGGTGAAATTCTCCATTATTTCATCTGTTTTTACACCTTTTTGTCTAATTTCTTGAGCACATTAATTGTAATTACGATACAGTCTTTGCATACCAGCTCCAGTATGTGACTCACCTACGGGTTTGTTTTTAGTCTTTTGTGTTTTTATTTTCAGTCAATTTTTTACTTTTTTATTTTGACAGGCCATGACATTTTAAAAATTGTTTTTAGAGAGAGTGTGTGTGAGCAGGGGAGAGGGACAGAAGGAGGGAGGGGGAGAGAGAGAGAGAGAGAGAGAGAGAGTCCTAAGTAGGCTCCATGTGGAACCTGATGTGGGGCTCTATCCCACGACCCCAGGATCATGACCTGAGCCAAAATCAAGAGTTGGATGCTCAGCTGACTGAGCCACCCAGGTGCCCCCAGGCCACAACATTTTTAGCTGAAAGCTGACCTTGTGCATAAGACGTTGTAGGGGATGCGATATCTTCCTCTGCTAGGCACATAGAGCAGGTGCCAGTCAGCTCAGCCTGGTTGCACATTAAGTTATATTAAGGCTGTGTCGTCGTTCGCTAAGCTGTGTCTACTGGGTCACTTCCCACTGTCAGGATGCCACGAGAGCTTCCCAGTGAGCACTGGGGCGCCTCTCTCTGCTTAGGCCTGATCTATAATCCTTGTCTTTTCAGCTTGGTAAAATTGCCAGACCTCTACTCTGCTTCTCAGGGTCTTTCTTCATCCCAGAAGCTTTGTCTTTTAGCTTCCTGCCTACAGGGTATGAGAATTTGGCAGTGTCTCGAGAGAAAAACTGTCAGGTTCAGTGACTTACTCATCCTGTCTCACTGGGATTATAGCCCCAAGTCAGTTTTGTCTTTTCACCGCAGAAGACCCCCCGATAGTATCCTCTTTTCAGACAAAGCCTTGCTTCTCAGCCCTGTGTCCTAAGTACTGGAAAACACTCAGGGAAAAATGGACCCCCGTGCCTATGTCTTCAGGCCCTCTCCCATTTCTTAAACATCTGTGTTTTTCTTATATTTTGTGTATGTATATACATATTTACACATATATGTATATACATATATTTACACATACATGTTCTAGTTAAATCAATAATCAGGAGTGTATCGTGGTGACTCTGTTGTTCCTATATCAGATAGTGGCTGGTGTGTTCTTTCATACCAGCCATGTATCCAATCTTTTACCTCAATTTCAGACATCAAATAACTTCAAATGTCAGGTGCTATTTTTCCTTACAGGCTTCCATCGTCCTGTTCTAATTTGGGCTGGATATTTTTTTTCAATTTTTGACTTTTTTTTTTAACCCCTACTAGGGAGTCGTCCCACCTCCTCAACTGAATTTGTAATTATCTTTTCTCTCCTATTTTTTCTTTGTTTCTTTATTTCTTCTTCTTCTTCTTCTTTTTTTTTCTTTTAGAATGTGCAAACGGAGGGGAGGGGCAGAGAGAGAGAGAGAGAGAGAGAGAGAGAGAGAGAGAATCTTAAGCAGACTCTACGCTCAGCACAGAGACCGATCCAGAACTCAATCCCACAATCCTGGGATCAGGACCTGAGCCGAAATCAAGAGTCAGAGGCTCAACTGACTGAGCCACCCAGGCCCCCTTGCTCCTATTTCCATCTGCCTTTTTCTGCTTTCTGTAGAATCTTAACTTTATCTTCCAACCCAACTGCTGGTTTTCATTTACAGTTTTGGTTATACATTTAATTTCCAAGCCGTTCTCCATCACTCTCAAGATTGGGTGACCCTTGAGGTCACATGTCTGTTATAAGACAGAGGAGAGATACTTAACAGTCTCAGGCGTATGTGAGAACTAGACCTATGGGCATACCTTATTTTATTGTGCCTTGCTTCAGCAAGCTTCAGCTATGCTGAGTCTTTTACAAATTGAAGGTGTGCAGCAACCCTGTGTCAAGCAAGTCTGTTGGCCCCATTTCTCCAGAACTGTTTGTTCAGTCACGTTTTGGAAATTCTCACAACATTTCAAACTGTTTCATTATTATTGTATTTGTTGTGGTAACCTGTGATTACAACTCACTAAAAGTTCAGGTGATGGTTAACATTTTTGGGCAGCAAAGCATTTTTAAATTAAGGTATGGCATTTTTTTTTTATACAAAATGCTATTGCACACTTAACAGACTATAGTGTGCTGCAAACATAACTCTTATACTGGGAAACCAGAAGTTTATTTGACTCACGGTTTTAGGACATTGTGCAGCGGTCTGGAACCAAACACCCACTATCTCCCAGGTATGCCTGTCCTGGTACTTTAGGGTTTGTTGTCATGTTACAGTCTGTTTACCTGAAAAATGCAGTTTGAATCTCCAGAATTGTTGTCCATATGATTCTACATTGTATGTGATTTTCTTTCGGAATTTTGAAATCCACGCTCCACTATCTAGCACCAAATGTTGTCACTGCTAAGACGTTTAGTGAGAAATTTTCCCTGTGTCTTTTTTTTTTTTAATGTTTATTTAGCTTTGAGAGACAAGAGAGAAACAGAGCGTGGGGGGGGGGGGGGGGGGTGGCAGAGAGAGAGGCGCACAGAAACTGAAGCAGGCTTCGGGCTCTGAGCTGCCAGCACAGAATCCGATGTGGGGCTCGAACCCACTGACGGTGAGATCATGACCTGAGCTGAAGTCGGAACTCAACCCACTGAAGCACCCAGGCGCCCCCCTCCCTTTTTTTTTAAATATGACTTCCTCTTTTTCTTTCTGCATGTTTTAGGCCGTTTTATTTATCTCTGACTTTCTACAATTAGTCACCATCCTTGATCAACTCTTTCAACCTGGACACTCAAGTCTTTATTTCTGGTAAACTGTATTTCTTTCAAAAGTTATTTCCCTCCACTTTTCCCCCTAGAACCCTTAGAAAGTTGTTGGATCTCCTGGTTTGAACTTTTATAAGTCTCATTTCTCTCCAAGAAATGTTTTCTGTATCTTTTTGTTCTACTTTCTGGATAACTTCCTGGACATTATCTTGCAACCTTCTGCTGAATTTCTTTTACAATTTTGCCTATATTTTTAGTTTCCAAGACTATTTTCTTAAATATCTTTCAGGATATTAGCAGCTTTTTGAAAATTTTCTGATTCCTTCCATTACCACTTTCTTTGCCTGTCCCTCTTTCATACACGTTGTTCTTTAATCTGTGCTTGAGCCTTTTTTTTTTTAAATGTTTATTTTTGAGAGAGACAGAGTCAGAGCGGGAGCAGGGAGGGGCAGAGAGGGAGACACGGAACCCGAAGCAGGCTCCAGGCTTTGAGCTGTCAGCACAGGGCCCGATGTGGGACTCAAACTCATGAACTGCGAGATCGTGACCTGAGCCAAAGTCGGCCGGTTAACCGCCTGAGCCACCCAGGTGCCCCTGTGCTTGAGCTGTTTCTTAAATGACTGGTGATCCTTGACTGTTTCTCATGTTTACAAGCTGATTAGAAGCTCCATGTGGGTAGAAATTTATTGACCTACAGACTTCAATTTTGGGTGAGGGTCAAGAACGGCCTGATTATTTGCTATCCCCAAACAATATAGTATGTATGTTCGTATCTGTCCTCACGTTGTTAAGTTTCTGCAGAGAATTCCTGTGCCCTGCTTGGGGACAGAAGCTTGCTGCTATGGTTCTGCTTGGGGCAAGGAAATGGCCCGAGCAGAGGTGTCCAACCGTTCTTTCTACAGACTTAATAAAGCCAGAAATTAGAAAAGGCTTTCATTGTTATGTAATGCTTATGGGTTATGAATTGTGAAATAATGAACTTATCTAATTTTTTGTTAAAAGTTGTCCTGTGTTATTAGTGCGTATTCATATCTTGGTCAACAATATTTATTTAAAAAAATTTTTTTTAAAGTTTATTTATTTTTGAAACAGAGAGAGACAGAGCATGAACGGGGGAGGGTCAGAGAGAGGGCGACACAGAACCTGAAACAGGCTCCAGGCTCTGAGCTGTCAGCACAGAGCCCGACGCAGGGCTCGGACTCACAGACCGTGAGATCATGACCTGAGCGGAAGTCAGCCACTTAACCAACTGAGCCACCCAGGCGCCCCAACAGTATTTATTGCATTATGAAAGTAATAAAACTTCACTTTTACAAAAACATATCCAACATATGCTGCCTTTCCCTGCAAGTTAGTTCCAAGAGGCTCTCAGTGTGCTGAATGGCCATCACCAAGCTTAAGTCCTCTCTAAGGTCACTGCCCACACCTCCCTGTGACCACTCACACTCCTGCTGAACTGAGCTTCTCTTACTTCTAAGCGTATATAAGACCTTTCCTGGCCTTTATGTTGTACATTCTCCCTTGTGATGGTTAATTTCATGTGTCCACCTGACTGGGCTACAGGTGCCCAGACATTTGGTCAAGTGTGACTCTGGATGTATTTGTGAAGATGAGATTACCATTTGGATCAGTAAACTGAGCAAAGCAGATTGCCCTCCCCCGTGTCAGTGGGACTCATCCAATCAGTTGAGAGCCTGAAGACAAAGAAAAGACGGAGCTCCCACTGCCTGAGTATCTCTGAGCTGCATCGTTGTTTCCTACCCCAGGACTCAGACCAAATCAGCAGTTCTTCCTGGGTCTCCAGCCTACAGGCTTTCGGACTAGAATTATACCATTGACCCTCTTGGTTGTCAGGCCTTTGGATTTGAACTGGGTTTCCAGCTCGCTGCCTGCAGATTTCAGGACTTGCCAGCCTCCATCATTTTGTAAGCCAATTCCTTACAATAAATCAGCCTCAGTCCCTCTCTTGCACACACACACACACACACACACACACACATACATAGAGGTTGGTACTGTTTCTGTGGTGAATCCTAATACACTCCTCAAGGGGGGTGAAGATGAATTCTTAGGGGGAGAAACAAATTTTAGATATTACAATGCTTTGTGGCCCTCCAGAGCTTAGCCTTGCCAGACAAAATCTTATTCCTTAGTATTTAACCCCCCCCCCCCCAATTTCTTATGCATTTTTCCTTAGGGGAACCTAATGAAATACAAAGGTTGAGAACAACTGCTCATGCCTTTGCTTCATCACTTGTTTGCCAAGAAGCACCCTCTGTACCCTACAAGGTTGTCAGGAGTGTCCTGCACCCCAATCTTGCTCCCCTGACATCCATTCTCTATACAACATCTGGAGTTCTGTCAAAAATACACATCCTACCCTGACACACTCTATTCAGAACCCTCCATGGCTCCCAGTTGCATTTAGAACAAAATCCGGCTTCCTTACGGATGCCCGCAGTTTCGGCCATCTTCACTTGCTCTAGCCACGGTGGCTTTTGTAGTTTCCTGGGACTTGTCTCTGCTCCAGAGTCTTGCATTGCTGAAATACCTTTTCTGTGAGTGACTGGCTCTTGCTCAGTTCACCTTAGAGAAGTTTCCCTGGTCTGTGGCCCTCAGAGGAACTCCCAACTGTATCACCCTGTGCTCAGCCAGAACCTAAAAGTCACACCAGAGCCACAGCTGAATTGGAATTCCCGCCCTGCCTCTGACTATCAGGATGACTTTGGACAAATCCCTTAACATCTATGAACTTCAGTCTCTCGTCCATAACATAGAGCTAATGGTGCCTATCTCAAGAGTGGTTATGTGGGTTAGAGGAGGTGACACAGCAGCAGGCAGAGTGGCTGGTACGTAACTATTTGGCAAATGGTCGTTATTATGTCATTCATTCATCCAGCAAATACTGGATTGGTGTGTGCCCAGCCCTTGCTTGGCAGGAGCTGGGATTCACAGGTGCATGAGTCAGGCACTCCCATGTCCTCCCAGTCCCCTAAGACCTCTCCGGGGATACTGGTGAATACCACAAATCTCAATCTAGTGTCTATGTGCTATGATAAAGGAAAGCAAAGGGGCTGTGGGAGAAGGGAGTGTCTGACCCAGCCCCCCGTGGGGTGGGGAGCAGCCCAAGACTTTGTTTACCTGGAGGAGTGTCAAAGGAGGTTGAGCAGGCGTCCCCCACCCACTCTCTCAAACACCACCATCAGGGCAGGGTCATCCAAAACCCTCTGGGAGGGGGGAGGGGCCTTTATTTTGCTGACAAGTAGAGTCCCCGAAGGGCTTTAAGCAGAGGGTTGATTTAGCTCATTCTGGTTGTGTCATGAAGAATGGGTCAGAGGATTTGAAGACGGTGACTGCAGCTGGGGCAAGGGCGAGGTTAGGCAAAGAGATGTGGGCAGGCCCAGAGCTAACGGTATCTCGGCCCTGTAACCACCCACAGAACCCGAGGGGGAAAGGATGTTTTTGGTGTCTCGGTGACTGTGATAAGTGGGGCGCTCAGGAATGCAGGGCCTAGGCAAAGGACCGCTCCTGTCCTAAGGGCAGAACTGTACCTGGGGCTTGCTGATGATGGGCAAGCGGCCCGGGGAGGAAGAGGGTCCAGGCGGAGGGCTTAGATTTCTGACCTGGGAGTCTGAGGCCCCGCGGGGGCAGAGAGCACTGCAAGGCCTGGGACGGTCGGAGGCACGCCCTGCGAGGTGGGTGAACGCGAGGTCGCGAGAAACGTCGGGACCATCCGGGACCTTGCCCGGTCACTAGGCACCAGAGCCCCGGACGCGGGAGCAGGGAGAGGGCGAGCTCGGGAAGGGCGTCTGCAGGCCCCGGGGTGCTACGCTAACCGACAGGTGTGCCGGGCCGGGCCCCGGTACAGCCACGGCTGCTCTGCACAGGCTGCTCCATCTCCCAGGGCGGACCCCGACCCGAGGCGCCCGGGCTCTCGGGGCAGCAGCTCCGCGCACCGCTGGGCCAGGCGCCCTCCGGAACCCCACCCAAGCCCACGAGGCAGGTCGTTCTCATCCCCAGCGAGTCACCTGGGTTCTGGCTAGGGGACCGGCCCAAGGTCACAGAGCCAGAAAGTGGGGGAGGCGGACTCGCACCCAGAGCCGGACCAAGGTCACCGGGCCCCTCCCGGCGGGCCAGAGCCCGGTTCCCGGCCTGGTGCATCCCGGGGGCCGGGCCGGCCTGCGGCACCCGGGGGGCGGGGCGCAGGACGCCGGGGCGTATGCGTGCCTGTCAAAGAGGCGGAACTCCTCGTCTCCAACCCTGTAGTCCGTCCACCGCGGGCGACGGTGCCTGGCGCCGGCACGGCCCTTCCGTCCCACTACAACTCCCAGAAGGCCAAGCGCCGCGGGCGGGCCTGGGCTGTGCGTACAGCGACGGTGACGTCACCGGCGCAGGCGACTCCCCCCAACCCCCGGCTCAGCCCCGCTCGGCGTCCGGGCGCTCGGCCGCGCGAGGCTTGACGGGAACCGTGGTCATCCCACCGTGTGTCCCCGGCGGCGACGCGGGCGCGCGAACTCCCACTCCCGGCGTGCCCTGCGCGCCGGCGCTCGTTAACGGCGGGAGGGGGCGGGCGAGGCAGAGGGGGAGCGGCGCTCGGGAGGGCGGAGTAAGGCGTGGGGGGGGGGGGAGGAGGGCGCCCACACCCCTCCCCCTCCCCGCCGCTCCTTCCCCCTCCCCCGACGTAAACTGGGATCCCTTTCCCCTTGTGTCCGCCATATTGGACTCTAACTCTGGTCAGCGGCGGCGCCGGGCCCGGTGGACTCGCTGTTCCTCCCGCCCAGCGGCCTCCCCGCAGCTCCC
>NW_024412376.1:167376197-167395108 GCF_014898765.1 Herpailurus yagouaroundi | reverse complement strand
GCCGGGGCCGGGGCCGCCGGCGGCTAGCGCGGTGACAGCCTTCCCGCGGGCTGCCCGCGCCAGGTGCCGGCCTCCCCTGGGTGCGGCGCGCGGCGCTGCCTGTGCCTCTGCCCACCTGCGCGCCGCTGTCACGGGCCCGGGGGTGGTGCCATCTCGCCCCGCGCGGAGCTCGTCCTTGAAATTGCTGGTGTGCGATTCCAGGAGAATCGGGAGTCAGGTGGCAAGCGGGGCTTCCCTCCGTAGTTGAGAGTGCCTTCCGATGTGGCTTCACGGCGGCTGCCTTCTCCATCCCTTGCGAGTGATGCCTCAGTGGTGCCCGCCTCGAAGTTTTCTTTTTCGGTTCCGATACGGTCGTTTGAGAGCCACCTGACAGTCTTCCGGAGTCCTGGCTCTCCGTTTCCAGCTTTTTAAAAAAAAAAAAAGTTTTAGGGGTAATTGGTGGTCTGGTTACTCAGACATATGTTTAGTAGTGCCTGAACTTAAGGCATTTGGAAAATGATTTTTTTCTCCTGTGTTGTTGATGAAAGCAGCAAGCCCACAGTGCATCTACCCGTTGTGGATTGCTGCACCTTTGTTCCTTGGACATCGGTCACAACACTTCAGAAGACACGATGGCAGTGGGAGGGTGTGCACCCGACACGGTCATTTCCAGTCGTTCACTTGGCTACTGAAAGATGATGGACTTTGCGAAGGTCGCGTTTTTAGAACTGTTGCATTCAGTTCTCTTGAAGACGTTTGCAATTAAAAAAAAAAAAAAGCCTCATCAGGAGTATTTGTGTGCGAAATTATGAGGCGAACTGTTTTATGCAAGATTCTAAATATTGTGTAGGAATGGTCTGTAGTGAGAGCAGATACATGGTTGCATGTGGTGTGGCTTTCTGATGCTTTTGCTATTAAGTGAACTTACAGTAACGCATGTGTGCTTTCGTTTCAGTTTAAAGTATTTTCAGTGTTCTCTGTAGTGTAGAAAGTGCAGTTGTTGGAGCTTTCTCGAGATGATGTTGTCACGTTCGTTTGGGATCCTGGGTCATAGGCCTGGACTTCATTCTACAGAGGTTACCCTTTTCGACGAATACCCTGGAGAGCAACACAGGTGTAGTTGTTGGGGTCAAGGATGAAGTTTGGGCACTTGGATCTTTGAGCTGTAAATTAAGGGTAGTGTGTGCTGCTGCTGGGGAGGTAAGAGTAGGCCGTCTGCCTGTGCAAATCCTTGACAGAAATGTTGATGATATTTGCTATAGCTTGGTGTAAAATAGACCACTTCTGCCCATTCAGTAAAAACAAGTTGGTGATACTATCGTTTCAGGTTTTAATAAATCCCATTTATTTTGCAATATTTAGCTAAAACAGTCTTCTTTCAGTTTATTATTCCAATCACATTACTCAAACTCATATGTAACCATCTATCTAGTATGATTTTTGACAAGACTGCCTTACTGTTAAACTTACGAGTCAAGGTTTTTGACCACGATCCCCTGTGAGAAATAAGATATATTAAGACCTGTAGTGCCTGCTTCCTCTTACACAACAGAAGTTTTACAAAGTGGTGTGTATATATATATTTAATGTTTTTATTTTTGAGAGAGAGAGAGAGAGAGAGAGAGAGAGAGAGAGAGCATGAGCATGAGTAGGGGAGGGGCAGAGACAGAGGGAGACACAGAATCCGAACCAGGCTCCAGGCTCTGAGCTGTCAGCACAGAGCCTGATGTGGGGCTCGAATTCACAGACCGTGAGATCGTGACCTGAGCCAGGTCAGGTGCTCAACCGACCGAGCCACCCAGACGCCCCTACAAAATGATATTCTGATTTTTTTTGTCTTTTCTATTTCATTCTGTTTCATTAATAAAACGGTTGTAGTACACAGAATTACTTTACTGTGTTCTATTGATTTGTGACTTGCGCTCTGAGAAACATTCTCTGTAAAGTTGTATCTTAAGTTTTTTTCACTCATATGTGGAATTTGAGAAACTTAGCATGAGACCATAGGGAAAGGGAAGGAAAAATAAGTTACACAGAGAGGGAGGCAAACATAAGAGACTCTTAAATACAGAGAACAAACTGAGGATGGAATTGGAGGCGGGGGCAGGAAGGGAAGATGGGTGATGGGCACTGAGGGTGGATGGGGAAGGTGGGGGACAGGGGAAAATGGGAGATGGGCACTGAGGAGGGCACTTGTTGGTACGAGCACTGGGTGTTGTATGTAAGCCATGAATCATGGGACTCTACTCCCAAAGCCAAGACTACACTGTATACACTATATGTTAGCTAACTTGACAATGTTATTAAATAAAGTATCTTAAGTTTTAAAATTTCTTCACAAGTATTTTTGATAACAGTGCATGAAAGATACCCATGGTGGCAAAGCTGAAAGTGTTCTTGATAACTGATCACAAAAATTTTTACTGTAATTCTGAAGCCTCTGGATTGTTTCCCTATAGATGGTGAACTCTTTGGGGGAGCCTTGTCTGGTGCAGAAGAGGCATTCAAAGAAGTGTTTGTCAACAAACAACAGAGAGTGGGTACTGGCCTTGCATTTCCAGAAGAAGCTTCTGATTGATTCCGGGGTTGCATCCTTTCCATTCTATGTAGGGTCACCAGGGCAGAAGGTATCTGAGAGAGGAGTAAGAGTGGAAGGACGGTCTGGATTCCCAGGAGGCGTCCTGTGTTCTGGGCACAGCCCTGAGTGTTAGCCGAGGACCACCTTCATCAGGGTAGCTGCTCAGGCACAGAGGGCCTTTGTGCATGTGGGTGGCTTCTACACAGAAGTAAGGGCTGAGGGGTAAGTAGGAAGATACAATGTAGCTTATAGAGTCTTTGGCTGCAAAACTTGAGTATACAAACGTGATAGGCTCTGTGCCCTCAAGCAAGCTGTCAAGCCTCAGGCTGCTTTAGTGTTCTAAGTGATCTGGCACCTAGCTTCTAGGGTTATTGTACGAATTAAATAAATAAACAGTGCCTGGTGGCACGCACTGTTACGTATGTACACAGTCATTATTTTCCAGGAGGCTGGGCTGGACTTTATTAAGGACTTTGCCACAGGATGCTATCGATCAAGCTTTTTCCGCTTGTGGAATGGGAACACAGTATGCGGTCAAGAACAGTGGGCAAGAACAGCTGGGTCTTGGATAAGCCCCGTTCTAATAGCCTCATTTGGTGGTCTGCTCTGATGCAACAATAAAGGGTTGGCCCTGAAATGAAAAGTTGGTGGTGAAGGGTATCATGAATATATCTTATTGTTTTGCATTTCTATTTTAAAATATAATTTTCATAATGTTCATGGTGTATTGAGTGAATAAGGAAGCTTATAAAACAGAAAACATTTGTAGCTCATTAACAATTTAAAAACATATTTATGTATTTTTGAGAGAGAGAGAGAGAGAGTGCGTGAGCAGGGGAGGGGCAGAGAGAGAGAGAGGGGGGGGGGGGGGGGGGGAGAGAGAGAGAGACAGAATCCGAAGCAGGCTCCAGGCTCTGAGCTGTCAGCACAGAGCCCAACAAGGGGCTCAAACTCACAGACCGTGATACTGATCATGACCTGAGCTGAAGTCAGAGGCTTAACCGACTGAGCCTCCCAGGTGCCCCTCATCAGTAATTTTTAAAGATTCTATTTTTCTTGAATGTTTGTTTATTTTTGAGAGAGAGAGAGCTCAAGTGGGGCAGGGGCAGAGAGCAGAGGGCAGAAGATCCAAAGTGGGCTCTATGCTGACAGCAGCCCGATGCTGGGCTCCAACTAATGAACTGCGAGATCATGACTTGAGCCACCCAGGTGCGCCAGAGATTCCATTTTTAAGTAATCTCTACACACAGTGTGGGGCTTGAACTCAAAACCCCGCGATCAAGAGTCTCATGCTCTACCAACTGAGCCAGCCAGGCTCCCCACAATAGAAAACATTTGTAGCATGAACCCATATTTGTAAAATATCTGTGTGTATATATTTGCATAGGAGAGTCTGATACGATATGCGTCAAAATATTTTGTGGTTGGGGCGCCTGGGTGGCTCAGTTGGTTAAGCTTCTGACTCTTGAACTCAGCTCAGGTCTTGATCTCACGTTTTGTGAGTTCAAGCCCCGTTTTGGGTTCCACATGTCGCCGACTTGAAAAAAAAAAATTGGGGTGGAAATTCTGATGGCTTTCTTTTTTCCTTTTTGCACATTCCTCAAACTTTAAGACTTTTCTACAGTGAGTATTACTTACGGAGCAAAAAGATGAATAGTACTTTACAACCTGATATTACCAGCATTTTTTCTTTTTCGAATAAAACTGATCTTGGCTTTTTCACCTTTTAACAATTAAACATTTAGGTATTATATACAAAATAAAAATATTTACACAGTCACAGTTGTGTTTTCTGAATGGGTGTGCGAAATTCAGTCACGCCCATGTTATTTGCAAAAACCAGAATTCCTCTATTATGGAAATTGACCCAGTCACTGGCTGTTGGAATATCAACTTACACATAGTTTTCACTCATGGAGGACTCAAAAGGGAATTTAGAGCTGTTTTTGTCATGCTGTTAGAGATTTGTAAAAGGAAGCCACTTGGCGGTAGGGATCAAAGTACATTTCCAAACTGCGATATTAAAGTTTTAAAGTCAGGGGGCACCTGGGTGGCTCAGTCGGTTAAGCGTTCTACTCTGGATTTCGGCTCAGCCCATGATCTCACAGCTCTGGGATTAAGCCCCGCGTAGGACTCTGCTCTGAGTGTGGAGCCTGCTTGGGATTCTCTCTCTCCCTCTCTCTTTGCTCCTCTCATGTTCTCTCTCCTCTCCCTCTCTCTGTTTAAATGAATGAATGAATGAATGAAGTTTTAAAGTCAGAGAAACCTGTTGTAGTATAGGGAGCATTTGTAATAACATAAATCCTTTCCAGCAAGGAAAAGTGGCAAGAAGGAGATACTATTAATAATGTTTAAAGGCCATCCTACAGCACATTCATACATAGTTAGATGGTATGATTATGAATCTCGAGGCACATTGGGGTGTGTTGCAGGCATTGCTGCCGTGATGAAATGAAGTTCAGTCATAACTTTCTCCGTAGTTCACATTTGCCTTAGTAACCTGAGGGAGTATGTCAAATAAAGATCTAGAACCTTATGTGCTTTAACTAAGATTAATAATTTGGTGCAGCTGCGAGGAGCACCTGTGTGATTGAGTATTTTATGCATGTGCACACCCATGTAACCAGTATACCAAGATATAGAATATAGATATAGAATATTCCCTGTACCCTAAAATGCTTCCTTGTTCCCCTTTGCAGTCATCCCACCACTGTTCTGCATTTGGGCTGTATTTGAATTTCTTGTGAAAGTGCTCTGCCAGTGCTCTCTGGCTCAACGTTGAGGTGCACTTGTGTTGTTGACATAGCAACTCAATCATTTTTTTAATTTTTTTAAATATATTTTTATTTTTTTATTTTTTTTAAATTAGAAATTTTTTTTAACGTTTTATTTATTTTTGAGACAGTGAGAGACAGAGCATGAACAGGGGAGGGTCAGAGAGAGGGAGACACAGAATCCGAAACAGGCTCCAGGCTCTGAGCTGTCAGCACAGAGCGCGACGCGGGGCTCGAACTCACAGACTGCGAGATCATGACCTGAGCCAAAGTCGGTCGCTTAACCGACTGAGCCACCCAGGCGCCCCTTAAATATATTTTTAAATGTTTACTTATTTTGGTAGAGGGAGAGCACAAGTAGGGGGTGGTGCAGAGAGAGAGAGAGAGAGAGAGAGAGAATCCCAAGCAGGCTCTGCACTGTCAGCTCAGAGCCCTAATGTGGGGCTTGAACTCAAAGACTGTGAGATCATGACCGGAGCCTAAATCAAGAGTTGGATCCACCCAGGTGCCCCATCATCATTCTTTTTCATGGCATACATCTTTTTCCATTGTGTAACTATATCACAGATTATCCATTCTGATATTGATGGACAGACATTCAGGTTGTTTTATTTTATTTACTTTTTTTTTTTTTTTTTAAAAAGGCTCCATACATAATGCGGGGTTTGAACTAACGACCCTGAGATTAAGAGTCGTGTGCTCTACCAACTGACCCAGCCAGGCATCCCAAAGTTATTTTGTTTTATAGCTGATAAGCACATTCCTGTACACGTCTTTTGGTGGACATGAGTACTCATATATATGTCCATATATATCGGAGTGGAGTTGCTAAGTTTATGTGTGGTTTGACTTTAGTAGAACCAGGCGGTTCTACTGCTGAAGTTAAAGCACATAAGAAAAACCAGGCGGTTTTTCTAAGTGGTTTTATTGTATGCTAATTGAAAAATTAACATGTAGTAAAATTGATATTTTAAAATGTATAGGATTTTGGATTATATAGACACATCTTTATAGACTAGTATAACCACTACCACTGTTAGGATACAGAACACTTTCTTTGCCCACAAAAGCTCCCTTGTGCAATCCCTGTGAGATCATACTCTCTTCCACCCCCTAAACTCTTGGCAGCTAGTACTTTGTTACTATGATTTTATCTGTTGGAGGAGTCATATAAATGGAATCATATAGCATGTAACTTTTTGAGGCTAGTTTATTTCATTCAGCATAATCACTTTGAGATTCATCCCAGTTGCATATACCAATAATAGATTGTTCCTTTTTACTGCTGAGTAGTATTCCATTGGATGGATATACCACAGTTTATTCATTTCCCCGATGGTGGACATCGAGGTTCTTCCCAGGTTTTGGTGAAAATGAATATAGCTTCTATAAAAACATTTGTGTACAGGTTTTGGTGTGGAATTAAATTTTCATTTTTCTATAGTAGATACTAAGAAGTGGGAGCTGGGTCATATGGTAACATTATAAGAAACTGCCAGACTAGTTTTCAGAGTGGCCATACCTTTTTGACTTTTCACCAGCAATGTTGAGGGTTCCAGTGACTCTGCATCCTTGCTAGCACTACTTGTCCGTAGTTTTTATCTTAACCATTTTAATAGGTGTGGTATGGTGTGGTTTCAGTTTGCATTTCCCTAATGACTACTGATATTGAACACTTTTCATGTATTTGTTTGCCATTCTTGTATCCTCTTGGGTGAAGAAGTGTTTATTTCAAGACTTTGACTATTTTTAATTGGGTTGTTTATTTTCTTGCTTTTGAGTTTTGAGAGTTGTTTATAATTCTGGATAGGAGTCTTGTTGAATATGCAATTTGCAAACATTTTCTTACAGTCTGTAGCTTTTTTTTTCTTTTTTTGCAAAGAAAAAAATTTAATTTTGATGAAGTTCAGCTTACCAGATTTTTCTTTTATGAATCCTACATTTTGCTGTCATATCTGTAAACTCTTTGTTTTACAAAACTTCAGGTTATAAAGATTTTTTTTTCCCTATGCTTTCTCCTAGAAGTTTCATAGTTTTACATTTAGATCTGTGATTCATTTTGAGTTAGTTTATATATATCTATATCTATATATATCTATATGTACATATGAACTATTCATATCTATCTATATATATTCATATTTTTTTCATATGGATATCCGGTTGTTCCAAACCCATTTGTTGAAAGGATATCCTTTCTCCACTGAATTGGCTTTTCACCTTTGTGAGAAATCAGTTGACCTTATTTGAGTGTGGGTTATTTCTGTACTCTCCGTTCTGTTCCATTGATTTGTGGGTCTGTTTCATTGCCTATACCATGTCTTAATTACTGCAGGTCTTAAAATTGAGCAAGGTGATTTCTCCAGCTTCAAAAAAAAAAAAAAATCTTTTAATGTTTATTTCTGAGACAGAGAGAGACAGAGCATAAACTGGGGAGGGGCAGAGAGAGAGGGAGACACAGAATCAGAAGCAGGCTCCAGGCTCTGAGCTGTCAGCACTGAGCCCGGTGCGGGCCTCAAACTCACAAACTGGGAGATCATGACCTGAGCCACCCAGGTGCCCCTGATTTCTCCAACTTTAAAGAAAAAAATATTTTGGCTATTTAGTTGTTTTGCTTTTCCATATATTTTAGAATAAGCTTGCCTATCTTTACAAATAATTCTTCTGGGATTTGAATAGAATAGTCTTAAATCTATAGATCAATTTGGTGGAAAATTGACACATTTACTATGTTGTTTTCCAATCCATGAACATAGTATGCATCTCTATTTGGTCATTTTTGATTTCCTTTTTTTTTTTTTTTTAAATGGAGATATAATTGACCTATAATTCATGTTTGGTTTCTTTCATTGGTGTTTTGTAGTTTTCAGCAGATGGATTCTGTACATGTTTTCCTAGATTTATACATAAATATTTAATTTTTTTCAACCTCTGTAAATGGTGTTTTTTAAAAAAAACTTAAGTTTCATTTATTCATTGCTAGTATATAGAAATGTAATTAAATTTTGTGTGTTTATCTTCTATCCTTTGATCTTGCTAAAATCATATTCTGGGAGTTTTTGGTGGATTCATTAGTATTTTCTGTGTAGAAAGTCATCGTGTCTGAGTAGTGGTTTTTTTTTTTTTTTTCCTTTGTTTTCTGTTATGTATGCCTTTTCTTTCTTTTTCGTTCTTCATTGCACTGGCTAGGACTTTTAGTACAATTTCCTTGTTCCTGATTTTAGGGTGAAAGCATTCAGTATTTCACCATAAAGTATGATGCCTGCTGTAGATTTTTGTGGATGCCCATTATTAGGTTGAGGAGTTTTATTAATAGATGTTGAATTTTGCCAAATACTTTTTTGAATCAAATTGATGTGATCATGTACTTCTCTTCTTTAGACTGCTAATGTGGTAGATCACATTATTGACTTTTTTTTTTTTTTTTGACATTATTGACTTTTAAATATTGACTCAGCTTTGCATTCCTGGAATAAACCCTTCTTGGTCATGGTAAATTACTCTTTTTTGGTTGTGGGATTCAGTTTAATATTTTGTTGAGTGTTCTTGCATTTGTTGTTATGAAATCTATGTCAATAGTTTTCTTATATATTGTTCTTGCCTGGTTTTGGTGTTAGTATAATGTTGACTTGATAAAATAACTTAGGACTTGTTCTTTTCTCTCTATTGTAGTGTGTGCTTTTCAAAGAAAGGGCTCATTTCATCTAAGCTGTTGAATTTATGTGTGTAGAGTTGTCAGTAGTATTCCTTTATTTTTGTTTTTTAAGGTTTTATTTAAGTTTATTTATTTATCTTGAGAGACAGCTTGTGCTGCATGCATGGATGTGGGGAGGAGCAGAAGAGAGTAGAGAGCTGAAATCAAGAGTTGGACACTTACTGAGCCATCCAGGCGCTCCTTGATTTTAGTTTTTAAGTGATCTCTACACCAGTGTGGAGTTGAGCTCATGATCCCAAGATCAACAGTTGCACGCTGCACCGACTGACAGTCGGGTGCTCCTGTAGCATTCCTTTATTGTCCTTTTAATATGTCTGTGAGGGTCTGCGGTGATGTTCCCTTTTTCATTCTTGATACTGAGTATCCTTCCTTTTTTTTCTGCCAGTCTTGCTAGACATTCTTCAAGTTTTTCATCTTTTTGAAGAACCAGCTCTTCTGATTTTTCCCCCCTGTTTTTCTGTTTGTGATTTTGAATTTGTTTGACTGCTTTATTACTCTGCTTTTGGGCTTACTTCGATTTTACTTTTTCTAATTCCTTAAGCTACAAGCTTAGATTATTGATTTGAGGCCATTCTTCTTTTCTCTAATATATGTATTTAGTGCTGTAAATTTCCCTGTAAGCCATGCTTTTGCTGTAACCTCCTCGACTCACAGGTTATTTAGAAGTATGTTTACTTTCCTGTTATCGTTCTGTTACTGAGTTCTAGTCTCATTCTAGTATGGTCAGAAAACATGCTTTGTATGATTGTAATTTTTTTTTTTTTAAGTTTATTCCTTTTGAGAGAGAGACAGCGTGACCACATGTGGGAAAGGGGCAGAGAGAGGGAGAGAGAGAGGCTCTGTAGCCATGGGTCTCGAACCCATGACCTGTGAGATCACAACCTGAGCCGAAGTTGGACACTCAACCGACTGAGCCACCCAGGCACCCCTGTATGATTTTAATTCCTAAGAAATTTTAAGGTTGTGTGGTCTGTCTTGGTGAATACTACTTATGGGTATAAAACATATATTCTGCTATTACTGAGTGGAGTGTTCTCTGAATGTTATGTAGATCCAGGTGGTGATGATTTTTTGAATTCTTTTATGTTCGTGCTCATTTTTTGTTTGATGCTAGCATAGCTACTCTAGCTTTCTTTTCATTGATATTTGCATGGTATATTTTTCTATTTCTTTACTTTCAACCTCCCGTATAATTATGCTTGAAGTGTGTTTCTTCATAGACAGTTACTTGATTAATTTCCATTCATTATGTATATTTTTACTTTATAATATGTATGTGAAATATACTTATTAACTCTTATTAACCTGAGGCCTTTGTTCCTGGGCCTAATTGCTAGTTGAATATCTATTTGGTGCTAGTATAGGTTGCTTCTGTCATTGTATAGCTTTCTTTATTGGACTCTTTTTTTTTTTAATCTTTATTTATTTTTGAGAGAGAGAGAGAGAGAGAGAGCGAGTGGAGGAGGAACAGAGAACGAGGGAGACACAGAATCCAAAGCGGGCTCCAGGCTCCAAACTGTCAGCACAGAGCCTGACGTGGAGCTCGAACTCATGAGCTGTGACATTATGACCTGAGCCGAAGTTAAATTTTTTAAAAAAATTTATTTATTTTTGAGAGAGAGAGCACGAGCAGGGAGGGGCAGAGAGAGAGAGAGAAGGAGACACAGAATCTGAAGCAGGCTGCAGGCTCTGAGCAAGCTGTCAGCACAGAGCCTTATGTAGGGCTCGAACCCACAAACTGTGAGATCATTACCTGAGCCAAAGTCAGATGCTCAACTGACCGAGCCACCCAGGCGCCCCAACCTGAGCCAAAGTGAGATGCTTAACTGACTGAGCCACCCAGGTCTCCTTTATTGGACTCTTGTTGACCCTATAGGCTTTCTGAACTCATTGGCTGGAACACACTGGCATGGAGACACAAGCTGTCTTTAGAGGGACTTTGATCAATACGAGTTGGGATCAAACAGTTTGTATCTCATGGACCTACAAAGTATTTATTTATTTTTTTTACCGTAGAAATCAACTTTAGTTTGTAAACTGTCTTCGAGTAATTCCAATAATATATATGGCATTGGCTTATCCCATTTCCTGTGGAAATTGATTTTTCCTTTTTAAGAGTTTTAAATAATCTCTGCAGCCAGTGTGGGGCTTGAACTTATAACCCCGAGATCAAGAGTCATGTGCTCTACCAGTTAAGCCGGCCAGGCACCCTGACATTTTTCTCTTAAATATTTTGAGTACAGTATAAGTTACATCTTGAAACTGAATGAGAAGTTGGGGAATTTAACTTCTTTTGGCCCAGGATGTTTTTAATGACCTTTTTATTTTAGGGGCACCTGGGTGGCCCTCATGGTTCATGAGATTGAGCCCCGAATTGGGCTCTGTGCTGACAAGGCAGAGTCTGCTTCACATTCTCTCTCTCTCTTTCTCTCTGCCCTGCCACTGCTCGTGTGTGCATGCACACACACGCTCTCTCTCAAAATAAATAAATGAACATAAAAAAACCCATTTTTTTTAAATTTTATTTTAGAATAACTTTAGACTTACAGAAAAGTTGCCAAGTTAGTATAGAGAATTCCCATATTCCCTTCAGTCAATTTTTTCTAATGTTGACATCTTACATAACCTTGGTATATTTGTCAAAACCAAGAAATTGGTTATTTATTTATTTATTTATTTATTTATTTATTTATTTATTTATTTATTTTTGAGAGACAGCAATGAGTAGGAGAGGGGCAGAGAGAGAGAGGGAGACACAGAATCTGAAGCAGGGTCCAGGCTTGGAGCTGTCAGCACAGATCTCTGTGCGGGGCTTGAACTCACAAACTGGGAGATCATGACCTGAGCTGAAGTCGGACACTTAACCGACTGAGCCACCCAGGTGCCCCGTTTTAAAAAAAATTTTAACGTTTATTTACATTTGAAAGAGAGAGACAGAGACAGAGACAGTACGGGAGCAGGGCAAGGGCAGAGAGATGGAGACAAAATCTGAAGCAGGCTCCAGGCTCTGAGCTGTCAGCACAGAGCCCGACGTGAGCCTTGAACTCATGAGCTGTGAAATCATGACCTGGGCCGAAGTCGGATGCTCAATCGACTGAGCCACCCAGCGCCCTATAAAATTGGTACAATATTATTGACCACAGACTTTATTTTCATTTCACCAATTTTTCCACATATACTCTGTTTCTATTCCAGGACCCAGTTTAGGACATCATCTTGCATTTAGTGGCCCAGAATTTTAGTTTTGGTTATTTTTAGCTGCCTCATCTATGGGATGGGAAGGTTAATTTTTATTTTTCTGAAGGAAGGCCTACAAAAAGCTGAATAATATTTGTGTTTAAAGTATGATAGTAATTTTATATTAATGCCAAACTTCAGTGAAATTGTTAAGTAGTAGTTTGCTGCAATCTAATTCTTTTTTTTTCTAATTCTCTTCATTCTTCTGTTAATGCTTGGTAATTACTCCACTGTTGAAAGTAGCCCAGCAATGTAAACATTCCCCCCAAGTTCTTGTTGAGAGGTTAGTCCCTTCTTTAGAGGCCAGTGAAGGAAGGGGAGGACTTGCCCCTGCAGGTGCATCCCTGGTCGATGGTCAGTACAGCTTAGAGAAGAGACTCGCCAGCCCCTTGCCAAAGCTGTTTGGTTTCTTTGGATAAAGAAATCCCATAAATGAATTCTTGAGAGTGCTTATAATATTGCTGTTGCTTTCTGTTTTTAGAAGAATAAAAAACAGCATCCCTTATTAACTGGCTTAAATTGCAGCTACTGTCAACATTCTCCCTTCTTTTAAAAGAATAATAGGTCAGTTATATCTCAGTTTAAAAAAGGTTATTAGGAAAGTCAGGTCTGTCAAGCAGTCATTACAGTTCAATGCCTCTCCACAAACTGCGAGTTGGACTGGTTTTTTCATGTTTGCACATTTTGTAGGTGCCCACACCAGTATCGTGGTTGGAATGCTGGGATCGGCAGACCATAGACTCGTAGGACTGCAAAACTGGACAGGCTACAGCACAGCACATGTTTTTGCTGAGCCTGTATTTGCTCCCTGAGGAAGCTGAGGCCCCAAGAGTTGAGTTGGGAAAATCCCTCTACTTGTCCTAGTCAGCTTCCCCTCTTGCACCTTTCAACTCCTGGTGGCGCTGGTCACTTACCAGTGATCTACCCGAGATGCAGAAAGCCACCTGTTATCCTTGCCTTCCTTGCTCTAATCTCTGTCGATACGTTTTCTGTAAGCTCTTCTCTGGGAGCGTGCTCTGCACTACATCCTCCCCCCTCCAGGTAACCCTGCCTCTTGTCTGAGCATTTGGGGGTCCCCGCTCTCCTCGGATGACACCTGAACTCGCTCTTCCACGCCTTGCCTGACCGACTGTCTGGCCGAGTGGAGAGGCTCTCCTCCTGGCTCCTGCTTCCTTCCACTTTGTTGTCCTACTGCTGTCGCCGCCTGTGTCTGACCCGGTAGCCGTCACACCGTTCTGCTCGCAAGATGTGGCTGTGTCCTTCTCGTCGGTGTGCCTCTGTTGGTGCTGGTGCTGCAGTGTTTCTTTCTCTTCTTTGCCCAGTTAACTGCTGTTTCTTTCTAAGAGGTCATGGGCTGTCCCTGTGGGAAGTGCGCCTCCTTCATCCTCGGCCAGGCTGTGGGCTGTGGCCGCCCTTCTGGGTTCCCTTGCTGTCTGTCCTTAGCTCAGCCACCACACGCAGGCTGGATTGGAACCCCTGGTTCCCTGGGACGTTTTCTTCCAAACCCTGCTCTGTGCCCATAGCGCACGCCCAGAAAGTGTGGCTCTGCGGACAGTCTGGTTGGTGTCAGCTCCTGCAGGTCCTGCCTCTTTCCCTTTTTTTCTGAAATGTGCTGTATTCTTTGTCTAATGTGGAAGAAAGCGTTGCACTCTTTTTCCAAAGTCAATCTTATATTCCAGGGGTTCTTACCTGATAGATTTTAGGGAGTCTGGTTAACCCATGGAAACTCACTGCAGAATTTATGTGAGTACATTGTCTTGAAGTCTGTTCAAAACCTCTCTGTTCTTTCTCTCCTGGGTCTGCACTCTTTCATCCTTTATTGGGTTATTTTCCTTAGCATTCAGATTTTTTTTTTTAATTTTTATAAAAAAAATTTTTTTTTTACATTTATTTATTTTTGAGAGACAGAGAGAGACAGAGTGTGAGCAGGAGAGGGGCAGAGAGAGAGAGGGAGACACAGAATCCGAAGCGGGCTCCAGGCTCTGAGCTGTCAGCACCGAGCCCGACGCGGGGCTCGAACTCACGGACTGTGAGATCATGAGCTGAGCTGAAGTCTGACGCTTAACCAACTGAGCCACCCAGGCGCCCCTAGATTTTGAGTTGCCCATCTTCCCTTCCCCCTTAGTCCTTCTCTTGACCTTGCTTAACCACTTAAGATACCTTTCAGTCTGACCCTGTTCTGCCTGTTGCCACCAAATAACTTGAAATACTGGTTAATAATATTGGTTAATATTGGTTGCTTCTACTTTCTTTATCCTCGGTTCCTGTTTTATTCCCTTATCCGCCTATCCCCTTAATCAGCCTTCCCAGAGGTCATTAAGTGATAATATTGTCACCAAATCCTGTTGTTCAATCCTGATGTCCTCTGAGCTTGTTGCATTTGATGGTGCTTATATACACCTTTCAGGAGTCTCTTTTGCCTTCTTTAAAGGGCACCGTCCTGGCTCTCCTCCTTACTCTTGGCTTTGGTTGTGCTCACCGGTTCCTGCACTTAAGACACTCAGTTTGATGCAGGTGGTTCTACGTCCCACTCTTCCTCTCAGGTTCATTCTTACACTTGATGATTTTAACGTGTGGTAGAGATTCCTGATAACAGCAACTGGTTGATCAGCCCTTCTGTAACACTGGGGCTGTATGTACTTGCTTCCTGAGTGATGGTTGAGGCCTTTCCCCTCACCTCTGGCAAGTGAACTCAGCCTGTCCATGTTTATTTATTTTCTTTTATTTTTTTTTGAAAAGTTAAAAATTCCTTAATTTTTTATTCCTGGTACCACTACCACAATTTACAGGGCAATATACCTGATGTAATGAAAAGAGAAAGAAAAAGACAAAGCTACAACAGATAAAAGACCTCAGGAATGTACATCTAATTGACGCTACATTGCATTAATCAATAGCTGCACTTTTTGCAAACTGTGGCTGTGACAGTCCTGAACAAGAAGGGTTTCCTGTTTAAGCTGCAGTAACTTTTCTGACTATGGATCATCGTTCCTTCTGTGGCAGATTTTTACAGTTCCTCTAATGCATTTGGGACGACTGTCTCAAAGTAGCCTGCAGCTTTCCTGACAACTCCTCGCTCTCTCTCCTGCTAAGAACTGTAGCCCTTTTCTTCTGAAAATTTTTAGAACCTTCTGCTACCATATCCACCACCTCCACCACCAGATCCATAACCACCACCATAGGGACTGCCCGAGCTTCTTCCACCAAAACTGCCCCCCTTCATGGGTCCATAATTTGATTGCTGTTGTCCACTATAATTTCCAAAATCATTATAGTTCCCACCACCACCATAGTCACCTCCAAAATTTCCTCCTTCATTGTAACCATCATATCCTCCACCACTGCCACCATATCCACCTCCTTGGTTTCCATATCCTGGTCCACCTCCACCGTAGCCTCCTCTACCTCTAGAACCAGGACCACCACCATAGTTGCCACCATCACCTCCAGGTCCATTACATCCACCATCACCTCCTCCATAGCTACCTCTGCTGCCACCACCTCCACCACCGTAGCCTCCTCTTCCACCAAAGTTTCCTCCACGACCCATAAAGTTGCCAGATCCACCTCCACGACCTCTTTGCGAGCCAGCAGACTGCATTTCTTGTTTAGAAAGGGCCTTTTTCACTTCACAATTATGCCCATTAATAGTGTGGTATTTCTGAACAACAATTTTATCAACTGTATCATGATCATCAAAAGTTACAAGAGCAAATCCTCTCTTTTTTCCACTCTGCCTGTCCTCCATAACTTCTATGGTTTCAATCTTGCCATACTTTTCAAAGTAGTCTCTCAAATTATACTCTTCTGTATCTTCTTTAATGCCACCAACAAAAATTTTCTTCACAGTTAGATGGGCACCAGGCTTTACAGAATCCTCTCTAGAAACAGCTCTCTTTGGTTCCACTACACGCCCATCAACCTTGTGTGGTCGAGCACACATTGCTGCATCCACCTCCTCCACACAAGTGTAAGTCACAAAACCAAAACCCCTGGAACGTTTTGTTTGGGGGTCTCTCATCACCACACAATCTGTAAGTGTGCCCCATTTTTCAAAATGTTCTCTTAAACTATCATCTGTAGTTTCAAAGCTCAAACCACCAATAAACGGTTTTCTCAACTGCTCTGGTTCCTTTGGATCATGGCCCTCCATTTTGAGACCGGACTCGCCTCTTCCAACTCAAGTTCCCAGCCTGTCCATGTTTAGACTAAATTCTTCCCTTCACATTACAGAATGAGTAGTGAGGTTTGTTTACTACATAATTTATCACAATACTTTTTTTTTTCTGATTAATTTAAAATTTATTTTTTAGGGGCGCCTGGGTGGCTCAGTCGGTTAAGTGGCCCACTTCGGCTCAGGTCATGATCTCGTGGTCCGTGAGTTCGAGCCCCGCGTCGGGCTCTGTGCTGACAGCTCAGAGCCTGGAGCCTGTTTCAGATTCTGTGTCTCCCTCTCTCTGACCCTCCCCCACTCATGCTCTGTCTCTCTCTGTCTCAAAAATAAATAAACATTAAAAAAAATTTTTTTAATTTATTTTTTAAATATATATTTATTTTGGGGAGAGTGCAAGTGGGGGAGGGACTGGGAGAGGGGGACAGAGGATTCAAGGCAGACTCTGTGCTGACAGGCTCACAGAAGTGAGCCCAATGTGGGGCTCAAACTCATGAACTGAGAGATCATGACCTGAGCTGAAGTCGGATGCTCAACCGACTGAGCCACACAGGTGCCCCATCAAAATAAGTTTCTTTTAAAGATTTTTTTTCTATTTTTATGTATGTATGTATGTATGTATGTATGTATGTATGTATTTTTTAAATGTTTATTTTTGAGCGAGAGAGAGAGAGAGAGGAGAGAGGTCATGAGTGGAAGTGGGGCAGAGAGAGAGAGGGAGACAGAATCCGAAGCAGCCTCCAGGCTCTGAGCTGTCAGCACAGAGCCCAACATGAGGCTCAAACTCACAACCCCGAGTTTAAGAGTCAAATACTCCATTGAGTAAGCCAGCCAGGCACCCTTCAAAATCTGTTTTTGCCTAAAGATGTATGTGGTTGTGCTTTGGACACAGTTTCTGTATCTGTCAGGTAAGACTATGCTAGGTAAACCTAAGGATCCTTTCCAACTTTGTTACTTTTTGATGGTCAGTCCTTTGGTCACACACTTTCAGAGATCACCCATCACCTACTGCGGAGGTCTCTTAAGTGAGGGGTGCTTGAGAGGCACACTAGGAGTGGATCAGGTGCTCCCTGCTGCTGCGGGAAGAATGCTTTAGTCCTTCCATTTCCCAGTAAGACATTATGCCTGACAAACACTTGTTACGTGAATTGAGATTGGTGCCCTCACTTGCCCTGTATCTGAGGCACGAGTCTTGCATCGTTGCTGAGGTGTCCTGCGGCAGGCGAGGAAGTTTGTTCCCTGACAGTGTGAAGCCTGTGGCAGTTAGAGAGTGCTCGTTAAGTATGTTTGTGAATTCTGCTGTCTAATTTTAATTAAAGAGGTCTCCACAAAATAGGTAGTCTTCACAGAAACCCTGGATTGAAGACCGTGCCAATAATGAAAGCGTATGCAACAATCAGGAAATTGATGGCACCTCCTCTGCTTCCTGCATAGGCTCTTTGTTAGCCACGTAATGAAGTCAGGAAAATGGTCTAAGCAGAGCTGAGAACCGACTCTCAAAGACGATTTGAAGTGTGGAGTTACATGCAGTTTTATTAGTGATGAGCCATACCCAGAGTGGTTATCTTGCCTTGAAATGTTAGGGAAGGAAAGTAGCGAGCCTTTATAGTCAGCAAAGTGTTTGCAAACTAAGCGAGAAACAGCTGTAAATTTTGTAGCAGTGTTTAAAGTTCTGCATTACTCAATCTGGTACTTTATAAAATTTCATTAAGCTTAAGGATGAGCTCCTGAGGGTTTATATTTCTGAAAGGTTCAGATGCAGCAGCAGCTCTGGCTAATTGCACAGACAGACATGCAATACGGAGAATTAGGAGGATACAACATTCCGGAAACGACAGACGGAACAGGTCTCTGGGCTGGGCTCCGGAGAGTGACTTCCAGAACAGAAAGTACAGCGTTCAGCTGTGGGGTTGGTCGGGCCAGTCTTTGGCATGTGCTGTGCTCACCTAGCACTCAGAGCCGGAGTAGCCACCTAGCATTGGGGGAAGTTTGTTCTCCAGCAGCGGGGAGTGGGGAGGCAAGAAGGCTGAAATGGTACAGAGGAATCAAGATGGCACCAAAATAAATACATTACTTTGTCAGCAAATACTTTCAGAGTATTCATAGAAAGTTTTATTGCAGAAGGTTTGAAAAATTAAATTGTTAGAATAAATTATGATGAACACATAATGGGTTTGCTCTGGGATGATGGAAACACATGCTTTTTTTTTTTTTTAAAGTTTATTTTAAGAGAGAGAGAGTGTGCAAACAGGGGAGGGGCAGAGAGACAGAGAATCCCAAGCAGGCTGTGTGTTGTCAGTGTGGAGCCCAAACACAGGGTTCGATTTCACGAACTGTGAGATCAAGACCTGCGCTGAAACCTGCTTCTAAACAGGTTTTGTGATAGGGTCCCCTCCCTAAGGAGAGAGAAAAGGAAGGAAGGAAGGAAGGAAGGAAGGAAGGAAGGAAGGAAGGAAG
>NW_024412376.1:167324491-167376187 GCF_014898765.1 Herpailurus yagouaroundi | reverse complement strand
AAGGAAGGAAGGAAGGAAGGAAGGAAGGAAGGAAGGAAGGAAGGAAGGAAGGAGGGAGAGAGAAAGAAAGAAAGAAAGAAAGAAAGAAAGAAAGAAAGAAAAAAAATTTCAAGGTAATCTGGCTGTGTGCCTATGAGACAACATCCCTCACGACCTTGTAAACTGAGACTACTTAATCAGACTGCAGGTATATATGTGTGTTACCATATGTGGGAGACAAAGAAATAGAAAATATATTTTTAAAAACTATGCCACGTGACATTCGGTGTCAGTTCTTTGGGTACGAACCCAGCTGAGTGGTGCTGGCACCAATAAAGTTGTTTCCTGGAGATTAAAAAGCCTCGGTGTCGCGAGTCTGCGAGAATCCTGGTGCAGTTTCAAGTTACGCTTTCTGTAGATTCAGGTTGAGGACTTTTGTGGTGTGTGTGTGACGCTGAGTATCCCAGAGCATACGTATCCTGAAGTGATTTTTTAAAAAGTTTTGTTTAAGTAATCTCTACATGCAATGTCGGGCTTGAACTCACAACCCTGAGGTCAAGAGTCATATGCTCCATCAACTGAGCCAGCCGGGAACCCCGAAATGATTTCTTTAATTAACAGGGGTTTGTGGAAAAATAAGGTATAACCAGTGTATTTATTTAAAAAAAAAATAAAGATTTTTGGGTAGGGTAGGATGGCAGAAAGAACAGCGCATGTGAATTTTATTCACCACGTGATGCATAAGTAAGTTCTTACAGCGACAAATGGAAGCCAGAGTCGTATAAGGGATCAGCCTGAGCCCTTTACAAAAGGAGTGAATCTTTACAGTGTTTTGTCATGCGATGGAGAATAAGTATGAGCTTTGCTGGTTGTCTTGTGGCAAAATTAAGAGCACTGCTTATTCTGAGGGCGAATTGAGTGCTTTTCTTTTACACAAAGACAAGTGTTGTAAATTTGCTGATCTTTTCTGTAATAATAAGGGGCTTTCAGTAGAAAGCTACCCAACAAATTCAGTGTTTTTGAGAAAATAAACAGTTAATCTGCCCCCTCAGGGTAAAGGTGACATTTTAACAATGAGTGGAAAATTGCTTTTCGAAAGAAACACTTGCCGTGGAGAGCATCTTGAAGATGGGTGTTTAGAGTTGCCGCCACTGTGTTTTGTTTTGTTGCTAAGAATATAAATAGTCATCTTACTGCACACTTAAACTGGGGGATGAAGTTGTTATGCTGTCTATAGAAGCTTTTTGGAAAGTTTACTTTTGAGCTTATTAAAAATACAAAAACGTGATATGCCTCCTGATTACTGTAAAAACAAAGAACTGTGAGGAAGATAAACATTGACCAGCTGAGGGGGGCCTGGCTGGCTCACTCCAGTCAGTTAAGTGTCTGACTTTGGCTCAGGTCATGATCTCGTGAACCCCAGATCAGGTTCTCTGTTGTCAGTGCAGAGCCCGTGGAGCCCGCTTCAGATCCTCTGTCCCCCTCTCTCTCTGCCCCTCCCCCGCCTGCGCTCACTCTCTCAAAAATAAACAAACATTTAAAAAATTTGACTAGCTGAATTTCAGCAAAAATCTTTGTGCAATTGATTGACGGGATTGAAAATTGATGAGCATGATTTAGTAAGTGCAAATGATATATAGTATTTCTTCCATTTAGATCCCTGTGTATTTAAGGGAGAGGGACCTTTTTCAGTAAAGACTGCTGGTAAAACCAGCTTTCTAAATAATTGAATTTATAGTGCTCCAAAGATCTGGTTTTAACACAAAGTATATTATACCAAGATTTTGAAAAATAATAAAGTACATTCAGTCACACTGGCTTCCTTAAATTTTCTTCTCACGATTCTTTGTGATATAAAAAAGTTCTTCAGGTTTGTTAATAAGTATGCAAAAAGGATTTCATTTTTAAAAAAATGTTTATTTTTGAGGAGGTGGGGACCAGTGGATATGAAGCGGGCTCTGTGCTGACAGCAGGAAGCCTGTTGCAGGGTTCAAACTCATGAACCCTGAGATCATAACCTGAGCTGAATCCAGCTGAGCCGCCCAGGTGCCCCCAAAATGATTTCATTTTTATCTTATTGTATGTTTTTTCGTTTTGTGTATTTTTTATTGTATGTCAGTTGTATTCATCAACTGCATCTGAATGCCTGCTGTGTTACTGGTAAGACATATAGGACGATCTCCAAGCCATGTCCTTGAGCCATGCCTGGATGTACAGTCTGTTATGTGGGTGGGGGTTGTGTGCACTCCGGTCTGCCTAACCGAGAGTCCTTCTGGAGGAGTCCACCTTCTGGTGGGCAAGGAGGACCTCTCTCCAGCTGGGTCCTCTCCACCTTTCTCCCTTTACCTTGTGTTTTCTCATTCATTACATCTGGACCTGGGCTCCCTATCTCTGCTCTTCAGGAAGGCTTTTTCTCCCACATCCTTTTTCTTTTCCTGCCCCCTTTCCTTCTTTCTGGTTCTGCCTCCTGAGAATCCTACTCTTCCTTGTTATTCCAGGCTTGTTTCTGCCTTCTCCATTCAGCTTGCCCTGATTCTCTCCCGACTAAAGCAATTACCTTGAATGACACTGAACACACTTGTATTTACCTATGCATTTATGGCCTTTTACTAGATTAGAAGTTTATTGAATGAAGAAAGATTTTAAAGCATAGTGCCTTGTTCAAAGCTAATAAGTGTTTGTCGAATGACTCAAATGAGATGTAGAATTAGAATTTTTTTTTTTCAACGTTTATTTATTTTTGGGACAGAGAGAGACAGAGCATGAACGGGGGAGGGGCAGAGAGAGAGGGAGACACAGAATCGGAAACAGGCTCCAGGCTCTGAGCCATCAGCCCAGAGCCCGACGCGGGGCTCAAAGTCCCCGACCGTGAGATCGTGACCTGGCTGAAGTCGGACGCTTAACCTAACCGACTGCGCCACCCAGGCGCCCCTAGAATTTTTTTTAAGTTGTTTAAAAACTTCACTATAACATTTGTTATGTAGAAATTTTCTACCATGTCAATTTAGACAGAGTCTAGCTAACTTAGTCCATATTTTCAAACATACTAAATTAAAAGGCTTAGTGAAACATTCTAGGCCAGCATTTCCCACAGCAAGGTGTGAATGCTCTTACCAGGTGTAGTTACCACAGTGTAAGGAAAAATAAGAGGGGCATTACTGTGCAAAAGGAGGGATGATTATTTGGGGAATTGGGACTTAAGTCTTAGGAGGTGACTGGCTGGATACGTTTTCTTGTGTACAAAGGCGATTCCAGATTTTAACTGATTCTGGGGTGTGGAAGATGACATGGTCTTTCCTTTCTTGTGGCCTGGAAGCTCATGATTGGGCAGGGTTAAGTCTTTGGATCACTCTGGGGCTTGAACAGTTTGTTTCAGTATTGACCAGTTACTTATTGAAACACTGGGGGGCTTACTCATGCAGCCTCTTGTAAAGAGCCAACTGATCAGAAAGAAACTCGTGTGGGGCTGAGAAATTGTAATAGAAATTTTGTTGCTAACAGGGGTGGACTGTAACTTTCCAAAAACTGAATTTTATTTAGCAGTAATATGAAAGCAGTTCAAAGTGGGTTTATTCAGTCCTATTTAAACTGTTTATTGAGCTTAGTGCTATTTGTCAGTTTTTTTATTTTTAAAAAACATTTTTTTAGAGTTTATTGTATTTTTGAGAGAGAGAGACAGAGACAGAGACAGAGACAGACAGCATGAGCAGGGGAGAAGCAGAGAGAGAGAGCAAGAGAGAGAGGGAGACACAGAATCCGAAACAGGCTCCAGGCTCTAGGCTGTCAGTACAGAGCCTGACACAGGGCTGGAATTCACCAACCGTGAGATCATGACCCTAGCCAAAGTTGGACGCTTAACCGACTGAGCCACCCAGACACCCCGTTTGTCGCTTTTAATAGTGAAGAGTTCTGGTGTTTAATATCCTGAAATACTCTTTTTTAAAAAATATTTATTTATTTTTGAGAGAGAGAGAGAGAGAGAGAGAGAGACAGAGAGAGAGAGAGACAGAGCATGAGTGGGGGAGGGGCAGAGAGAGGGAGACACAGAATCCGAAGCAGGCTCCAGGTTCCGAGCTGTCAGCACAGAGCCCCACGCGGGGCTCGAACCCACGAACCGTGAGATCACGCCCTGAGCCACCCAGGTGCTCCACATCTTGAAATGCTCTTGAGAGCTGTGAGGAAGACTCCAGGCAAACCTGAGATGTGTCTTCCTTCATCATGTATTTAGAGCATCTATTATGTCAGGAGTTGTTCTTGGCACTGAGGACACATCAGTGAACAGAGCTCACAAAGATCTCCCTGTCCCTTTTCATGGGAAGAGACAGTAAATTAATGAAGTGGTAGGATGGTGAGTGATGAAGCAGGTGTGTGGGCATGATGCTTCCAGGGTTAAGTGGGGGGATCCGGGAAGGCCTACTGAGCAGAGACACAAAAAGGCAGTGAGGGAGCAGAGCTATGTGGACATATGGATAAGAGTGTTGTAGACAAAGGAAACAGCAGGTATCAAGGTCCTGTGACTCTCCTTTATAATTTTAGCTAATTCTACTAAAGTAAAAGATGCTTTCATAATCATTTGGGCTGAAATCTTTATCTAGAATCTGGTCACAAAGTCACAGATTTCTGGATGGTCCTATTCACATGTTCATCCTTAGAATTGTAGGACTGGCATATTGTCATGGTGAACAGAATTTGATTTCATCTCCTTCAGATGCTCTTGAAAGTGGAGCTGTATTCTTAGGGGCAGATGCTGGATAAGTCACTTGGATCTGGAGGTTAAGTCACTTGGATCTGGAGGTTTTCACAGCTCGTATTAAATAACAGACACTTCGAGCATGGCTTCTGAAATTGTGACTGACTTCTAAATAGCCCAGCACTCGTTCACTTCAGCAGTAGTGAGTGGAGTCTGCAGTTGCCATGTGCTCATTCTAGGGGCTAGTTTGAATCTGTGCTTCGTGGACACATCATCTTTCTTGGGTTTCTACCTGCAGGGTTGAGTTCGTTGTGTTCAGGTCTTCCATTTGTAAGAAAGCAGTACATTCCGTCAGCCGTTGCAAACTTGGTCATTTTAAGCTCAGAGAGTAATCCTGAGCCAAAGAGGCAACTCTGAATATCCTACTTAAGAGTTTGGATGATGTGCTCTAAGCCAAACCTCCATGGTTTTCCTCCATGTATTTTAATTAATTCCCTATGCTTTAAACATGTCCTAAGCGTTCCCTGAACTGCGTAAGAATCGTACGGTTGCCGGTCTCTCTGTTTGCTCCTCCTTGCAGGGGTCATGGCACAGTCTCTGGTGTGGGACACCTCTCTTGACTGGAATACTTGAAATCTTTTCTCCCCTTCATTATTGAAGTCCCCTGATGACACAGGAAATAAGCCTTCCTAGGTTTGGATGTAAGGCAGCGTGCAGTTTGGAGGAAGGTATGCGAAGCACCCCATGGGCACGGGACTTGGAGGGCTCCTTCCTAGAGCAGAGCTTGGCCAGAGGGGCCCTGGCTTGATTTTAGTCCTCCTTCCCTGGGCTGGGAGCTTTTGTTCCAGCCAAATCTCCCACTCAGCTGGGCTGCATCTGATCAGTCTCCTAGATCCAAGTGGAGCTTTCCAAGGGACCGCACCAGTGCCTCGTCCCCCTCCCTCCTGCCCCTCCCCGCCCCGTGCTGCTCTCTGTCGTATTCAGGGTTTTTCAGATGGCGGGAAACAGAAGGCCGCTCGGTTTAACTTCGAGCGCTGCCACACGTGGGCAGCTGTGGCACGCTGCCTGTACCATCGCTGCTTCTGGATGTGAGCTGGCTTTGCCGAGCCTGTCTTCTGGCGGGGGCCCGCCGTGTCTCTGGGTCCTGCTCTTTGGTGATTCTGCCTGCAGTGTGGCCTGAGTCCTTCCTTTTCGCAGCCTCTAGTGATTTCTGGCTGATGTCGCTTTGTATTTTGATTCCCATTTCCCAGAAGTGGACTAGGGCATGTTTTCATGCTGGGTGTCATGTTGGGTCCCTGGGCACGCTGGGGTGGGCTGCCTCTCCTCCTTACCTCCCACCCCTCTGTAGGCATGAAGGAGAGGGCAGGGCCTGGGCTGCTAAGCAGGGGGAGACTGTGAGGACACTCCCTGATGAGAGCCACCTTGCAGACAAGCTTGGGGACACACACCTGTTAGAACGGTGCTAACACCTGTTAGAACAGTGCTAAACTTCTGTTTCGTTCTGTGTAAAAAACTAGGAGTTTGGAAGGGAGGGGCTTCCCTCCCTGAGATAGAAAAGTTAATTTTATTTAAAGATGTCTTGGGAGGGGAGAGTTTTGACCGATATATGTGCACAGTGAAATCCTAGACCAGAACTTTTTACTTATCACTTTCTAAATTTTGCTCAGGATGTCAAAACCGATTATAAAGACTGAATTTCAACTGAAAGGTAAGCTCAAAGTAACATTTCAAGCTTTCTTTTTAATCCCCTTTCCCCCTAAATGAAGTCCTTCACGGTGCCTAAAGGAAACCAGATTGTCCAAGAATGTGGCCTCACAGCAAAGGCTGGACTGGGGACCTGGGCATTTTTCCAGCCTTGCCAGGAATTCACTGTGTGACCCGGAGAGTCTCTTGTCCTCTGATTTGTAAAATGAGAGATTTAGGTAAGATTAGAGGTTGCAGGCTAGTAGGCCGGGCTGCTAACTTGTGGGTGGGAGCTGTCAGTAGGCCAGGTAGTAGGGAAGCCTGTGCCACGCCCTGCCCTGCTGGGGAACTGGGCTCAGGGGCCTGGAGGAGGAGCAGTGGGAAGTGCCCTGGTGCGACCTTGAGCGCTGGGGCCGGAGTTTGGGTCTTTGGATTCAGGGCAGATAGAGACAGGTAAGGGCTTTGAAAAGCAGAGCAGACATCCCCCGCTGCAGTGAGGGCCATGGTTTGGCCCACATCTGAGACACCTGGGAGAGTGAGGTGGGTTGAATGTGGGAAGGTCAAAGCAGATTCTTAGGAGTCTGACTTCAGGCACCATTTCCCCCTGGAATAGGAAATACCCCCGGAAGGGCTTGGCCTGGGGGCGGGTCTCACGCTGTGTTAGTTGCCTCAGTGTAGGACCTCCTACTCCTTGATTCACAGCACATGCCCAGCATCAAACAGGTGTCAGTGTCCTTTTGCCTTCTCCCCTGTTTGCCTGCTTCATTTTATGCTCCTTACTCCCCCCGCCCCCACTTCTTAATCTGCTCTAGTCTGATAGGTTTGCTTATGTGGACAGGCATGAATCTCTTGAATCTCTCTTTTCAGAGACTGCGTGTATTTGCTTCTTTCCAAGTGGTGCGGAGGCACAGGTCTTGTTCTCGCTTCTTCACGCAGCTCCGTGTCAGATCATCTGTTGGTGCGTGTGTCACGTTTGTCCATCTGTCCCCACGAGTGTCTGCTGAGTGCTGGATTGTCAGGCTCTGGACAGACCTGGAGGGCCTTGTCTGACACTGACACGGGTTTCAGTCTGTGGGAACATGGGAGGGTGTTGAGCACAAGAGTGATGTGCTGTGCCTTAGGTGGGTGTAAGGGGCAAAGACTGAAGCAGGAAGACCAGTTAGAGGCCTGGTGTCAGGCGTGGGGTGGGCATTTGGCGGGGGGCTGGGGTGCACCCCCTTGATTTCTGCGTATGGGACGGGCGCAGGTGTCTTATCAGGAACACCGGTGTTCTGCGCCCAGGCAGGCTGTCCCCCACACTAAACTTGCTGGGTCTGCTCTCCTTCTGGTTTCTTTGCGTTGGATGACTCCCGGGTTCTCTGGCTCACTGCTGCCACCGTGTACATTTGGTTTTGGACATGTTGAGCCCCCTGGCCTTGAGACGACCAAGGCAGATGTGGATTAGGCAGTTGTACCATCAACATCTGATTTTTGCCCTTCTCTGTGCCCGCGGCTCCCTTCCCGCCGCGAACGATGGTCTGTTTTGCTCCCAAGCTGGGTCTTTGCCCTTCCTACCTTCTCTGGTGTGGCCTCTTCTCTACCTCTAGTTGTGGGGTTTGTTCTGCCAGGCTTTGGATGGTGTTCTGGGTTATTTACGCTGATGTGAGTGTCATCTAGTTGTATCTGTGGAACAAGGTGAGCGTAGGGTCCTCCTGCTCCCCCGTCTTCGCAGCCCTCTCCACCATAGGCATCTGAGCCCCAGACCAACTCCTGAGGGTTGAGTGTGTCTTGATGGTGTGGATGCGGCTGGTGGAAGGAAGGCATTGGTGAGGAGAGGAGAGGCCAGGAATGAGCCCTCGAGGTTCTGTAACACTCAGAAGCTGTGACCCCTCTTGCATCATTAATGCTTACATCTAACTGCCTGAAATAGACTTTGAACAGAGGAATTTTCAATGAATATTACATGCTTAGCTTTTTTTATTACATGAATTAATCATTTGCGTTAATTAAAAAATGAAAATGAAAATCAGAAGCAACATTTATTTATCAATTAATTCTGGTTACCAAAGAATTATTTGGGTACAGGTAGTAGGTCTCTGTCCTGTTGGAAGTGTTGAAAAGCTGAATGAAATAAAAACCTACTTAGAATAAAAGGTTCCCACCCTTTTGGGTTCATGACCCTCCTCTGGAAAAGGGGGGCCTAACGTCCTCCCCCTCTGTCTGCTGGTTCACACTCCTCTGACTGACTCCCTTCCAAATACTGGACTTGCTCCTGGCCCAGGCCCTGGGTTAGGGAGAGTGCTGCCCCCCCATCCAGGGGAGAGGGAGGGAGCAGGGGCAGCGCCTCGTCTGTGTGGGGGGGCTCGGAGTGCTTCCCCAAGTGAAAGGAGTCAGGGTTGGTGCCCAGCGAGTGAGCAGAGAATCTGGTCAGTGGCACTGTGTCCCAAGCAAGGTGTGGTGACTAGGGCCAGACTCAGCCAGGGGTGTCAGGGCCTTGGACTTGAAGTCGAGATCGTTGAGAGAACGCGGACTCATTCATTGAGCAAACGTTTATTGAGGTCTTTGAATACGTGCTTGATACTGGGGTTGTGACACTGGAAGAACATCCACGAGTCTTGCCGTGCGTTGTCTGGCACGGTCAGGTTGCCGGGAAGTGTCCCGTGGAGCGGTTTCTGTTCTTAGGAGGCTTATGTTTTAGGTGAGTTGGGCAGCAGTGAGATACGAATAGCAGCGCAAAACTGTAGTAGAAGAGAGATCAGGAATTAGTTCCTATGGTTCTTGCGGCGTTGCTTTGCCGCGTAAGCAGTAATCACTGAGTGGTCCTGCCGCAAGCTGATAATTACATGTGTCCGCGTCGGCTGGCACTTACACGGCACTTTCCACGTCAGGCACTGTTGTGCCGTCCGTCCCTGTGTGTGTCTCCTTCCTGTCTTTACAGTGACTTGAAGCACAGGTGCTCTGGTCCCCAGTTTATGTTGAGGAAACAGGCACAGAAAGGCTAAGGACTTGTTCAAGGCCAGCTGCACAGCCAGGAGGAGCAAGGGGCCAGGGCCAAGCAGCACCTGCCCTTTTGGATATAAGGGGCTGGGGAGGTACTGTGACAGGCGTAAGGCCACCGAAGGTGCTATGTGCTGATTCTCTGACCAGTCTTTGTGGTTTAGACGGTAATTTCCATACAGCATTTTTGAGGATTTAATGTGGCCTCGTGGGTTTTATTGGACTTTGTGCAGGTGTTGATCTCAAAGTTGTATTACCTCAGGTTTTTAATTGACATGAAGACTAAAATCCTCAGAATTTTGAGAATATTTTGGAGTCCATGCAATATTTATTTCACATGTTCATTATTTTTTTATGTATCTGTTACCATTCTTTTTTTTTTTTTACATTACTGTACTGTATTTACTAGAGAAAATCTCTGTATAAGTGCACCTGCACAGTTCAAGCTCTTGTTCAAGGGTCAACTGTACTGTGTTCATGGGAGAGTAAGATGATACAACCTTTATTAACCTTTTTTCAGTGAAAACAACCAATTTATTGTGTTCATGTAGAAACACAAAATTCTGAAAATAAAATCGAGATCAAAAGGTTAAAATACTGTATTCAAGAAATGTGTTTTGTAGGGGTTATTATAATAGTTAATAAATATTCTCTTTTCCCTGACTATCAATTATATTTTTAATTTTTTTTTTTTACTTTTTAATATTTTATTTCAGTATTTGAAATCAATACTATTACACAGGTTGAATTACAGATTTGTATTTGAGGATATTTCACTAAGTTTTTGTTTGTTTTATTTTTATTTTTTTAATTTACATCCAAATTAGTATGTAGTGAAACAATGATTTCGGGAGTAGATTCCTTAGTGCCCCTCCCCCATTTAGCCCATCCCCCCTCCCACAACCCCTCCAGCAACCCTGCTTGTTCTCCATATTTATGAGTCTCTTCTGTTTTGTTCCCCTCCGTGTTTTTATATTATTTTTGTTTCCCTTCCCTTATGTTCATCTGTTTTGTCTGTTAAAGTCCTCATATGAGTGAAGTCATAATGATTTTTATCTTTCTCTGACTGACTAATTTCACTTAGCATAATACCCTCCCGTTCCATCCACGTAGTTGCAAATGGCAAGATTTCATTCTTTTTGATTGCCCAGTAATACTCCATTGTATATATATACACCACATTTTCTTTATCCATTCATCCATCGATGGACATTTGGGCTCTTTCCATACTTTGGCTATTGTCAATAGTGCTGCTATAAACATGGGGGTGCATGTGTCCCTTCGAAACGGCACACCTGTACCCCTTGGATAAATGCCTAGTAGTGCAATTGCTGGGTCGTCGGGTAGTTCTGTTTTTAGTTTTTTGAGGAACCTCCATACTGTTTTCCAGAGGGGCTGCATCAGTTTGCATTCCCATAATTGTTACCATTCTAATGTCAATTTTGTGAAGGCATGAATTTGAAAAGGGGGAATTTTGAAGCTCCTAGTTTTGTGTGGAAATCACTTAGCGGTTGGCTGTGTGTCCGCCCCCCCCCCCCCCCCATCATTTCATTTCTCTGTGTTGTGGTTTTCCTGACTGCCTTCTGAGGTCAATACACTAATGTCCACAATGCAGTGTATACTTACAGGCAGAATTTATTTTAATTTTACATGTTTCTTAAAGGTCTGATGAGGTCACTTAAATGTCTTAGTGATTTGTGATAGCTGGTATCCTGGAAAGTCCTCATGTGACCTCATGTCCTTGAGAACGTCAGGAGTCTTTTGTAGAAAATAAAGTGACTTGAGGACATCCATATATAGTGGAATGGTGGTAGGAATTAGTTTAAAAGCATGGCTTTGGGGAATGTGTGAGTGGTTTGAGGTAGATGAGAGAGTGAGAATTTTAGTAGGACCCCATGAATGCTAATTGTTACCATGTGCTTTTCATGATTCTAAGATGTTTCTGGTATTAGAGGATTGAATCTTTAGTCTTGTAAACTATGCACATTGTTAGTGTTAGGGAATATTCTGTTTCTTAAAGGGTAATCACCCATTAAACTTTGTAGGTCAGTTCTTTTTTAATCTGTTTTTGTTTGTTTTTTTCCCAGTATCCATCCCACTTAAATTTGCCCTTTTCAAAAAAAAAAAAAAACGTTTTTTCAAAGTTGTGCTAAAACACGTATATCATAAAATGTGCCATTTAAACCATATTTAAGCATACAATTCAGAGACATTTACCACGTTTTAACTAGTTCCTATTGTTAACAATTTTCTAAGTCATTAACTTTTCGTAATAATGATTGTTCCTATTTTGGGGAAGGTGGCTTTCTGAATTGATTTCTAATAGCCAAATATTTACTTTTCTCTTCCTTTGAAATAATACTAGTCGTTACAGCTATGAACTTAACTTTAAGTACAGCTTTGGCCAGACATCTAAAGTTTTGATATATAGTGTTCTCAGTTTCGTGTTTTTCTCAGTCTTTACTCAGCAGACATTCAGTTAGTGCATATTATCTTCAAGTTACTATGGTAAGGACTGGGAATTTACTGGTAATCCCTGTCCTCTAGTATTAAATATTGGTGGGACTGTAATTACAAATTTATGTCTTCATTAAAGTACTTGAGAGAGAGCTTTGGATATTGAAGTGAATTGGACTTTGAAATATGTGGTTTCAGCTTTTATAAATCTTACATTCCATTTGTTTTTTGTTTTTAAATTTTTTTTTAAAATTTTTTAACGTTTATTTATTTTTGAGACAGAGAGAGACAGAGCATGAATGGGGGAGGGTCAGAGAGAGAGGGAGACACAGAATCCAAAGCGGGCTCCAGGCTCTGAGCTGTCAGCACAGAGCCCGGCGCGGGGCTCGAACTCACGGACTGCGAGATCATGACCTGAGCCGAAGTCGGACATTCAACCGACTGAGCCACCCAGGCACTCCTGTTTTTTGTTTTTAAGTGAATATGGCCTGTATAACTTGTGTCTGTTGGAGTGTAGGTTTCTGTTTGCTTTTTGGTAGCCTATGTGATCAACTGTGCAAGTGTTTCATGGAGTTTAACGCAAGAAGTATTCAGTGGAGTTTAAATCTTGACATAAATCCAACAATTATGCCTTATTTAAATTTGTCATTTATGTTTTTGTCTGCTTGGTTTGTTACAGATTGATAGGTGGCCTGTTTGACTATTGGTGACATCTGTTAATTTTTACCTGGAGACTTTACTGGCTTTGCATTTTATACATATTAACATGTTTATTTTTATGTTGAGTTGTGAGTTTCACGTCTTTATTAAAAGCATATTTGCTATTAACAGAGTAACCTTGTTACTTATAATGTTTATCTTTTCTTTAAAATTTTATTTTTAAGTAATCTCTTCACCTAATGTGCAGCTTGAACTTGTAACCCCAAGATCAGCAGTCACATGCTCCACTGACTGAGCCAGCCAGGCGCCCCACTTATGTTTTTCTGACTTTAAATTGCTACCCATGCATTTATTTTATTTGCATTTGCCTGCTTTATTTTGCCCATTTAAAACAGTCTGTCATTTTTATGGTAATAAATAGCTGCCGTTTTGACTTAATGGTTACTGTTACCATTAACCATTAATGGTTCCTCTGGGTTACTTAACCCAGAGTCCTAGACTCTGTTAAGCACTTCACTTGTCATATCTCACTTGATTCTGTAGCAGCCCTCTGAGTGGATTTTTTTAATCTTCCCTTTGCAAATAAGGAAACTGAGGCTTGGAGGATTAATGACTTGCCTAAGGACAAACAGTGAGTATTTTCAACCACAGTTGTACAGTATTTTAAGTGTATGTTTTCTAAGCAGCCACAGGATTCAGTGTTGCTTTAAAAAATAAACAACATTTTTTTTTTTTTTTTTTTTTTTTTTTGAGAGAGAGCAAGAGAGAGAGAGCTGGGGAGGGGCAGAGAGAGGGGGACAGAGGATCCAAAGCAGGCTCTGTGCTGTCAGTGCAGAGCCCGACGCAGGGCTGAAATTCATGAACCACAAGATCGTGACATGAGCCAAAATCAGAAGTTGGATGGTCGACTGACTGAGCCCCCCAGATGCCCGTAGTGTTGCTGTTCTTGCAGGATGTGTCAGAAGGAAGTTTTAGAAGGAAGTTTAATGGAGAGGTACATATTTTTTGAAGACATTCTTTTTGGGATTCCGCACCTGTCTCATGTGTCTCTTTATCTTTGACCATCACAATATCTAGTCAACATTTGTGTTGAACTTGGTGGTTCAGAGGTATGAGTCCAGATGGCCAGGCTAACTTCTTATATACTGAAACTATTATCACCTGGTACAGGTTTTCAACTCTTGGCTACTAAGAGTTCTAACCTAAAGTTGCAGGGGTGGGAAGGAAAAGTTTTCTGGATTGGTTGTTAGGTGCCAGTGAAAGATGCTACTTGCACTTGGGCCCTTCTCTCCTGGAGAAGCAGCACCATGTCTGTCTTGGGCATCTGTGCAGAATATGTACAGCTGCGTCTTATGGGATGGCTCTCTAACCCCAAAGGTCTCCCGTTTAATGTGGTGAGTCCCCAGTAGGCCATTTCATCATTCTCCCCAGCCAGCTGTTTTGGGTGATGGGGTATGTGACAAGATGAGTGAATCCCATGACCATGGGTCATAACAGTGAAAAGTTGTACAGTAAGTCTATAATGGTGACATGGGAGAACTGGGTGTATCAGTCTAGGTCCAATCAGGAAACAAACCATATAGTTAATTTATTTTTTTATTTTATTTTATTTTGTATTTTTTTAAACCATATAGTAATTTAAACAAGGGAAATTTGATACATTAAGAAATTAGTAAGCTCCGCTAGAGTAACTGTAAACTGGAAAGGAAACTCTAAAGTATACTCAAGGGCTGAGGGATAGTACCCCCATGGAAGGACACATTTCGAAGGGGGCCATAGCCCAAAGCTGGGGTTCATACCTTGTTGGAGCACATGTGGTTGCAGCTGGGTTGCCTGGGCCAGAGCTAGTCCACAGTCACTGGGCAAGCAGGATCTGTCTGGGGTGCACGCAAGCTGAGGCTAGTGGGTGGGCATGCATGGCAGTCAGGGCACCCCTGCAGGCAGGCTGCCTGGGATGCGTCATGTCTGTGTTGGGAGGGCCACGGGAAACAGACCTCTAGGGTTCAGGTGCGCCAAGATGGCAAGATGGGCAAGTGTGCAGGAGTCTGGGAAGCACGGCCAGAGCCGATTGCTGGAGCGGTAGCCCCCTTATTCAGGCGCTCAGACGTTTCTGTGTATCACGTGGGCCAGGGCGGCTCTAGGCCACTATGTGGGACCAGGTTGGGTAGTAGGCTCACTAGATAGCCAGCCCTGCAGGACCCCTCACCTGTGCAGAGGCATGGGGGCTGCGGAGAGGTTGGAGGAAGCCAGTAACTGAGGCTGGGGCACGAGTCCGGCCTCTCTGGGGCTCCCAGCTATGTTGTTGCTTGCTGAGTGAGTCCAGTGCTAGAGAAGGCACGAAATGCCGAATACCAGACAAGCTGTGCCCTGCAGATACCTGGCATTGGAGAACCCGGATCGTTCTTGGCGGAAGTGTAGGTCACTGAGCAGATTCATCACTCCCACCCTTGCTGTCATGAGCGTATTAGAGTAAGTGTCAGGGAAAGAAGCTCAGAGACACGTGTGGCGCTGCTCATCTTGTCCACTGAGCTTTGAGAGCTGCGTTTGCAGGGCGTGTCCTTGCTGAGCATATTCACACAGGACACAGAGGCCCTTGCGTGCCAAGTCCGTCCTCACACCCCTTCTCTAGAGCCCTTTGCCACCGGTTATCGCTTCTTGTTCTCTCCAAATTCCTGACCGTCCTGTCAGACAGTAGCTTCCGTCAGTGAATTGGTGTGGATCTGCATCTCTGGCCATTTTTCCATCCTGGCAAAGGGTCCATCCGACCATGCTTCTCAGACCTGTGCCCGCTGGTTTGGATTTTCCTGCCACTGGGCCTTCAGGACCGAGTCTGAGTGTAGTGTCATGTTGCAGCCGTCCGCTGGCTGGTGCCAACACATCACTTAAACCAACTGTAAACAGACTCAGCGTTTTCTTCCCTGACCGTTGGTCTCAGGGGAGTCCCTGAGAGGCTGTAGGTGTAGTTTCTAAAGTGGCGGTGAAGGAACTTGATTCTGCATATCGTGCATGTGATTCCAGGATCTTCCGGCACAAGTTACCCCGACGGGCAGCTCAGCTCCCGTGTCAGGCAGTCAGCCTTTCCTGTCTGTCACTCTGAAAACCGCTGGAGAGTCTTCCGCTTGTTCATTCAGTGAACGCTGCCTGCCCTAGGAGTGATGTTAGGGAAGGTGTTAGTGGAAGGAATGTGATTGGGACAAAGTCTCTGGTCTCACGGAGCCCATGGTCAGTTTCTCGGGAGAGAGGTGAGTGCATGTGGTTGAGAAGTGCTGCGGGAGCAGGAAGGCGGGACTAGCCACCCAGCCTGGAAAGGGGGGGTGGGGGAGGGGATGAGTCAGCTTTGAAAGGGAAGATGATGCAGGAGTCCCAGCGCTCCCCTCCCGGAGAGGCACTTTCCAGGTGGCTGATGGGAGGAGGAGCTCTCCCTGACCCCTCCCAGGCAGATGCTGGCAGAGAGGCAGTCCACTGTCGTCTTGGGAGTGCAGGTGTGCGATTCAGACTGCCTGGATTTGAATCCTAGCTCTGTGATGTTAGATGAGGTTTCCTGATGGTTCTGTTCCTTAGGTGTCACAGCTTTAAAATGAGACAATAGTGCCTACTTTGGAGTCATTGTAAGAGTCACAGGAAGAAGTACATGTATGGCATTTCGCATAATGCCTGGCACTTGGCTTTGTAGCCTGGTGTGAGTCATTTCCTCTCCTTGGGGCTTTTGTAGTAACATGCACATCTTTTTATATTAATGCTCTTTCTTTCATTATGTTGGAACAGCTCACTCCTGTGGCATTTTCTCAAGAGCCAGAGAATATATGTGGTCTTTGGATGTGTCTCCAGCATCTTGTAGGTCTTCCGTAAATACTGACTGAACCATACAGAAGTAGGCATGTAGGAGAAATGGATTATTTTCTAACTATGAGGTTTGTTTCTGTCAATTTATTTCTGGTAATATGTTTTTTCCCCCTAAGTTTATTTATTTATTTTGAAAGAGAGAACGTGGGAGGGGGAGAGAGAGAAAAATCCCAAACAGGCTTTATACCAGCAGTGCTGAGCCCAATATGGGGCTCGATCCCACAAACCGTGAGATCATGACTTGAGCCGAAACCAAGAGTCGGATGCCTAACCAAGCGAGCCACCCAGGTGCCCCTCAGTCTTTGAGTCTTTAGTCAGATGACATTCATTCGACTAGGGCAGAGACGGTGTCTTCTCCCTCAAGGTGCCACCATATGTGGTCCTAGGCAAAAGTGTGGGTCATTCTTTATTAATCATAATGCTAGCCAGCACTGGATGGTCTCTAACTGTGTGCCAAGCTGGGGCTTGAAGCACTTCTTACCTCCTCACGGCAGGCCTGTGCGGCTGGTGCTTGAGGACAGAGAGAGGGTGAGTGATGCCCATGTCAACATGCTAGTAAGTGAGACTGGGCAGTCCGGCCACGACTTGGCATTCTTAGTTATTTCAGTAGAGTTGTTTTTCCTTTAACTTTTTATTCTTTATTTTGAAAAGTAAACTTTATTGACTTATAATTTGCACACAGTAGGATATACCCATTTTTTTCAAGTTTATTTTCAGAGAGAGAAGGTACAGGGTGGGGGGTGGGGGGTGGATCAGGGAGAAAATCCCAAGCAGGCTCTGCACTGTCAGTGCAGAGCTTGATGTAGGGCTTGAACCCACGAGCTGCAAGAACGTGACCTAAGCTGAAACCAAGAGTAGGAAACTTGACCGACTGAGCCACCCTAGGATACACCCATTTTAAACATACAGTTTTCTGAGTATGGATGAATGTTTACCATACTTAGGAAATTTCTGGGGTACCTGGGTGGCTCAGTCGGTTAAGTCTCCAACTCTTGGTTTTGGCTTAGGTCATGATCTCACGGTTCGTGAGTTCTAGCCCTGTGTTGGGCCCCAGGCTGACAGAGCAGAGCCAGCTTGGGATTCTCTTTCCCTCCCTCTCTCTCTCTGCCCCTCCTCTGCTTGTACTCTTTCTCTCTCTCAAAATGGACAAACTTAAAAAAACAAAAACAAAAAAACCCCTGGGAAATGTCATCACCCCACCCAGTTCCTTCAAGCCCTTTGCCAGTCCACCCCCTCTCCTCTGGCCCCAGGCAGCCATTGATGATTCTTGATAGGGTTTGACTAAAACCTCCCATCTTGCTGGCTATATTTTCTGTTCATTCATTTTTTGTTTTCTTTTCCCCCTTTTTTCTGCCTCTTCTTGGTTTTATTTAGCATGTTTTATGATTCCGTTTCATCTCTTCTGTTGACTTACTATTCATACCTCTTAAAATATTTTATACTTGCTGCCTTTGGGCTTACGGTGTACATTTTAATTTTTTGAATTTGTTTATCTTCAGAGAGAACATGTACTTCTTTCATTTCCAAAACACCATGCATCTTGGTCACACTAGCTTCTCTACCAAGGTGTCACAGAAAGCAGATTTGAAATTCCCACTAGGTTACAGATCACAGTTACTTCCAAGTTACTTCACAGTTAAGACGGCCATGGGTTTCAGTAGGCCTCCTTTGGGCTCCCCTTTCTCTTTCACGCACCCACACTCACACAGTGGGCAGGTCCTTCAGCCAGTGGGCGTGGCTGGCTCACTCCAGTACTGCTCCCCGAGGAACATGACCACTCGGGTGAGCGACGCCCCACGGATCATACAGCCCTGTCCTGGGAAGCCACATCACTGTTGGATAAGCCCAGCATGTTGGCAGTGTCCGGGATCTTCTGAGTCCCCTTCAAGGTCAGTCTCTGGGCCCTCTCAGTCCTTCCAGAATACTGTGTCTGACTCCACTGAGGCCATCCATGCCATGGTGAATTTTCTGGAGGGAAGAGTCAGACCACAGTGAGTCATGCATTAGGGTGGTGGTGTCGAGTCATTAGTGGTGGAGGTGGCACCCAGAAGCTCCTCTTGCTGTCTTGTCTCTTCTGCTGTGCCCTTGTGTACCGCTGATGCTGGAAGTTTCTGAGAGCAGTCTACAGGTACTGGGTGTGCTACTTTAACCTGTCCGTGTGAAGCGTGGCGTTCTTTCTTTGGTTAGGGGGCTCTTTGCTGGACATAATCCCTAGAAGTTCTAGATGGCTGAATATCTGGTCTGTGTTTGCTTAGATTTTGTTTTCTACTAAATACAGAGACTGTTTGTCTGCCATCTCAGTCCCATGTGAGACTGGGCCTTAGGGACCTGCTTGTGTGTTTGCTGGTGTAGCGGCTCCACGTTGCCGGCCCCCACCAGGTCCGGTCCTGGCTTTACAGTGTACATTTAAAGAAAAAAAACTTTTTTAAGTTTATTTTTGAGAAAGAGACATAGCATGAGTGGGGGAGGAGCAGAGCCAGAGGGAATCCGAAGCAGGCTCCAGCCTCTGAGCTGTCAGCACAGGCCCAACGCGGGGCTCGAACCCACGAACTGTGAGATCATGACCTGAGCTGAAGTAGGACGCTTAACCGCCTGAGCCCCCCAGGCGCCCCTACAGTGTATATTTTAAATTCGTGCAAAGCGTACCTTCAAATGATATTATATTGCTTCACAGCGTAGTACAGGCATACTGGTTTTATATTGTGCTCCACAGATACTGTGTTTTTTACAAATTGAAGGTTTTTTATTGGTGCCGTTTTTCCAAAAGCATTTACCCCCTTTGTGTCTCTGTCTTAGGTTAATAATTCTCGCAGTATTTCAGAGTTTTTCCTCATTATTATGTTTGTTATGGTGATGTGTGATCAGTGATCTTTGATGTTACTGTTGTACTTGTTTTTAGGGCACCATGTACTGTGTCCATTAAGACCATGGACTTCATTGATAAATGTGTGTATTCTAGCTGCTCTGTAGAATGTCAGTCACCATCCCACAACCCTCGCTTTCCTCAGGCCTCCCCACTCCCTGAGATACAGCAGTACTGAAATTAGGCCAACTGACAACCAACCCCACAGTGGCCTCTGAGGGTTCAAGTGAAAGGAAAGGTCACGCATCTCTCACTTGAAATCAAAAGCTAGACATGATGAAGCTGAGTGAGGGAGGGATGTCTAAAGCCAAGATAGGCTGAAAGGTAGGCCTCTTGTACCAAACGGCCAAGTTGCAAATGCCAAGGAAAAGTTCCTCAAGGAAATGAGTGCTACTCCAGTGAGCACGTGAATGATAAGAAAGGGAAATGGCCTAACTACCGGTAGGGAGAAAATGTCAGTGGTCTGGAAGGAAGATCAAAACAGCTGCAATACTCTCTTAAACCAAAGCCTCTTCCAGAGCAAGGCCCTGACTCTCTTCGATTCCGTGAGGGCTGGAGGAGGAGAGGAAGCTGCAGAAGAAAAATCGGAAGCTTGCAGAGGTTGGTTCATGAGATTTAAGAAAGACGCCGTCTCCATGACACAAAAGTGCCAAGTGAGGCAGCAAGTGCTGATGGAGAAGCTGCAGCAAGTTCTCCAGAAGGTCTAGCTAGGATAATTCATGAAGGAGGCCACACTAAACAATGGATTCTCCGTGTAGACGAAAACAGCCTCATTTGGGGAGAAGACTGGGACTGTCATCGCTAGAGAGGAGAAGTCAGTGCCTGACTTCAAAGTTTCAAGGGACAAGCAGATTCTCTTGTTAGGGGCTAATGTAGCTGGTGACTTGAAGTTGGAGCCAGTGCTCATTTACCGTTGGGAAAATCCTAGGACCCTGAAGAACTGTGCTGAATCTACTCTGCCTGCGCTCTACAGATGGAACAACAAAGCCTGGATGACAGCATATCTGTTTACATCATGGTTTACCAAATATCTGAAGCCGACTGTTCAGACCTACAGTTCAGAAAAAAAGATTCCTCTCAAAATAATACTGCTCATTGACATTGTACCCAGTCACCCAAGAGCTCTGGTGATGTATAGCAAGATGAATGTTGTTTTCATGCCTGCTGATACAACATCCATTCTGCAGCCCATGGAGCAAGGAGTAATTTCTAATTTTGACCTTCTAGTCTTACTATTTAAGAAACACATATCTTAAAAAATATAAGGCTGTAGACGCCATAAATGGTGACTCTTCTGATGCAGCGTAAATTGAAAATCTTCTGGAGGGGCGCCTGGGTGGCGCAGTCGGTTAAGCGTCCGACTTCAGCCAGGTCACGATCTCGCGGTCCGTGAGTTCGAGCCCCGCTTCGGGCTCTGGGCTGATGGCTCAGAGCCTGGAGCCTGCTTCCGATTCTGTGTCTCCCTCTCTCTCTGCCCCTCCCCCGTTCATGCTCTGTCTCTCTCTGTCCCAAAAATAAATAAACGTTGAAAAAAAAAATTAAAGAAAAAAAAAAAAGAAAATCTTCTGGAAACGATTCACCATTCTGGATGTCCTTACGAAAATGTTTCTTGCCGTGGCTCATGGGAAGAGGTCAGAATATCAATATTGACAGGAGTTTGGGAGAAGTGGGTTCCAGCCCTCATGCAGGACTTTGAGGGGTTCAAGACTCCGTGGAGAAGTCACTGCAGATGGGGTGGAAACAGCAAGAGAACTATGATCAGGGGCTGAATGGCTGCGATCTCAGGGTCAAACTTGAACAGATGAGAAGCGCTTCCTACGGAGGAGCAAAGAAAGTGGTTTCTTGAGATGGACTCTGCTCCTGGTGAAGATGCCGTGAAGATGGTTGGAATGACAACCGTCTAAATGGGATTTAGAATATGGCATAAACGTAGTTCATAAAGAGCGGCAGGGTTTGAAGGGACTGACTCCAATTTTGAAAGAAGTTGTACCGTGGGTAGAATGCTGTCAGACGCATCACGTGCCACAGAGAAATCATTTGGGAAAGGAAGAGGCGGCAAATTCATTCTCTTGTTTTGAGAAACTGCCACAGACACCCCAACCTTCAGCAACCAGGACCCTGATCAGTCAGCAGCAGTCTGCGTCAAGGCAAGACCCTCCACCAGCAAAAAGGTTGCAGCTCGCTGAAAGCTCGGATGATGGTTAGCATTTTTAATAGATACTGTATTTATAGTAATTTTAAAACAAGATACAAAGTTCAAGTATGTACATAATTTTTCTGCTATTGCACACTAATAGGCTACAGCATACTAGTGTACTGGGAAAAAGAAATTCATTTGAGTGGCTCTGTTTGCAGTGGTCTGGAGTTGAACCCACAGTCTCTCTAAGGTCTGCCTGCCAAAGGGCCTTTACATAGTATATTCCCAATTCTCTGATGTTATTTATTTTGCATTTATATATGCTATTAACACACAGTACTCACTATTTTTGCTTTTGCAAGTTACCTTTTAGTGCAATTCTTGAAAAAACAGAAAAGACTGATTTTATTTTACTCGCATTATGTTTTTAGGGCTCTTCGTTTCTTTTTGTAGATCCAAGTTTCAGTATTACTCAGATTCTTTCTGCCTGAAATATCTTACATTTCTTGTAGGTTAAGTCTCCTGGCAATGAATTTTCTTCAGTATTTGTTTCTGAGAAAATCTTTCTCCATTATTTTTAGAAAGATATCTTTGCTGGGTATAGAATTTTGACTTAATAGGTGGTGGTTGTTGCTCTTCCCTTTCAGTACTCTAAAAAAAAAAAAAAAAAAAACAACGTCTCCGGGGTTTGTTTTCCCCATCCTCCACCCCCCCCCCCACCCCCCCGCCAGGAACCCTGCTGTAATTCTTGTTTTTGTTCTTCTGTGTCTAATGTCTCTTATCTCTGGCTGCCTTCAAGATTTTCTCTTTTTCGTTTGTAGCATTTTGGAAGTGATATAACGAGGCAGGGGTTTTTTTTTTTGTTGTTTTTTTGGTTTTTTTTTTAGCCTAATTGATATTCTCTGTGCTTCTTGGATCTGTGGTTTGGTGTGTCATTAATTTTGGAAAGTTCTCAACCGTAATTTCTTCTGCTCTGTTCACCTCTTGCTAGGATTCTGATTACCTATAAATGAGAATGTTTCCTATTGTGTCACACTTCTTGTTTGTTCCCCCCACTGCCCACCTTTTCTTTTTGTGTTTTAGTTTGGGTGAGTTGATCTGTCTTCAAGCTCACTGATTCTGTAGTGTTCATTTCCCTGCTGAAACTACCTTTCTGATGTTGTCCACTTTTTCTGTTAATAGTCTTTAATATATTATATATAGTTATTTCAAATTCTCTGTTAGATAGTTCCAACACCTGCTTCATGTCTGAATCTTGTTTTGATGATTGCTCTGTCTCTTGGGAGTGTGGGTTGTTTTTTCCCTATGCCTTTTATATGCTTTATAATTGTTTTTCAAAGACAGACATACTGTATAGGACAGTAGAAACTGAAGTAAATCATTTTTATGCCTGGAAATGGACACAGCTTTCTTTCTACTCGGTCTTTAGTGCTGTAGTTTGTATTACTCTCATTAAAAGTAGACCTAGGTTTAGGATTTATTGTTGCTTTGGTTATTGTCAGTGCACCACAGCTGTCAGAGTTCTGTAGCAATGGCTTATGTTTAGTGTGAAGGTGGGTTACCAGAACTCTGTAATCCTGAGTTTTAAGTCTTCCCTATTTGTAGTACTTCACAAAGTGTATCTTTGCACACCCTTATTCCTCTCCGTCCGTCCTAGTAGTAGTCTTCAGTTGGCTGTTATTTGAAGCTTTTTTATTTAATCATGTTTGGTGGTAGTGTGGTGCTATCTTCGTTATTCTGAGTAAGACTCCGCGTTAGGCATGTATGGCAACCCCGAGTCTTGGGGAGTGGCCCTCTTGGTTCTTCTGCCCCTTCTCCCTTGGCTCAGGTTTTGGGCTCATTGTGCAATCCTGCCCCTTCTCCAGGAGTAAATGCCACCCCCCCCCCCATTCCCTTCCCCAAGTTGTAATGAGTGTTCACCACAGCCCTCCCCTGTACAGATTAAGGCTTTTGTTCCTTAGTGGAGATGGAAGGGAAGGACCTGGGTGAAATTTCTTGCCCCTCCCACTTGGCTGCTGCTCCCCTGCCCAGTTCTGTACTGCCATCAGTGCTTCTTAGGGCTCTTTCACGTCTTTTCAGTGACCATCCCGTGGGTTTCGTAGACAGGTTGCAAAGGGATACAGACTTCCCCAATTTCTGTGACCCCAGGAGTTGTCCTGACAGTTTGCAGTCTTCACAATTTGTCATCTGTTCATAACAGTCTTCTTATCAGTGCCGCATTGCATCCACCTCAGGTGAGTGTGTATGCTTTTTCCTTGAAGGCACTCGGAGTTTGGGCCAATTTGCTCTGTGACCTCAGTTCCCTGGTAGCTTCAAAAAAAGTCATGGACTTGAAATTAGTTGGTTTTCATTGTTAAGTGTGGGAGCAGTCCATCCTGGGGCAGAAGCCAGAAGCAACCTTCCTCTGTCTTGAGGAACGGAAAGAAGTTTTATAAAGCTTGATGAAGTCCAGTTCGTCATTTTTTTTCCTTTTATCATTAGTGCTTTTCAGGATCCTAAGAAATCTGTCTACCCCAAGGTTGAAATCTTTTGTCTATTCTAAGGTTGGGAAGTTTTTTTACTTTGTTTTCATATTAAAGTTTTATAATTTTAGCTTTTTATGTTTTTAAAGATTTTATTTTTAAGTAATCTCTGTACCCAAGGAGAGACTTGAACTCATGACCCTGAGATCAAGAGTCGCACGCTCCACTGGCTGAGCCAGCCAGTGCCCCTATAATTTAGCTTTTATGTATAGGTCTGTTATTCATTTCACGTGAATTTTTACAGTGGTGTTAGGTAAGGTTGGAGGTGTTTTCCTGTGGATTTCCAGTTGTGTATCATTTACTGAGAAGCCTCTTCCTCACCAACTGAATTACCTTGTTCTTTTGTCAAACATTTATTTCTTTTTTTCAAAACTTTTTTATTGTTAAATGCTGTAAAAGAGCATAAAATGAATGTATAGCTCTGTAAATTATTTGAATTTGACCCCTAGTATGAGTACCAGTCAGATAAATAGAACATTCTGGTGACTCTAAAAGCCCACTAAGCATACATACCTAAATGTATACCTAAACAGGTATACATATAGTTTTGCCTGTTTTTGAATATTACATAAATGGAAGCAAACTACCTACAGTCTTTGGTAATGGCTTTTTTCATGCAATAATATTTTTAAGATTTCTTTTGAACTGAGCTACAATTTGATCATTTTATTGCTGAGTAGTGTTTCACTATACGAATAGACTACAATACATTTATCCATTCTTTTTTTTTTTTTTTTAATTTTTTTTTTTTCAACGTTTATTTATTTGTGGGACAGAGAGAGACAGAGCATGAACGGGGGAGGGGCAGAGAGAGAGGGAGACACAGAATCGGAAACAGGCTCCAGGCTCTGAGCCATCAGCCCAGAGCCCGACGCGGGGCTCGAACTCACGGACCGCGAGATCGTGACCTGGCTGAAGTCGGACGCTTAACCGACTGCGCCACCCAGGCGCCCCTACATTTATCCATTCTATAGTTGATGGGTATCTGGGCTATTTCCAGTTTGGAGCTGGTATGAATAATCTTGTACAGGTATCTTGGTGCCTACAAAACAAGGTATCAGGAAAGATACGTATTTAGAAGAGAAACTACTTGATCATAATATATTGTGTTTTTGAAGTCTTAAAATATAGTGTGTGTTCCCCAACATGGTTATACCTGTTTCCACTCTACCAGCAGTGCACCAGAGTTCCCGTGGTTTTGTTTTTTTTGCCTAAATGGTCACAGTTTTTTTTTTTTTTAATTTTTTTAACGTTTATTTATTTTTGAGACAGAGCATGAATGGGGAAGGGTTAGAGAGAGAGGGAGACACACAGTCTGAAGCAGGCTCCAGGCTCTGAGTTGTCAGCACAGAGCCCGACGTGGGGCCTGAACCCACGGACTGTGAGATCATGAACTGAGCTGAAGTTGGATGCTCAACCTACTGAGCCACCCAGGTGCCCCAACACGGTTTTTTTTTTTTTTATTTTTTTTATTTTAGCTACTCTGCTTGGTATTTTACTGTGATTTTAATTTACATTCTTTGACTATATGTTAATTGACCATTTGGATATCCTTTTTTTGTGAAAGCCTGTTCAAGTCTTTTGCTCATTTATTTTCTATTGAGTTTTAGATCTTTTTCTTAGTTTTTTTTCTTTCTTAATGCTGTCTTTTGTCTAGAAGTTTATTTAAAAAAATTTTTTTAATGTTTATTTTTGAGAGAGAGAGAGAGAGAGAGAGAGACAAGAGTGTGAGTGGGCAAGGGGGTAGAGAGAGAGGGAGACAATAGAACCCGAAGCAGGCTCTAGGCTCCGAGCAGGCTCAGCACAGCACCCAATGCAGGGCTCAAACTCATGAACCGCGAGATCATGACCTGAGCCGAAGTCGGAGGCTCAACCGACTGAGCCACCCAGGCACTCCTGGAAGTTTATTTTTAAATAGTTAGATCTGTTCACTCCTTTATGCTGTAGTTCTTTTGATGTCTTGCTTTAAAATGTTTTCCTTCACTGGAGATCATGAAGATACCAATGTTATCTGTCACATTTAGGTCTATAATTTGAAATTGATTTTTGTATATCATGTGATGTAGGGATTATATTTTATTTTTCCTTCATTTGGATACATAGTTGTCGTAATACTGTTAGTTAAAAAGAATGTTCTTTCCACAGTGCTATGGAATGCCATCTCTGTTATAAATTTAGAGTCTATAAATATCTTGGTTCTGTGTTCTTTGTCTATTTGTCTGTCCTTGGATCAATACCATTCTCCCTCAGTTAGTGCAGCTATTTCTTTTTTTTTTAATGTTTATTTATTTTTGAGAGAGACAGCATGAGCAGGGGCGGGGCAGAGAGAGAGAGAGAGAGAGAGGGAGGGAGGAGGGACAGAGAATCCCAAGCAGGCTCCATCCACACTGTCAGCAAAGAGCCCAACATAGGCTCGATCCCATGAACCATGAGATCATGACCTGAGCTGAATTCAAGACCTGGACATTTAACTGACTGCACACCCCCCCCCCCTCCTCCCCCCCCCCCCCCCCCTCCCCTGGCGCCCAGTACAGCATTTTAGTAAGTCCTGGTAGTCCTCCTTGTTGGTTATTCTTGGCTCCCTTGTCTTTTTATGTAAATTCTAGACTCTCAGTTTCCATATACAGGTTTGTTTGAATTTTGGTTCAAATTCCATTGAACATATAGATCAGTCTGAGGAATGATGACATTGTCACCTCGAGTTTTTCATCTTCGAAGCTGATATTTTTCTCCATTTATTTGAGTATCTGTACTTTTTTCAATAAAAATGTATAGTTTTCTCTAACTTTGAGTTTTCCTCTGTAAGTGTGTGATTTCCGTTTACTTTGGGTGTCTTTACTTCTGTCAATAAAGATTTATAGTCTTCTCTTTTAGGTATAGTTTTCTCTGCATGGTTTCCCTCTAGCTTTTGATCTATTCTTTGGCATTTAAGAAGTTTTAAAATCACTTAACTTAGAAACAATTTCAAATTTACAGAAAAGTACAAAAATATTACCAAATTTCTATATCCTCTTGGCCCAGATTCCCCAGCTTTTGGCATTTTATTACATTCGCCTTATCATTACATCTCTCCCTTCCTCTCTCTTCGCCGCCTTCTCTCTCTACACACATGTATATGTTTTACGATTTTTCTCTGGGCTCCCTTGAAGAAAAATTATAAACATAGTGTCCATTACCTCCAGTGTGAATGTGTATTTTTCTAAAAACAGGAACATTCTTCTCCATATAAATTGTATACCTGTCAAATCAGAAAATTAGCATTGTTACAGTATTAACATCTCACCCACAGGTTCTTTCAAATTTCACCATTTGTCCCCCAAATGTTCTTCTTTTTTTTTTTTTAATTTTAATGATTTTAATGTTTATTTATTTGGGGTGGGGGATGCAGAGAGAGGGAGGGAGGGGGAGAGAGAGAGAGAGAGAGAGAGAGAGAGAGAGAAAGAAAAAGACAAAGAAAGAAAGAAAGAAAGAGTCCCAAGGAGGCTCCATGCTGTCAGTAGAGAGCCTGACACAGAGCTTGATCTCAGGAACTGTGAGATCATGACCTGAGCTGAAAGCAAGAGTTGGATGCTTAATCAACTGAGCCACTCAGGCACTCTGCCTCCCCCCACCCCAGAGTGTTCCTAATAGCAAAAACAAACGAAAGAGCTTTCCTCCCTGTTCCTTTATGGTCCAGAATAAGTTTCGAGATCACTCACTGCATTTGGTTGCCATATTTGGAATTTCTCAGTCTTTTGTCTTTCATGACCTTGACCTTTTTTTTTTTTTTTTTTCCAAGATTTTATTTTTTGGGGCACCTGGATGGCTCAGTCGGTTGAGTGTCCGACTTCAGCTCAGGTCATGATCTCATGGTTCATGGGTTCGAGCCCCGTGTCCTGCTCTGTACTGACAGCTCAGCACAGAACTCAGATTCTGTGTCTCCCTCCCTCTCCGCCCCCCCCCCCCCCCGTTCACGCTTTGTCTCTCACTCAAAGATAAATAAACAACAACAACAAAAAGATTTTATCTTTGAGTAATCTCTATATCCAATGTGGGGCTCAAACTTACAGCCCCAAGATCAAGAGTCACATGCTCCACCAACTGAGCCAGCTAGGCACTCTGACCTTGACATTTTTACGAGAGACTGCACACTTGGTAGAATGACCCTTAACTTGGGTGTATCTGAGGTTTCCCCTGATTAGACTCAGATTTTGCATTTGAGCAGGAATTTCATACAAGTGATGCTGTGTTCTTTGTAGCCCATCATCTCAGGAGTTTGTGGTGTTGATTTGTTCCATTATGGGTGGCGATAACTCCCACCTAATGGTTAAGCTGTTATCTGATTGGTTTGTTCACTATAAAGTTAATAAGAATCTTGTATTTACTAGTAATGATTAGGTAATGTCTTTTGTAAGGAAATACTTTGAAGTTGTTGTAAATGTCCTGTTTCTCATCAGACCTTCTCCCTCTGGTTTTAGCATCTATTAGTGATTCTTAGTTGAGTCCAGTAAATCTGTGGGAGCCAAATGGTGACCTTTTAATGTTGTCATTCCTTTAGCGATTATTGATACTCTGCAGTAAGCTAGGGCTCTCCTTTCTTGTTATCTGTGTACCCCCTATATAAATATGAACTTACGGGTCTCTGTTTTATGCATTATATCAAATATGGCCAGATTTGGTGGAAACTCCTGGTTGTAATAGATTATATGCTGGCTGCTGAATCCTTTAGACATATCTTCATTGTTCTTTGAGTCTTTCTTTATAGTACCAGAAGTTCCGTTCTTATGTTGAGTTTTTTTCTGCCGCAACCCTGAAATCAGCCATTATTCTAAGAAGCCTTGGTTTCTGTTAATAGACCATGGTATTTACTTACATATCAAAATTTGGGTGCTAGATGTTCTCACAGCCAACAGAGATAGGAAATAAATGTATGCGTGTGTAGACTCATCCACCTGTATCGGGTTTTGTGATCTATTAAAACCAGGAGTTTGCACCAGATCTTTTCAGTTCTGGTCCAGCATTTGGAGTTTACTATGGCCTTCTTCCATTGCGTATTTGTGCCTCTCTAATCCTACACTGAGAAACCTCGCTGCATTATCTTCAGTATATTTCCTTATTTCTCAGTCCTTGTGTTTGTAATTAGTCTCCAACTGCCAGCCACGTTTCTCAGCCCTGGCTCCACTGACTCATGCTGCCCTTCGTATTATGTCCCTCCGTACCATAATGGCCATAACGGCCAGTTTCCATGAGTGTAGCACCTGGTGGTTTTTTTTTTTTTTTTTTTTTTTTTGGTAGATGTTATAAGTGGTAACTTAAATTTTTAAAAAAATATTTGTTGTTGGTATATGGGAATATAATTTAAAATATTTTGTTCTTTATCAACATTTGTAAGATATTCTTATTTATTTTTACATCCTTTTGGGTTTTCTGTGCGTACAATTATATCATCTGCAAATAGTGACACTTCTTGTTCTCTTTTCTGATCATCAGTCCTTTTATTTTTCTTTCCTGACTGTTGTGGCTGGGATCTCTAGGATAAAGTTGAATAGAAATGATGGCTGCAGGTACCTTCAATCTCATTCCTGATTCCAAAGGGAAAACTTGCACTGTTTTGTTTTTATGTTTTTTGTTAATAGATTTTTTTTTTTAAGATAGCCTTTATTTATCATTTTAAGAAAGTTACCTTGAATTCCTGGTTAATTAGGAATGTTTTTACTAATGAATGGATGTTCAGTTTTATCAAAAGCCTTTTCTGGCATCTGTTTAATTACATGGTACTTGTGTCTTGTTCTGTAATGTGATAAAGTAATTAGAAAATCAGCTCAGTGTTGAACTATGAATTCTTGGGTAAAAACCCACTTTGCCATAGTGGTATCCTTTTCTGTCTATTGCCAGATTCAGTTTGCTCATACAATAATGTAGAATTTTTTTGCATTTATTTTCATGAATGAGAGTAACTTGGAATTTTCTTTCATCTGTTGGATTTCAGGATGTAGATTATGGTTAATTTTTGGTGTGTACCTTTTTCTGTTATCTGGAAGAGTTTGTCTAAAATTAGACTTACTACGGGGCGCCTGGGTGGCTCAGTCGGTTGGCGGCCGACTTCGGCTCAGGTCATGATCTCACAGTTTGTGGGTTCGAGCCCCGCGTCGGGCTCTGTGCTGACAGCTCAGAGCCTGGAGCCTGCTTCGGATTCTGTGTCTCCCTCTCTCTCTGCCCCTCCCCTGCTTGCTCTCTGTCTCTCTCAAAAATAATAAACATTAAAAAAAATTTAAAAAATTAAAATAAAATTAGACTTATTTCTTAAACATTTTGTTTTTGGGATGTTTATTTATTTTAAGGCGAAAGAGACAGAGCGTGAGTGGGGGAGGGGGCAGAGAGAGAGACACACACACAGAATCCGAAGCAGGCTCCAGGCTTCGAGCTGTCAGCACAGAGCCCGACGTGGGGCTCAAACTCACGGACCACGAGGTCATGACCTGAGCCGAAGTAGGAGGCTTAACTGCCTGAGCCCCCCAGGCCCCTACACTTATTTCTTATTAAATTTTGCTAGAAGCCATCTCAGCTTGGACTTCCATCTGGTCGAGTTTATTTACTAATTAAAGTACTGCTCCAGTTTCTGTCTATCTGTTTTGGTAAATTGTACTTTCTAGGAATTCTTTGAACATTTCACCAAACTTTCACCAAAAGTTTGACCTAAATATGTTGATACTTATTTATTGTTATTGCTATTTTAAGTGAGTTTGATGTAACGATGTTTTCATTTTGACCTTGGTGTTTTGTACGTTCTCCTTCCTCTTGAGTCTCGCCATTATGTCTCCCATTTTTTTGCTCGTCTGAGAAGCAGTTTTTGGCTTTGTTGGTCTCTGCTAATGCACATGTATTTTGATTTTGATGCCCCACCTATACTCCCACCTCCCTTAGCTGGCTGGTGTGCCCATGCCCCAGCGATGTGAGCCCTAGGACTCATACAGCTGTATTTTGGGAAGGGTGCCTTCACCTGAGAAGCTGCCTTGCCCAGGAAGGGACTCCAGCACATCTTCCAGTGTCTGGAGCCAGCTCACCTACATCGAATCCTCGTTCTGAGACTTACCAGCCAGCGTGAACAAGTTTTCTCAAACTCAGCACTTTAATTTTCTTTTCAGTAAAGTGAGGATGGTAATTGGACTCACCGTATAAGGCTGTTGGGATGATTAGAAGCTCTCGTACATATTGAGGAAATTAGCCTATTGCCTCTGTATTACAGATATTTTGTCTAAGTTGGTTATTAAAAAACAAACAAACAACTTTATGCTTTACAGAAGTTTTAAATTTCTGTGTTAAAAAACTTGGGAGTTTAAAAGGATTAAAGTATTTAGAGCTATTGTCAGCTGTAGTCAAATTGTCATTTTCTAGCTGTTCTTTTTCCTATTTGTAAATTATTCCCTGTGACTTCATTTCCTTCTGCTTAGGGCTGGATATTTATTCTTTATTATTAGTTCATAGAAGATGAGAAAAGGGAGAAATAGTGACTTTCCAGCCCAGTACTGCTCAAGAGAAATGGAATGTAAGCCACATGTAATTGTAAAATTGTTAGTAACCAGGGGCGCAGGGCGGGGGGGTGGGGGGGGGTGGGGGGCCTCAGTGGGTTAAGCGTCTGACTCTTGATCTCAGCTCAGGTCATGATCCCAGGGTTGTGGGATTCTGCCCCGTGTCAGTCTCAGCACTGAGTTTGGAGCCTGCTTGAGATATTCTCTCTGTCTCTGTCTCTGTCTCTGTCTCTCTCCCTCCTTCCCTCCCTCCCTCCCTCTTACTCCTTCAGTCTCCTCTGCCCCTCCCCCACTCTCTCAAAAAAAAAAAAAAGTGGGGAGGTGGAAAGAGTAGATGAAACATAATTGTTGAAGCTGAGTGATGGGTACATGAAGAGTTCATTATACTATTCTTTCATCTTTTATATGTGTTGGGATATTTCCATAATAATGTCTTGAAAGTGTACTGAGAGGGTACCTGGCCAGAGCTTGTGACCCATCATCTCAGTTTGAGCCCCATGTAGGGTGTAGAAATTACTTAAAATAAAAGGGGGTACCTAGGTGGCTCGGTCAGTTAAGCATCTGACTCTTGATCTCAGCTTAGGTCTTGATCGCAGGGTTGCAAATTCGAGCTCTGCGTTGGGCTCCGTGCTGGGCGTGCAGCCTACTTAAAAATATATTTTTTTTAGTAACCATCTTATAAAGGTAAAAAGAAACAAATATAATCAATTTTACCTGGTATATTTTACTTAACCTTAAGTAACCAGCGACAATATTATTTCAGCATGGAATCAATACAAAAATTATTACTGAAATATTTGCATTCCTTTTTTCATACAAGTCTTTGAAGTCTGGTGTGGATTTTATACTTTGCCACATCTCAGTTTGACTAATCACATTTCAAGTGCTCTGTAGCCACATTTTGACAGTGGCTACCAAGCTGGATCTTGTGTTAGTTTAGGGATCAGCTCAAAGCTGTCTAAAATTGCTTTTGACTTTGCTCTTAAAAAAAAATTTTTTTTTTTATTGAGGTATGATATACAACATTGTATTAGTTGCAGGTGTACAACATAATAAGGCAGTGTTTGTATACATGTGATCACCACAGTAAGTCTGATATCTGTCACCACACCCGGTTGCAGACTTTTTTCTTACGATGAGAATTGTTCAGATCTGTTCTCTGAGCAACTTTCAAATATGCAATACAGTATCGTTAACTGTAGTTGTCATGACGTACAAAATGATGTCCCTAGGACTTACTTATAACTGGGAGCTTGCACCTTTTGACCCCCTTCACCCATTTCTCTCCTCCTCCAGCCCTGCCGCTGGCATTGCCAGTCTGTTTTGTCTGAGCTCAGTATTTGTTCTTTTCATTGTCGTTTTTTAGATTCAGCATGTAAGTGAAACAATATGGGATTTGTCCTTTTCTGACTTACTTCGCCTTAGCATAGTGCCCTTGAGATCCGTTGGTGTTGAGATTTTGTTCTTTTTTATGGCTGAGTAGTGCTCCATTGTGTTTTCTCTGTTCTTCCATTAATGGACCCTTGGGCTGCTTCCATGCCTTGGCTCTTGTAGCTGCTACTGTAGTGAACGTGGAGGTGCAGACATGGTTTTGAGCTAGTGTTTCCGTTTTCTTTGGATACATGCCCGGAAGTGGAATTGCTAGGTCACATGGTAGCTCTGTTTCCGATTTTGTGAGGGACCCCCGGCCTGTTTTCCACAGCAGCTGCACTGCTCCCACCAACAGTGCCCGGGGTTCCACACCTCGCCAACACCTGTTGTTTGTTGTCTTTTTGAGCAAAGCCATTGTAGCATGTGTGAGGTGAAGACTGTGCTGTTTTTGAATTAAGCTACTATTTGGAATTGAGGTGTGACTGTCAGTGTTAAAAATACAGATTTCAAAAGCTCTTTGGAGTCTGTTTTTGTTCAGCCATTTATTTTATATATGGTGCTGACCATTGTATCTCACAGATATGATTTTATACATAATCACATGTATCTCCTATTGAATGCCAGAAAAAAATGCTTATACATATATTTAAAGACTATACAGAGGTGCCTGGGTGGCTCAGTGGGTTAAGCATCTGAGTTCAGCTCAGATCATGATCTCCCAGTTTGTCGGTTCGAGCCCCGTGTAAGGCTCTGTTCTGACAGCGCAAAGCCTGGAATCTGCTTCAGATTCTGTGTCTCCCTCTCGCTGCCCCTCCCTGGCTTGTGCACGTGCTCGCTCTCTCTCTCTCTCTCTCTCTCAAAAATAAACAAACATTAAAAAAAAAAAAAGAATATACAGTCTTTGTTTTTCATCAAAATATGAGATTCTAGTTATTAAATTACTGAAGATGAAATAGAAAACATTTTTAGAATTTCTGATAATGTGGTTAAATGCCTTTCACTATAAATGCAAAATTTTCTGTACTTGAGACATCAAATGAAGGTTCCTGAATCTTCTTGCTTCTGGGTATGTCAGTTTCCCATTCCTTAACTGATCTCTGTTACCAGTTTTTGTCTCTTGGTAAAATTGTTAAAGTTTGTTACCAGAGCCTTGGAGCAGCAGATACATAGCCTGTGTGTCCCTATCAGCAATGGAGGATGCTGTTCCTGTGCCAGTTTGGGATCCACATGGGCTGGGGTGGGAAGGGCCTTAGCCTCAGGTCAGGGTCTGTCACATGTGGGTGGAATGCCGTCATCTGGGGACCGGGCTCTCTCTGCTGGCCCCTCCAGTGCACCAGTGCCCAGTGGTGTAGTCAGCAGTTTGGCAGGCCACCTAGGCAGCAGAGGAGATGGCGTCTGTGATCCTGACTGAGCAAGGACAGAGATGGCCAGACCCGCATGCCTTGCGAGCACTGAACGTGAGGGCCCCTTCTCACCACCAGCTGGCCTGCCCGTTCAGCTTCCAGAAGTCTTTCTAGGAAAGCTTGCTTTTCTCATGATACAAGCGACACGTGCTTCTTGAGACGCAGTTAGGGGCTAACTGGAAGTGGGTGTTATTCTGCCCAGTCTTTCTGCACTTCCTCCTCTGTCACCGAAGCCTGGCTTCCCCACTTCTCAGTCCCTGTCCCCATTTATAGGGCCATCCAGGACTTGAGGCCAAGGCATTTGATTCTACACCTCTTCCCTGAAAGCTACCAGGAAAGAAAGAAGATCTCTTCTCTGAAAAGAGGAACCTGCTAGAAGCCTGAGGCACAAACTGAACACAGAGCAGAGAAGGTGGCTGGGAATTGACCCTAAGGTTAGGAGTCTTGGTCTGGAGGAATGTGTGGAGCCATCTTTGCCTAGAGTCACGACATCTGGGGCTGGAGTGGGTTCTCAGAAGCATCAGGGGGGTGTGATGACCAGCAGGCCAGTGGAAGAAAGGCCATGCAGTAGGAGAGAGTGAACCCCTGTGCCTTATGTCGGTGGAGTCCAGTGTGATGCTGCAGGATTGGTGGTGAGCAAGAGAGCCTTACTGGCAGGTTGGAGAGTGAGCATGGCCCTGCACCTTTTAGTCCGAGGTGCCTGGCTGTGTGTGGCCGTGGAACACCTGAGATGTGCTCTAAGTGTGCAAGTGCACGCTGAATATTGAAGGCTTGGTACAAGAAAGGAGTACGAAATATCTCATTAATAGTTTATATGGATTACCTTTGATATAATATTGTGGGTGTTATTGAGTTAAATATGATGTGAGTAGAATTCACCTGTGGGGGTTCTTTTTTGGAGTGGGGGTTTAATAGACTTCATTTTTTGGAGCAACTTGAGATTCACAGAAGAATTGAGCAAGAAGTACAGGGAGTTCCCACGTACCCCTCCTCCGTCTTCACACGCACGCACGCACACTCCCACACGGTCAGCATCCCCCACCAGAGGGGCGTTTGTGACACTTGGTAAGCCTGTACTGATACATCATCATTAGCTCAGAGTCCATAGTTTCCATTGGGTCATTTGGTGGTGTACATTCTTTGGGTTTGGACAAATGTCTAATGCTAGGTATCCCTATTACGGTATCATGCAGAGTGGTTTCACTGCCCCCCAAAAATCTTCTGTGCTCCTCCTGTACCTCCCTTCCTCTGCCAACCCCTGGCAACCACTTTTTTTTTTTTTTTTTTTTTTTTACTGTCTCTGTGGCTTTGCCTTTTCCAGAATGTCCTGTACATGAAATCATACAGTATGTAGCCTTTTCAAATTGGCTTCTTTCCCTTAGTAATGTGCATTTAAAGTTCCTCCATGTTTTTTCCTGGCTTGGTGCTCATTTCTTTTGAGTGTGAGTAATATTCCACTGTCTGGATGGATCGTAGTTTGTCCATTCACGTTCTGAAGGGCATCTTGGTGGCTTCCAAGTTTTGAAATTTTGAATAAAAGTGCTATAAACATTCATATGCAAGTTTTTTTGGTGTGGATCAAAGTTTTCAGCTCCTTTGGGTATATACCAAGGAGCATAATTGCTGGATCGTATGGTAAGAGCATGTTTAGTTTTGGAAGAAGCTGCCAAACTGTCTTCCAAAGTGACCGCACCATTTGCGCTCCCACCGCCGTGAACGAGAGTTCCTGTTGCCCCACTTGCTCACCCACGTGCCTTGGACTTTGGCCTTTCTGATAGGTGTGAAGTGCTGTCTTGTTTTCACCATTGTTGTTAGTTTGTGTGTGTGTGTGTGTGTGTGTGTGTGTGTTTTAATTTACTGCATAGCTCACATTTGTGGCTTGCATTTAATTTCTCTTAGAAAGAGCTGGGGTGCACAGCTCCAACGGAGTTGAAAAGGAAGGAAAAGAGGTTCCTAGCTGCTGGAGGTGGAAGTGTGGTCCCGAGGAGGGTGTTTTGTGTCTTCAGCCTAGTGGTAACAGTGTGCTTGTATCCTCATGGAAATGATGCAGGAAAGAAGGAAAGATTGATGATCCGAAGAATGGAGGGGAGAATCCACAGAACAGAGTCCTCAAGCAGATGGCGGGGCCTGGTGCGTGAGCAGAGGTCTCACCTAGGCGAGGAGGCGTGTGCTGGGTAAGCATGCCGAGGGGCACAGCTCCAGGTAGACGGCTTGGAGCCTCTGGAAACAAACTGCCAGTGGGTTTTCAAACAGGTCGTTAGGACTTCACACCATCATCATTCTGCAGTGCTGTTTGCAACGCTGAGTGTTGTCGTAGCCTTTAAATGTTTGCAGTTTCGGGGGCGCCTGGGTGGCTCAGTCGGTTGAGCGGCCGACTTCGGCTCAGGTCACGATCTCGCGGTCCGTGAGTTCGAGCCCCGCGTCGGGCTCTGTGCTGACAGCTCAGAGCCTGGAGCCCGTTTCAGATTGTGTGTCTCCTTCTCTCTCTGACCCTCCCCTGTTCATGCTCTGTCTCTCTCTGTCTCAAAAATAAATAAACGTTAAAAAAAAAAAAAAATGTTTGCAGTTTCAGCAAGAGGTCTGTGCCCTTCCCCTGGTTGTGAGACCCACGGGGACCAGATGCTTTGACAGGCGCCTGCTCACCTGGCCAGGGTGCCCTGTCAAGGCTGCATATCCGGTGTGTCCCCGCCTCCTGCTGCTGCCCGCCTGTGCACCTGCTTCACATGGAAGTCTCTGCTCTGCCTCCCCTCAGCTTGCTCTCCACACCTCTGCTCCCTTTCTTCTGCAGCTCCTGCCGGGAGGCACCCCTCCCTCTTCCTTCGGACTCTTAGCCCTCCAGTGAAAGTTTCTGTGCCTCCTCTCCCTGCCTTGTGAATTTCTTGGACCATAGCAGTTTTAGTAACAATCCTGGAGGCCAACTCTGTGTTATCACCACATTCTGTGTTATGGGAAGTTGGGGATTCTGCAAAAGGCAAGTACTTTTTGTGGTTATTATTTTAGGTCACTGGCTAGTCTCTGGTGTGGCTGTCCTGGCACCAGGTGCCTCCCTGTGGCCGGGTGTGGGGTGGACGGAGGGGGCTGCCCCTGGCCTGGGTGCCCAGGTCAGCAGGGCCGTGTTGGTGACGAGCTTGCGAGGTGTGTTGAGTGGCTACCTTTGGAATCATCTCAGTCGCTCAGTTTTCAAATGTTGCCTATCCCACTTACAGTGTCTGACTCAAAGCCTTTCCGGCTTCTGTTCTATTTGTGGGTTTTTTCTTCCCCTCTGGAGATATCTGGGTATTGCTGTAAAGACTGTTAGCACCCTGTACTAAATGACTGGTTACTGGAATTTTCGGATTTTAAAGGGGGTGCAAACTGTAGCCAGAGAAGTTAGTATACTTTGATATCAGCATGTCATGTGACCACAGTAGGTGATTTGTGGTTTCAAGATAGGTGAAAAAGAATATAAGAAAGACCTATTTCCAGGGCCGTAAGCCTTTCTTAACTGTCTGATTTGCTGCTACTAATAAATTCAAGTTCTTTTTCTCTTGCCATATGGAGCTTAAATGCAGAGACCTGAGGTATTCTGTAAACATTTGAATGTGTGAATTGCCATGTGCCAGATGACGGAGCAGTGGCGCTAAACTCGCCCCGGCATCCTGACTTGTTCCAAGGCTGCTTAGACGTTTATCTTATTCCAGCTAAGCAGAATCAAAACAGTCATTGCGTTGCTTACTAGACTTCAAAGAGGACTTCTTGTATGTACAAAGACCATATTCATAACAGTTACATGCTTAAAACCATTTTATATAACTATAGTTTCTGGCAGAGAGCAGGTACCACTGTGCCTTCATTAGTGCGCAAAGCCACCCTGTTGACTTCTGCAGAACCACTGGGCATTCATAGGTAGGCCCAATCAGAAGGTTGACCAGCAGCTATACGAAACCAATGGTTGCAGACTTTTTTAGGCTTTCTCTACTTTTTAAAATCTATAAACTGAAATTGAAGTAAATCCTAAAACAAACAACAAAACACAAAAAACCTCACTTCCACATTAGCTATAAAAAGAATGCTATCATAATGTAATAGTAGGGAGTCAGTAATTAATGTTTATTGAATTTTTTGGGAAGCACCTTTGACGTCTTGAAATTGCTAAAAATATTTTACTCTCTGCGATCATACAAATTACATGTTCCAAAACATTAAAATATTTGAATAATTTTGCACCTAACTCCTGGTTCTGTTAGCAATTTTATGGTAACTAATTGGAAGAGAACTTAAATATTAACGTTAGTAATTATTTCCCAAGTAGTACCACTTGCTTACAGAACTTGCATGTGCTTTGGGAAAGCTGAGTTCAGAAAGGAAGCAGAAAAGACCGTAGATATTTTAGTGACCACACATGCAGTCCTCCCTGGACACAGGTAGCTCACAAAAGATTGTGTGTAAACTCAGAAGGAAGATGGCGGTGGGAGTAGGGGAGCCCAAAGGTGAGTTGATGATGTGGAGTAGTGGCTTCATTTCCGTCATTGAGCATTTACTGGGTGCCTGCTGGATGCTGGGTGCTTTGTGGGACTTAAACATTCTTGAGTGTCATGAGAAGATGGACATTTGAAAGCATAAGGTAGTCGTGTCAAGTATAGAGGGGGTACAGGAATCGGGGTAATTAACTCTGTGGGGCTGTATTGCTTGAGGGGTGGGGAGTAAGTTGGAAGAAAGCACAGTTCACAGAAGAAGAATGATAGCACAGTGAGGTTTGTCAGGGTGCCTGACAGCTGCCTGGTAACGGACGGGAGATTGGTGTTTCAGGATTGGAAATGGCATGTACTAAGGCCCCACAGTTGAATGGGGCAGAGGTTTGGAATTTTAAGGAATTTCAGCTGGGTAATTCTGCAGCGACTAAGTGACAAGGGCCTTGTGTGTCGCGCTTGATCCTTTTAGGCAGGGGACCTATTGAAGGGTGCAAAACAGAGGAATATTCTGGTCACATGTGCAGTATGAGAGGCCATCCTGACAGAAGTAGAGGATATATGGAAAGCAGACAGATGTGTGGGTTGGGGACCAGTCAGGAAGAGACAGCTGTATAGTGTCTGAGGCAGGAGATGTTAGTGGGACAAAAACAGGCATGTTTGCTTTGTGTTTTGTGTACGTGAGAATCCTGGCTTTAGCCTTCACTGGGCTGTATGACCTGAGATGTGCCATTATTACCTGACCACCTTTAGTGCTATTATGCCCTAAGATGCCATATTTTCTTTGGGTCTATAATAAGTTTAGCTGTAAAGTCTTTATTTATTTTTAAAAGTTTATTTATTTTGAGAGAGAGAGAGAGAGAGAGAGCAAGCACATGCAGGGGAGGGACAGAGACAGAGAGGGAGAGAATCCCAAGCAGGCTCCACACTGTCAGCGTGGATCCTGATGTGGGGCTTGAACTCATGACGCAGAGATCATGACCTGAGCTGAAATCGAGAGTCAAGACGCTTAACCAACTGAGCCACCCAGACGCCCCTACATGTAAAGTCTTTAAATAGTAAGTCTGAGTTTTTCATATTGCATTTGGGGTTTCTTTTTTGGAGATTGCTTTTATTTTTATTTTTCTATATATATTTTTAATGTTTTTATTTATTTTTTGAAGGAGAGAGAGAGAGAGAGAGAGCGCGCGCGCGAGCATGAGTGGGAGAGGAGCAGACAGAGAGGGAGTCACAGAATCTGAAACAGGCTCCAGGCTCTGGGCTGTCAGCACAGAGCCTGATGCGGGGCTCGAACTCACGAACTGTGAGATCATGACCTGAGCCGAAGTTGGATGCGTAACTGACTGAGCCACCCAGGCATCCCTGGAGATTACTTTTAAAACTAGAGTGTAAGCCTAGCAGGAAAATGAATTTGGTATCTTTCTTACATATATACACATTGGCCACAAATGACGGCTTGTACCACAGAGTAGAAAACCAGTTTACTGAGAAAGGATGAAGTGTCTTGAGTCACAGGTGCAGAACTCAGTTGTCCGTGGCACTTGCAAGTGTTTTCAGCAGGAGTGCCAATTTAGGAATAAATATATTCTCTTATGGAAAAACGTCTGGGTTACAACATAGGATCTGAAGTAAGTCAGTAAATCGATAAAATGCCTTTATATAAATACATTTTATCTGTATGTGTGTAGGACTAGGGGGACGACACTTATTTAGTGTTTATTCTTGTACATTTATTTTTAAAGAATATTGATGTAACCAGACCAGATTTATCCTCCCGTCCTAAACCACTTGAATGAAGGACAGAATATCTCGAACAGCATTGTTCCAACATTGGGCAGCAGGCAGTACAGGACAGTGATCTCTGAGAGGCAGAAAAACTAAACGAGCTAAGGACTGGCCGAGCTCACTGCCTTGAGAGCATTTGCAGGCCGTGGCTCAGGAAGAAAGGAGGGAGTAGCCCGAAGAGAACCTGGTGGTTTCCTTGGGGTGGGGAGGCCAAAGTAAATTTACAGGGCAGAGTACCAGAGAAGAGAGGGCTGCAAAGAGAAAGAGAGTTTTGGAGAACCACGTGGGATTCTCCTTGAGTCCTCAGCTGTGTGCGGATGAGCACGGGCATGTGTGGAAACTGCGGGCCAAGGAAAGAACCCAGGAAGGGAGTCGTGCAACAGTCCTTGGAGCTCATGCAGGGACCCAAACAATTTGTGTGCCCACAGCCAGAGTGGGGGAATCTTGTGACGCACAGATAGTGCACTCCCAGGGTATTGCCTCATTAGTGGGGCAGATTGAAGGTGCTCTCATCCTGGGAGCATCTCTCTACCTTCCCAATGGAATGCTGCCTGAGGCATGAATCACTTAATAAAGCCAGTTAGATCTTTAAAAAACAAACAAACAGAAAGGTGTTCTGATCCCACCTCCCAAATTTTACAAGCAAGCCTTGGGAAGACCAGACTCTTCCCAAATAACCCAACTATGACCCAGAACGAAGCTCAGAAATATTTGAAGGCGTAAAACAATACCCGTGACCTAACACGGTAAAGCCTACAGTGTCTAGACTATCTGGTCAGAAATCATGAGGCACGCAGAGACCGACGCAGGCCAGTACGATCCATAATGAGGTACAAAATGAAAAATAGAAACAGACTCAGAAATGACACATGTGATAGAATTATTAGCTAGATGTTAACGCAGTTACCACTATATTCTGTATATTCAGCCGCATAGAGGAAAGCATGAGCATGTTAAAAGGAAACACAGAATAAAAGAAAACCCAGGTGAACTTCTAGACCTGAACGCGTTGGATGCTGCAGCAGAAGAGGTGAAGGAACTTGAGGAGATGGCAATAGAAAGTATCCAAAAAGAACCATGAAGGAGAAGCCTGCCGGGCAGGGCGGGGGGGTGAACAGAGCATCAGTGTGCTTTGGAACCGCGTCCCGGGGCCCACTGTGTGTGCGTAATCGGAGTCCCTGAGAGAAAGAATGGGAATGAGGAATAAATACGAAAAAGATTTGCAGGAATAATGGCTGAAAACTGTCCAATTTGTTGAAAACTATAAACCCACAAATGCCAGAAGCTCAGTAAGCTTCAAGCATAAGAAAGGTGAAGAAAATTGCACCAAGACACATTTGTGTCCGGGAAAACAACGGTTAAGAGGAAAATGCAGTCAGGAAAAGCGATGCATTGGGGGTGCCTGGGTGGCTCAGCGAAGTGTGCAGCTTCAGTCAGGTCGTGATCTCACAGCGCGTGGGTTCGAGCCCCACGTCGGGCTCTGTGCTGACAGCTCGGAGCCTGGAGCCTGCGTCACATTCTGTGTCTCTCTCGCTCTCTGCCCCTCCCCCACTCATGCTCTGTCTCTCTCAAAAATAAATACACGTGGAGAAAAAAATTTAGAAAAAAGATGTACTATTTGTTGAACAAAGGTAAAGACGGCAGGCTTCTACATGAGACGCGGCGCAAGCCAGGAGACGGAGCAAGCGCAGCTTTAAAGCACAGAAAGGGAAAAGCGTAACCTGGAATCGTAAACCAGCAAAAATGTCTCTTAAAAGTGAAGACGAGATCAACGTTTTTTCGGACGTAAAAAGCCCAAAGAACGCATGGCCAGTGGATCTCCATCACAAATATGGTAAAGGAAGTTCTGAGGTAGAGAACAGATGTCACCAGGTGGATATGTGAGTCTACAGAAAGAAAGAGATACGCTGCAAATTGTAAATGTATGCAGAAAATACGTTTTAAATTACTTTAAAATAACAGTTGTCTAGTTTTTTGATGTGTATTTTTGAGAGACAGCAAATGGGGTAGGGGCAGAGAGAGCGGGCTACAGAGAATCCCAAGCAGGCTCAGTGCCGACAGCAGAGAGCCCAGCGGGGGGCTTGAACCCACGAACTGTGAGATACTGACCTGAGCCAAAGTCAGACGCTCAACTGACTGAGCCACCCAGGCGCCCCTACAGTTGTCTATTTAAAAGAAGAGCAGTGGTGTGCCTGGCTGGCTCAGTCAGTGGAGCAGGCAACTCTTTTTTCTCGGTCACGAGTTCAGGCCCCAGGCCCCATGTTGGGGGTAGAGATTACTTAAAAATAAAATCTTAAAAACTAATAATAAAGCAAAAGCAGCAACAAACCATGAGACTTACGTGTAGAAGGAAAATGTCTGACAACAGTAACACGAAGGCCAGCAGAGGGGAATGTAGGATTCTTGTATGTTTAGTGGTAAAGTCTTACTTGATGACTGGTAAGTACAAATGTACACCATGACACTAAAGTGACCACTTCAAACAGAAGAGTGTAGCTCACAGTTCAACAAAAGAGATAGAATAGAGTCATAAAAAATACTCAATTTTTAAAAAGCTGAAAAAGAGGAAAAGGAAACAACACATGGGTCATTAGAAAAATAATTAGGTGATAAATTTTATAAACTTAAATATCCATTTAATATCCACAATTGTATTTAATATAAGTGATCTAAACATGCCAATTTTAAATTAAAAATTTTTTAAAAATTGTAATGTTTATTTATTTTTGAGAGAGACAGACAGAGCTTGAGCAGGGGAGGGGCAGAGAGAGACACACACACAGAATCGGAAGCAGGCTCTAGGCTCTGAGCTGTCAGCACAGAGCCCAATGTGGGGCTCGAACCCACGAGCAGTGAGATCATGACCTGAGCCGAAGTTGGATGCTTAACCAACTGAACCACCCAGGCGCCCCAAACATGCCAATTTTAAAAGATTGTGAGATAGGAAAAGTATCACGTCCCAGCTATATGCTTTCTGCTGTAATGTGCTGTAAACATAGAGATGTACACAGTAAAGTCATAGGGAAAGACATGCCTTGCCCTTATGTAAGTAAAAAGCTGGAGTGGCTCTTTAAGTATCAGAAAAATAGATACCAGAGCAAAGAGAGTAGTTTCATACTGATATAGGGGTCAGTGTATTAAGAGGACGTAACAGTCCTAAATGTCTTTGCACCTCATAACTAAGCTTCAAAGTATGTGGATGAAAAACTGATAGAACTTCAAGGGAAAACATTGCTGGATCGTAGGGTAGATCTATGTTTAGTTTCTTGAGGAACCTCCATACTGGTCTCCAGAATGGCTGGAGTTTGCATTCCCATCAACAGTGCAAGAGGGTTCCCCTTTCTCTGCATCCTTTTAGCCATTCTGATAGGTCTGAGGTGGTATCTCATGGTGGTTTTGATTTGTATTTCCCTGATGATGAGTGATGTTGAGCATCTTTTCATGTGTCTGTTGGCCATCTGGATGTCTTCTTTGGAAGAGTGTCTATTCATGTCTTCTGCTCATTTCTTAACTGCATTGTGTGTTTTTGGGTGTGGAGTTTGATAAGTTATTTACAGATTTTAGATACTAACTCTTTGTCAGATACGTCATTTGCAGATACCTTCTCCTATTCCATAGGCTGCCTTTTAGTTTTGTTGATTGTTTCCTTTGCTGTGCAGAAGCTTTTTATCTTGATGAGGTCCCAATAGTTCATGTTTGCTTTGGTTTCCCTTGTCTTCTGCAACATGTCTAGTAAGAAGTTGCTCTGTTGAGGTCAAAGAGATTGCTGCTTTTGTTCTCCTCTAGAATTTTGATGGTTTCCTGTCTCACATGTAGGTCTTTCATCCATTTTGAGTTTATTTTTGGGTGTGGTGTAAGAAAGTGGTCCAGGTTCATTCTTCTGCATGCCACCCTCCAGTTTTCCCAGCACCACTTACTGAAGAGACTGTCTTTTTTCCATTGGATGTTCTTTCCTGATTTGTCAAAGATGTTGACCGTATAGTTGTGTGTCCATTTATGGGTTTTCTGTTCTCTTCCATTGATCTATGTGTCTGGTTTTTGTTTGTTTGTTTTGTTTTGTTTTGTTTTTTTGTGCCACTACCATACTATCTTGATGATACAGCTTTATAATATAGCTTGAAATCCGGACTTATGATGCCTCCAGCTTTCTTTTTCAGGATTACTTTTCTTCTTTGGGGGTCTTTTGTGGTTCCATACAAATGTTAAGGTTGTTCTAGTTCTGCGAAAAATGCTGAAAAATGTTACAAGAAATAAGTCAGTCAGGAAAAGACAAATACCATATGATTTCACTCATATGTGGAATTTAAGAAACAAAACAGATGAACACATGGGAAGTGGGGAGAAAAGAGAAAAGAGGGAAACCACAAGAGACTCTTAAGGGTAGAGAACAAACTGAGGGTTGATGGAGGGAAGTTGGGGGATGGGTACCAAGGAGGGTACTTGTAATGAGCACTGGGTGTTGTATGTAAGTGATGAGTCACTGAATTCTACTCCTGAGACCAATATTGTATCATATGTTAACTGACTAAAATTTAGATTAAAAAGAATTTCAAGGAAAAATAGATACATACAAAATTATGGTTGGAGTTTTTAACACCTCTCAGTAATTGATTGAACAAGTAAACAGAAAATAACTAAGGTTATAGAAGACTTGAATGACATTGTTAGCCAACCTGACCTGACAGATGTTTACAGAAAACTCTACCCAACGATAGCAGCACACTTACACATTCTTTTAAGTAAATGTCAAACATTTACCAAATAGACTATATTCTGGCCCGTGAAAAGTCATTTTTTTAATGTTTATTTATTTTGAGAGAGTGTGCATGAGCCAGGGAGGGGCAGAGAGAGAGAGAGAGAGAGAGAGAGAGAGAGAGAGAGAATCCCAAGCAGGCTCCGTGCTGTCAGCACAGAGTCCGATGCAAGGCTCGAACTCAACAAACCATGAGATCATGGCTTGAGCCAAAATCAGGCATCAGACACTTAACCGACTGAGCCACCCAGGTGCCCCAAAAAAGTCTTGATAAATTTGGAAGAATTCAAATTGTACAAAGCAGCTTCTCTGACTACGTGGAATTATATTAGAAATCACAGATGAAAGACACTTAGCTACACATGTCACACGTTAAATAGCCCATGAGCCAAAGAAGAAGTCAAGAGGGTAATTATGAAGTATTTTGGGCCTAATGAGAATGGAAACACCACACATCAAAATTTATAAATCATTGTCAAAGGGCTGCTTATAGGGACACTTAGAACACTAATCACCTCTTTGTGCAAAGAGAAAGGGCTCAATGACTTGTTCTCTCACCACAAGAAAGCAGATCAAAGAGCTAGTTACACCCAAAGTAACCCAAGACAAGGAAATAATAACATAAAGGCAAAAATCAACAAAACAAAAAATTTTTAAATATGGAAAGTCCACCAAACCAAAAGCTGATTCTTTTAAAAGTAATAAAATTGATAAACCTTGAGCCAGGCCAAAGATTTGAATAAGCCTGTGAACAAATATTTAACAGAATTAACACTTAAGGAAAAGCACCGTGAGACAGTGCTACACAGTCATTACAATGGCTACCATGAACACAGCTCACCACATCGATGAGGATGTGGGTTACTGGAAATCTACAACATTGCTTTTTGGGAATAATTTGGCAATTTCTTAAAAGTTAGACATGCACCTACCATATGACCCAGTTATTCTATTCCTTGGTATTTATCCAAGAAAAACAAAAGCATGTGTCCATACCAAGATTGTACATGAGTGTTCCTAGCGACTACTGTTTGTAAATAGCCAGAAACTGGAAATAACCCAAATGTCTCTGAATGGGAGGATGGATAAAAACAAGGTGTGGCTTACCCACGTAATGGAGTACTACTCAGTAATTAAACGAAACAAAGTCCTGATACATACCTGGGAATCCTCTCCAAATAACGGTACTTGACAGAAGAAGCCAGACAAAAGACATTATGCTGTGTGATATAACTTCTGGACTTGCATAGTAATCGGTAGAGACAGAGCCCAGTCCAGCGGTTGCCTGTGAATGGGGGCAGGAGGAGAGTGACTACAGGAGGGAGGGAGTTCAGGGGGCACAAGGAAACCTGGGGGCGACGGTAAATGTTCATTGTCTTGATCTCCGTGGTTTCATGGGTGTGTGCGTAATGTCAGAAGTATTCAGGTTGCACGCCTCACATATCTTCAGCTTCTCCTACCTCGGCTATACTTCAGTACAGCTGTAAATGCCTTTCAGGGAATCAGTGGAGTTTATATGTGTGCCTTACATTTGATCACAGATAGTTAGGAGCATAACCATGGGGCAAGGCACTAGTGTTTGGTTAATTTGAATTTTAGTCACGTGTTGTAGCATACACACGTGTGCATCTTTTTTTTTTTTTTTCCAACGTTTATTTATTTTTGGGACAGAGAGAGACAGAGCATGAACGGGGGAGGGGCAGAGAGAGAGGGAGACACAGAATCAGAAACAGGCTCCAGGCTCTGAGCCATCAGCCCAGAGCCCGACGCGGGGCTCGAACTCACGGACCGCGAGATCGTGACCTGGCTGAAGTCGGACGCTTAACCGACTGCGTCACCCAGGCGCCCCATCACACGTGTGCATCTTATAGTCTCTGTTATTCGCTTTGTCTGAAAACGCTGTGGAGAGGAGAGGCTGGCATCTTCCGAGGACTAGCTTTATACTAGTTGGCCAAGTGTTGAGAAGTTTTGACTTTGGTTCCCTCTCTCCGTGGATCATCTGGCCTGCCTTCATGGCTTTACATACCACATGCGCTGGTGACCCAGAATTACATATTCAGTCGCAACCCATTTCCCAAGTATCTTACTTGTGCAAAACAAACTCGCCACATTATCTGGATGTTTAACACGAAATTCATGTGTAACAACATCTATAGCAAACTTTTGGTTCTTGCCACGGCCCTAGCCCTCCAGCTGTGTGTGGCACCCCTGTTGTTGGCATGACTGCTGCCCGGGTGGTCCGACCTGTTCTCGTCACATCCTTGGGTTCATCAGCAAGTCCTGTGGCTCTGCCTTCAGTGCTCCTAAATCAGACATCTCTGCTTTTCCATGGCTCCTGCCTGCTCCTGGAACTGCCTGGAACAGTGTTCATGCACACTGGGTCTTACCATGTCCTTCTGAGAAACCTTCAGCCTCTTCCCACTGCCCGCATGGGCAACCCTGCCTGCCCCCGTCTCTGGTGGTGCCCCTGGCCTTTGTCCTGCAACGCCCCCCCCCGCCCAACGCCCTCATGTGCTGCCCACGCCTGCAGTGCTTGTCTCCCAGATGTGCAGCCGTGTGTGTTTCTGTGTTGCCTTAGCATTTGGGCCCTAGCTCACTTCACCCTTGTTAGAATGACGTCCTCCTTGTAGCCCTGCACCCTTGCTGATTTTTTTCTTCGTGGAGGAGTGCTTCCTGCTGTTGGATGGCCGGCGCTTAAGTCTGAGTTCGCCGGTCCGGTGTCTCTCTGGAACCAGCAGGACCTCTGGGCTATTTGCAGGTGCATCTGTGATCTAACCTGTCAGGATGTTGGCACATTGTGTATTTCAGATGTTTTATGGAAGAGGCCTTCCTCATCCCAGAGCCTTCCCTGCACTCAGTCAAGGAAGACTTGTTTTTGCCTTTCCCACCTCTGTTCATCTTCAACATCTGATTCCTTAGCAGTCTTGTCAGCTCTTCCTTCATAGCAGACTTCACTGCTGCCTCACTCCTAGGGAACACGCACCTTCTCCCTGATTGATCCCCTGTTCCCATCTCCTCTCTCCCCCCCCCCCCATACAGCCTCATAGCCCTGATGGAACCTCCCCCGCTTCCCTCTCTGTCTCCTCCTGTGGCCTCCTGCCCCAGTGCCTTTGTGCTTGCTCTCAGGAGTGGCCCTCTCCCAGGTATCTGTGTGGCTGCTACCAGCCACCGACATCAGATGTCTCCTCGAGGAGGTTCTTAATGATGGAAAGGCATTGTCCCCAACCCCTGTCACTCCTGTCTGCTCTCTGTTTTTCTCCTTCTCAGTGATCACTGTCTAATGTTCTGTATTTTTTCCTTCTCTGTCTTATTTGTAGTCTTTGCCTTTGACAGATGTATTAGCTCACCGTGGGCAGGGAACTTTGTTTTAGTTACTGCTGCATCCTCAGTAGCTGGACGAGTGCCTTGGCACATGGTGGCTTCCAGTAAATACTGGACGAACAGGCTGACCAGTGGGTGGACAGACAGATGATCTGGAACTGAAGTGGTTACCCTCAAGTCAGTTCTGGCTAGTATGTTATTATCTCTGGCTTGGAGACTTTGTAACCTTGGAAGCTAGCACCTCCTTCTCTGGGTAAAAAGGTGGCCTGGAACAATCTGAAGGCTGTGGCTGTTCAGTTAGTGATGGGTTTTTTTTTTCCATAGGCCTGGGGACGAGAGGTGGTTTTAAATCAGTGAGATTTTTGAAATTGTCATACTTTCTACATCTTGGCTCTGTCGGGACAGAGAAAGACGTCTGCTCCCATGGTGTTCTGTGGTTTGAGTAGTCTGGAGCTTCCTAGAACGCCACTTGTTGGGATACAGTACTCACTTCCTTCCCCTCGCAGCCCAGACATTCACACGGCTGCTGAGCTGGGTTTGGTTAAATCCATGGAACCTGCGTATGTGATGGAAACAGTTTTGGTCACTGGGTTATAAAGGCAGGTAAGAGTATATGTGCAAGTCTTTTGTGTGTTAGTGGTGCTGTCATTCACTCTCTTATTCATTCATTCATTCATTCATTCATTCATTCAGCCCCCCTGTTGAAGCACCTGACCTGCTGGCCCGCCGGGGCTTTAGGGAAGGAGCCTGCGGCCTTTTGAGAGTACTCAGTCGGCCGTGGAGCCAGTCGTTTAAATGCACACTTATAGTCCAGCTAACAAGCACAGCCAAAGACGTATGTGAAGCCTTGGTGCAGGAGAGCAGGGAGAGAGCCATGGACTGAGGGAGGAGCTAGACTGCTGGCTGGGCAGGGCTGGGTAAGGTATCGGGAGGAGCCTCTGGCCGAAACCAGAGACTTTTGTAAAATACCCCAAAGTTCCAGCCTGAATAACCTTGGCCTGGGTCCCTGTCCACCTCTCCAACCGGTGAGGCCCATGGCAGAGGATGGCAACAGAGGCCTGGGGGGTTTCTGTCACCTTGATCCCACACGTGCTCTGGCTTGGAACCCTTGGCACACCTGTCCTGCCTCTGGAAGGCCATGCCTGGTTTCCCTGCTGACCTGTTCCCAGGTCCGCCTCTCTTGAACCTCTCAGGATTTGCAGGATTCCTGGGATGGTTTCTCTATGGTGCAGATGACCAGTCTTGGGCTCACATTCATTTGGGTTAAAATCTCGGCCCCTGCTTGCTGACCTTGTGACTTTGGGCCTGTTTTACATCTCTGGAGCTTGTTTGTGTATTTTTAAGGCTGATTTTTCTTTTCTGATAGGATGGTTGATCTTTTGAAGAGAATCCAGGGTAATGATCTTGCATCTTAACTATTTGAAAAAGCAGACGTTGAAATCAGGTGGCTGGAGATGCCTTGAGCATAACCGCTGCCGAGCCGGAAGGGAGGCTGGGTCTGGGATGTGTGGCGCCATCCGGCTCCTGCTGTGTATCTCGCCTCTGGAACGGGAATACCAGCTCCCAGGTGGTTGGGATCCGCACCCGTACACACAGGCCAGAATTACTCCCTTGGGTCTGAGCCCTCGTGTGCACGCACGCACCTCTGGAATAGTGGCTTTAAACTCTGCTGATGGTCAAGAGTCCTGGTGTCCCCTGTGTGGAAACTGAGATGCACACTTTTCAGCACGTGGGGAGAGTAATAACATGTCTGGGTGCAGAGGCTAAGTGGACAATTTTCTAATTCCTTCTAAGATGTTCTTTATGGTGCTACTGTTTATTTGAAGTACGGTGAATTTCTAGAACACTAGGTACAGTTTTATTCAACAAATTACTTATTAGATGCTTATATAAACATGCACGTACATTGTAATTTTAAAACTATATAGTATTTTTAAGTGATCTTGGCTTTGTGAATCATGTTTTGAAAATAGAAATATTTTTTCTGTTTCAGACTCCTTTTAATTTTGGCATGAATCATAGAACACCACCCTACCCCGCTGGGGATTATTGTCTTCTGTGCAGAAGTGAGCGGAAAGACTCTTCATTCTTAGAGAGCGGAATTAAGACTGCGAGCAAATTGGCCCTTTCTATGGCCCCCAAGGGCAACAGCGTGCTGCACCTGCCACTGTGGGTATGCCCAGACTGCCGGCGGACTGTGGAGAAGGAGGAGAGGCATGGTGGCCTCGACCAGCCATCGGTGAGTGTCCACCATGGACAGCATGGGCTCCTCAGCTTTCTCACCCGGTGGGCTAATTGGGCAGTGAGATCGTTAATTTGGGTCAGCTTTCTGGAAGGAAACCCCTCTTACGCCACCTTCTGGTCCCTCGCTCCACCCTCGGGGGCCATGCTCCTGGTCTCCTGTCCATACCTGCAGCAGGTAGTGGGGGAGACCTGCTCCCCTTGGTGGCACAACTCAGTCAGCAAGCTCAGGAGACCAGAGGATGTGTTTGGGCTGGTCTCAGGATTTGTTTGGCAAGACAGTTTGCTGAAAAGCTCAAAAAGTCTTTGGTTCTAGCCAGTTTCAAGAGCTGGTAACTCACCTAAAATTTTTTTCCCAGAGGCAGTTCTTAACTCTGCCCCCGCCCCCCAGTTTTTCCTTGATTTCTTTTCTCAGCTGAATGGAGGCATTCTTGAGCACTTCGGGCTTACATAGGAAGGCCACACTCTTAGTCTGCTCTTTGGCCCAGTTGTGTGTTAGTGGCCCTGGTCCCGAAAAGTCTTGCTAGTCTGCTCTTTGGGTTCTGGAACGACTTGGCTCTTACAGCCATATGAGGCCCCACATTCTAGGACTTTTCTGTTCCTTTTATTTCGTCTGTAAGCCGCTGCCTGTTTTCCAAGCTGTTGCCTCCTGATGCCTCACTACCGGCAGCCGCCAACACCAGCATCCACCACCGCGTGTTCTGACCGGGGACTGCTTTCCAGGTCACGTGTGCTGGGTCGGTGAATAAACGTTTTGCTGCCGCACGGTGTGAATCTTCCTTTCCGGTTCTGTGGCCTCCTTCCTGCCTCCTGCTAGGCCAGTGACTTCTGTTCTAGGGGTTCATTGAGGGCAGTGCCCCAGCTCATGTGCTACTTTCTGCGCAGGCGTTTGAACAACTAAGCCTCAAGGTCTCACTGTTTATCAGAATAAAAATTGATAATCTCTCGCCACCTCGTCTCACGTGCTCCTTTTCCTGTGCATTCTCTTCAGCACCCCTTTCCTTCCTTCCTTCCTTCCTTCCTTCCTTCCTTCCTTCCTTCCTTCCTTCCTTCCTT
>NW_024412376.1:167315512-167324481 GCF_014898765.1 Herpailurus yagouaroundi | reverse complement strand
CTTCCTTCCTTCCTTCCTTCCTTCCTTCCTTCCTTCCTTCCTTCCTTATTTTTTTAAGTTTATTCATTTTGAGGGAGAGACAGAGAGTGAGAACAGGAGAGGGGCAGAGAGAGAGAAGCAGAGAAGGAGTCCCAAGCAGGCTCTGTGCTGTCAGCACAGAGCCTAGCATGGGGCTCGAACTCCCAAAGCGTGATATCATGACCTGACCCGAAATCAGGAGTCCGGTGCTCAACAAACTGATGTGCCCCGACCCCCCTCCTCAGCACCTCTTTCTGACGTAGTGTGCATTCGACGTCCTCATTCTGCTCGGCTTCTTCACTGGAATATACACTCCACAGTGGCAGCTATTTTTGTGGATTTTCTGACCAGGAACGGTGCCTGGCCTGGCACATTTAGGAAACCCAAATATTTGAGTTAATAAATAAGTGATTGCACACAGAAATGAATAAGCCATGGAGCCCAGCCCCCTCAGTAGGATTCAAAAGGTGGCATAGTCTGTCTTTAGGGTTTACCCTCAGATCATCTTCCTTTGATCATTTTATTGTTTGACTTTGTGTCCTTTGTGTGTCCTCTTAAAGTGTATGACCGTTTCCCCGTTTCTTTTATGAGAAGCCACTGTGCGGTGCTGATGTTGGCGGCCCACTCCATCCCCGCCGGCTTCTGCTTGCCCGCCCAGAGCACTCCGTGTGCTCCCCATGCTCCCTGTGCTCCCAGCCCTCTGTCTGCAGGCCTGCTCTCCTGCCGCAGCCTGGCCGTGCCTTTGGAAGGAGGGTTTGGAGGCCAGTAGAAATAGCTGATTTCCCAGAAGTTGTCTTGCCGTGGTGACAGTCTCATTTCCTAACCCCACTTTGTCCTGGATAGTGCTATCAAATGAGGCTCTCTCATCACACAAGTGACACTGGGCACCAAAGAGGGAATGTTGGCTTATGCTTGTAGGCTTAGACCCTTTGTTGCTTTTTTAAAGTTGGCCTCTTTGTTCAAGCTGAGTAAAACTGCTGGCCTTTTTTAAAACCTGAGATATAGGGGTGCCAGGGTGGCTCAGTTGCTTAAGCGTCCAACTTCTGCTCAAGTGATGATCTCACAGTTCATGAGTTTCAACCCCACGTGGGCTCTGTGCTGACAGCTCAGAGGCTGGGCCCTGCTTTGGATTCTGTGTCTCCCTCCCTTTCTCTCTCTCTCTCTTTCTCTCTCTCTCTCTCTCTCTCTCTCTCTCTCTCTCTCTCTCTCAAAAGTAAATACTAAAAAAAATTTTTAAATAAAACACTAAAAATGAGATATAAGTTACATCTAGTAAAATTCACCCTTCAAAAGTATATATATAGTTCAGTGGGTTTTGACAAATTTATCCAGTGTGTAACCACCACTACTGCAGTTAAGATGTGGAACATTTCCATTGGCCCAAAAGTTCCGTTGTAACCATTGACCTGATTTTTGTCCCCATGGTTTTGCTTTTTCTAGAGTGTCACATAGCCTCCTTCAACTTGGCATAATGCTTTTGAGAGTCCTCCCTCAGCAGTTTGTTCCTTCCGATTGGTGGATGGATTGTAGAGCTATACCACACTGTTTATCCAGTCACCGTTGATGAACACTTGGGTTGTTTCCCGAATTGGACTGTTGCATAAAGCTCTGTGAAGCCCGTACAGGTCTTTCTGTGGACATTCTTTCTGCACGTGGCTGGAGTGACTTGCTACTGTTCGGTTAAGGACTGTCCTTTCAACTCTGCTCATGAAGGATGTCTGCCCGAAGTCGTCTTGTCTTTAATGTCTTTCGGGGCCTCCTAGGATGAGTTGAGGTGTGCTCCTGCTTCTTCTCTTTTCTGAAAGAGTTTGTGTAGAATTGGTATTCTTTCTTCCCTGAGTGTTGTTGCTGCTTCTTTTATGTTTCTCTCCGACTGTTTGGTGCAACCCCATGCCGTGCGTGTAAGAGCCCGTGGGGCTGAGGGGTGCCCTGACTCTCGTGCCCTTGGGGCATCGGATCAGTCTGGTCAGCCCTGGAGCTGGCCTGGCTGCCCCACACGGTCATTTCTGGAGCAGCGTGGACTGCGCCCTGATGCTTGTGTGAGCCAGGGAGGGGTCTCCCCTCACATTCTGGCCCCCTCATGTGGTGCTGGGCTGCCCTTGCTTCCCCTTCAGCACGAGCCTCCCACCGTGGCATCTTGTCTGTCCATCCTCGCCCCCCCCCCCCCCCAGTCATCCGGAAACCTCAGGCAGCCCTGTGCCTGGGGCATTGGGGGCAGCTCTCCCCCTGATCCTGCCGCTGCCCTGTGATATAAGCCAGACTCTGCCTCTATCTGTAGGGGTCTTGGGTGGGACAAACCCCTGTGCCTCCCCAGGGTGGCTGACCCGTCCCTGTGTCCGTGTGGGTTTTGGGCCTTTCTCCTACAGTGGAGAGCTCGGTTCTCTCCTCTCATGGATAAGGCCTGGGCCCTGGGTAGAGGGCACGGCCAGCCCCACAGCAAAGGTGTCTTCCTCCAAGAGAAGGGGTGGGTCTGGCAAGCCACACTGGCCGCATTCGGCCTTTAAGAACTCATTACAAGCCTCATTTTCGTCTAACCCACATTAGAGGCTGCACTCCTTCCTCTGCCGAAGGTGAAGTAGTGCATGTGTCCCCTTGTCCTCAGAGGGGCTCAGTGCACGTGCCCAGTTCGTGTGGTCACTTCAGCCCTCTGGTAGCTCGGCGTTCCGAGTTCTCACTGTCATTGTGGGAGCTCTGAGTCACTAAGTGGCAGCGGAACTAAATTGTTCTTTTCTAGGTGAGCATTCACTGCCACAAGCCATGGTAAAAATTTGCTCTGACACCCTGCCTTACGGTCCACACTGTAGACTTCCACCCTTTCTAGACCTTGTTGTGTCCAGACCCCCCCAGAAGTCTTCCCTTTAGACGTCCCCTTCACACTGGCACGTCCTGGTCCCGCTTGGTGTGTGTGTGTGTGTGTGTGTGTGTGTGTGTGTGTGTGTGTTTGTTTTTTAGGGGGCTTTGGGTGCAGGTCCTTCTGACCACACTGTTCTCCTAGAACAGCCGGAGTTCTGTGACTCAGCATCACCATCACTCGCCTGCAGAGCCCCCTGAGCACTTTGCCTGGGACCTGGCTCCACGCTGCCCCTCTCTCCACCTGGCAGGGGCTTGAGGAAGAAAACGGGGGCCTCGGCTCCCTGCCATCCCTTGACCCCAGGGCTTCGGGGCTGTGCATGAGCCTGTGGCGTGTTGCTCTGGCTTCGTTGTCTTACCACGAAAAGGGGCGAACCTCTGTCCTCCTCCTGTCTTCCCAAGCCCACCGCACCCTCTGCCCTGCTCGGCTCAGCTCCCACCCCCGCGGTCGTGGAGTTCGGGTGCCCGTGCGTTTTCGTCCTCTCCAAGGCTCTGTTGCTTCGCTTGGTCTTCTCTTCTTACACACCACACATCGTTTCTTCTGTCCCAGCTCATGGCCAGGACTGTGCAGATGCTCTAGAATTGTCCGTCTTTCACATAACCCGCCTCTGAGCTCGCCATCCCTCCCAGCTGTCCCCGCCTCTCCGCAGCCATGTGTGTGCACCTCTGGGGAAGTGGTAAACTTCTGGGGCAGGATCTTCAGTGGATAACAGGCTTTCCATTTCTTTTCCAAGTGGTTTTGGTGAATTATATTCTGAGAAGCCGTTGCGTTACTGGTATGAAAGTTTGTGGAGGAAGACTCTTTCCTTCTTACCATATGTGCACATACAAATTTTTATTCCTTGTTTGTGCTGTGTTTAACAGTCTTGCTAGAACTCTGTCAGTTTTGTCTTTTCAAAGAACTTTTTAGGTGAAAAAAAACCCTCTACCCTTTCTGTTTGATTAATTGCTGCTGCTGTGTGCGGTGTAGACGTGATCAGTCAGTGTCGTGGCATAGCCAAAAGCAGTGCTGGTCGGCCCCTCTGACTTGTCTCCTCCTCGTCCTCGGTCTTCAGGCTCCCACCGCTCGCAGATTCGTGTCTGTTCCTCCAGAGATACTCTGTTCCGTGTATCAGAAGGTGGTGATGGCAGACACCATGGCGTCCTGCACTGGAGACATGTGTCAGGAAGTGGAGACACGGGCTTCTCTCACTTTCTTGTCCTTGGTAGAGGAGCACGGAGGCCATGGCAAGGTGGGGTGCTGTCTGTTTCTGAGCCTCTTCTGAGGGCTGTTGACAGGTGTCTGGAGCTTGGGTGCCAGCTGCTTCGGGGAGCTGCCATCCTCCCTGATCTCACCTGGGGGGCCTTGTGGGAACCTGAGCCTGCTTGGCCAGCCTGCTTGGGGGCAGGCCGGGAGACGGCCCTGTCCCACTTTCTGGCTTCCAGGGGAGGAGCCGCTGGGCCATCACTTAGCTCCTGCTGCTTGTGACCACAAATCTGGTTTTTTCTTCTTTCTCTGTGGTTGCTCTTTGGCCTTCCTGAGCTCACCTGTCGTTTTTTCTTATTCTGCTCTGATAAGTGCTGGAAACCTCTCGTTACTGTACCGGATTCTGAAATGTTAGTTGTATTGGCTCAATTTTAAGTATTACCCAGTTTTCATTATTTCTCTTTTAAACCGTGAATTCTTTAGAAGTGTTTGTAAATACCTGAACACAGTCTTTTGGATGATTTTTAATCATTGACTTTTAATGTAATGTCATTGGATATCCTGTCTCCGTTGTCATGATTCCTTTCCAGTCAGTTACACTAATGCATTAAGTTAAGTTTTCCTGAATGTCCCGTGTGTCCTTGGAACTGTGTTCTCATGGTTTGGAGGGCTCTGTGTTCGCCCCTTAGATCAACCCCTTGCTAATTGTGCTCTTCATTCCTTCTGTGCTTTTGCTTTTCCTCATATTGTGTGCTTATTAATCTGTGGGATTCTGAGCAAGGCTGGTTAAACTCCTACCGTGCATGTGTATTTGTCCTCTTTTCCTTAGAAGTAGTTTCATTTTTGCTCTGCATTTTATTTATTTTTTTTTTCAACGTTTATTTATTTTTGCGACAGAGAGAGACAGAGCATGAACGGGGGAGGGGCAGAGAGAGAGGGAGACACAGACTCGGAAACAGGCTCCAGGCTCTGAGCCATCAGCCCAGAGCCCGACGCGGGGCTCGAACTCACGGACCGCGAGATCGTGACCTGGCTGAAGTCGGACGCTTAACCGACTGCGCCACCCAGGCGCCCCTTTTTTTATTTATTTTTTTTTTTCAATGCTCTGCATTTTAAAGCTGCACAGGTGAATACATGTTAAAATGACTAAATCTTGGTGTGTTGTTCCCTTATTGCACAGAAGCTGTGTGGCTTCTCCCGAAGGCCTGTTTCGTTTGCTGTTCGCAGAGCTGTGTGAGCTCCCTCCTCCTCTTCCTCTCCTTTCCTGTGCTCCTGGTGGTGGCGTGTGTGAGGTGGTCTTGTGTAGTCAGCATAAAGCTAGATTTAATTTGGTCTCAGTGCTGAGATGACTCGGTCACTTCTGTGGTTGCTGACCTGTTTGGGTTTGTTTCTACCACCACGCAGGTCACAACTCAAGCATCGCCCTTAGCTCACCTCTTGTGCCGCACGCGGTCCACCCCATGTCCGTGGGGTTTGCACCCTCCCCTCCTGCTCTTCTGTATTCATTAGTCCTGGTGCCCGTGTGCCTCTGCACCGGCACACTGCTGTCAGCTTTCCTGGTGTTTTGAACTGTATACAAATGCCTTACTGCACACATTATTTTGTGCCTGGTTTATTTTGTTCACCATTATGTTTGAGATTCGTAAACATAGTTTCTTCATTTTCATTACTATCTACTATTCCCGTTTTTGAATATACTATATGTTAGTTATTTCCAAATTTTGCTGCTATGAATGATGCTCTTAGAGCACACTTTCACACATTATGTTGAATGTACGTGTGCGAAAGAAATTACGGAGTCCAGGAGAGTTTATAAAATTAACTCAAGTTAAGATTAATAGCGTATTTTTTTTATATATTTAAAAACTTTTTTTTAATGTTTATTTATTTTTGAGAGACAGAGACCTTGCACGAGTGGGGGAGGGGCGGAGAGAGAGAGAGGGAGACACAGAATCTGAAGCAGGCTCCAGGCTCTGAGCTGTCAGCACAGAGCCCGACACGGGGCTTGAGCTCACGAGCCGAGCCGTGAGATCATGACCTGAGCCGACGTCGGACGCTCAGCCGACTGAGCCACCCAGGTGCCCCGATTAATAGCATATTTTTAAATGAAAACTATTTTCCAAAACAAAAATAATTTCATGAGTAGAGTAGCATTGTTTTGTTTGGGTAATGTAAGATAGCTAGATTCTCGTACCTGTTTCTGTGTTCGATCTGTTGTTATAGGTTCTTTTGATTGAAGTGTATGAAGAAAGTAGCTCCATAGCTTTTTTAGGTGATTGTGGATATTCTTTTTTGATATTGCTCCAAACCATGACAAGTAATAGTTTCTTAATGGTTACTTGCAACGTAAAATCTGAAACAGTAATTCAATTTGTTGCTATTACCACTACTCTCAACAGAAAAGTCTTTTTTTTTTTTTTTTAAATTTTTTTTTTCAACGTTTATTTATCTTTGGGACAGAGAGAGAGAGAGACAGAGCATGAACGGGGGAGGGGCAGAGAGAGAGGGAGACACAGAATCGGAAACAGGCTCCAGGCTCTGAGCCATCAGCCCAGAGCCCGACGCGGGGCTCGAACTCCCGGACCGCGAGATCGTGACCTGGCTGAAGTCGGACGCCTAACCGACTGCGCCACCCAGGCGCCCCCAGAAAAGTCTTTAAAGTGGAGGAGCTTTGGGGCCCGCAATGATGGATGCAGATTTTCCAGACTTCTGATTTTTGCGTGAAAGCTCAGATTTTGATCGGCCACAAATAGCATCAGCTGTTTTCCTTGAAGCGACAGACCCATTTCATTCATTTTTGAGAAGACCACCACTGTCTGAGTCTGAATAGCCGTGGTTTGGTGTGTCAGGCATTCTTGATGCTTCATGGGGAAGTGGCTCATTCAGCTCATAGCGCACAGTTCTTTTCTTGGGAACGTTGCTAGAATGCTTTATGCCTACTGTGTGTTTCATCACATAGGATATTGCAAAGACATGTGCTTGAGGGTTGAGATTGAATACGATTAATGATTTTAATGCATCAAGAGCATTCTTTAGTGGAACTGGCCTTTTTAAAAAATTAAGTTATTTTATTTTTTATTGTTAAAAACATTTTTGTAATGTTTATTTACGAGAGAGAGAGAGAGAGAGAGAGAGAGAGAGAGAGAGCGCGCGCGCGCAGGGGAGGGGCAGAGAGGGAGACACAGAATCCAAAGCGGGCTCCAGGCTCTGAGCTGTCAGCACAGAGCCCGACGTGGGGCTTGAACCCACGAACCGTGAGATTGTGACCTGAGCCCAAGTTGGATGCTTAACTGACTGAGCCACCCAGGCGCCCCTATTAAAAGAACTTTTTTTTTAATGTTTATTTATTTTGAGAAAGAGAGAGAAAGCATGAGCAGGGGAAGGGCAGAGAGAGAGGGAGACACAGAATCCGAAGCAGGCTCCAGGCTCTGAGCTGTCAGCACAGAGCCCAATGTGGGGGGCTTGAACCCTTGAACCGTGAGATCATGATCTGAGCTGAAGTCAGACACTGAACCAACTGAGGCACTCAGGTGCCCCAGTTTATTTATTTTTATTATGTTCATTTATTTTGAGAGAGATAGAGCGAGCGTGCATACACGCACACAAGTCGGGGAGGGGCAGAGAGGAGAGACAGAATCCCAAGCAGACTCCACACTATTAGCACAGAGCCCAATGCAGGGTTTGAACTCACAAACTGTGAGATCATGACCTGAGCCGAGGTCAAGAGTCAGACGCTTAACTGTGTCACCGGGCACCCCAGTGGAACTGGCCTTTTTAAAACTAAGTGCGTGGAAGTGAAGGACAGTGACTCCTAGTACACTTTGTTGTGCGACTTTCATTCTTGCCAAGGTACTGACAGTTATGCCCGCCAGTGCAAATGTCGACACAGGGAAAAGGCAAATGACACCCAGATATTTATGTGAAAATAGCTTTCACTAGTGGACTTGCTGAAAAGGTGCTCAGGACTGCCAGGGGTCCATGGACCACGTTCAAAGAACCACTGTTCCACCGGAGTACAGTGGTCCCCCATCTGTGGTTCCCCTTTCCATGGTCTCAGTTCCCACAATTGGCCAGTCTAGAAGCAGGTGATCCTCCTCCCGACGTGTGGTCAGGAGGTCAGTGGTAGCCTGATGGCTAGGTCACAGCGCCCACGTCACTCACCTTACTTCATGTCCACACGTGGGCACTTCATCATCTCACATCATTGCAAGAAGAAGGGTGAGTGCAGGGCAGTAAGACATTTTGAGAGAGAAACAGCACATTCGCCCAACTTTTATTACAGTGTGTTGTTACAGTTGCTCTAGTTTATTATCAGTTTTTGTTGTTAATCTCTTGGCTGTGCTTCATTCATAAATTAAACTTTATCATAGGTGTGAAAGTGTAGGAAAAAACACCGCATAGATAGGGTATAGAATATTCAGGAATTTAGGCATCCACCGGGGATCATGTAACGTATTCCTTGCGGATAAGGGGAATGACCGTATTTGTCTTTTTCTTATAGATACATGGGACTTCTTTATGCGTGTCCAATATGAGCCCTTTGTTGGCTTTATGCATCACGGGTACCAGGTGCCTCTTTTGCTTCCCTTTTCACTGTTTAGAGTGTCTTTAAAAAAATTTTTTTTTAATATTTATTTATTCTTGACAGAGACAGAGCACGAGCAGGGTGGAGGCAGAGAGAGAGAGAGAGACACAGAATCCGAAGCAGGCTCCAGGCTCTGAGCTGTCAGCACAGAGCCTGATGTGGGGCTCGAGCCCATGAACTGTGAGATCATGACCTGAGCCGAAGTCAGAGGCTTAACTGACTGAGCCACCCACGTGCCTCGATAGTGTCTTTTTAAATTTTTTTTTAAAGTTAATTTATTTTTGACAGAGAGAGAGAGAGAGAGAGAGAGAGAGAGAGAGAGAGAGAGAG
>NW_024412376.1:167250099-167315502 GCF_014898765.1 Herpailurus yagouaroundi | reverse complement strand
AGAGAGAGAGAGAGAGAGAGAGAGAGAGAGAGAGAGAGAGAGAGCTTGAGCTAGGGAGGGGCCGAGAAAGAGGGAGACAGAGAATCCGAAGCAGGCTCCAGGCTCTGAGCTATCAGCACAGAGCCTGATGCGGGGCTTGAACTCATGAGCGGTGAGATCATGACCTGGGCTGAAGTTGGACGCTTAACTGACTGAGCCACCCAGGTGCCCCTATAGTGTCTTTTGATGAGCATTTTTAATCTAGTCAGATTCTCAAATTTTTCCTTAGTAGTTACTGCTTTGTTTAGTCCTGTTTATTAATGGTTTTTCCTATCACGAGATCATAAACATATTTTTAGTATGTATTTTCTATTAGTACTGTCCAAAGAAATGTGTGAATGACAGTGCAAGCCACCATGTGAGTAATTTTAATATTTTAGTAGCCACATGTCACATTTTTTTTCTCAGTGGATCCAAACTTTCATTTCATCCTTTACTCAATATAAAAAATATAAATGAGATCTTTTCAATTTGTTGCCTCCTGAATACTCATAATCCTTTGTGTATCTTACATGTACAGCCCACATCACTTAGGATGCTCACATTTCATAGGCTCAGTGGGCACGTATGACTAGGGGCTGCTGTAGTGAACAGCACAGTCCTGTGCTTTTATTGTTTCGCCTTTCATGCTTAGACCTGCAACCCTCCTGGAATTGAAATTAAATTTTTATACGGTGTGAGGTAAAGGTCAAGTTAGGTTTACTTCTGTGTGGAAATTCAGTTTCCTAGCAGCATTTATGGAAACAACTGTTGCCCCCTCCTGCTCCCTGCCCCCACTTTGTTGTAACTGAAGCGTCCATGTATGTGTGAGTGTATTTCTGGGCTCTGTGTTGTTCCATTGCTTTGTTTGTCCTTGTGCCAATAGCATGTTGTCTTAATTACTGTAGTTTTGTAATAAATCTCATTTTCAGAAAGTCCCCTTACCTTGTATTCTTCAAAAATGTCTTATTCTTTGTTATTTGCATTTCTGTATAATTGAAAATTATCTTGTCAACTTCCACACACACAAAAAAAACCCTCTTAGGATTTGACTGGGATTGCACTGTGTTTATAAATCAGTAGTAGGAAAATTAACTTCTTTCTAATATTCTCAATAATCTAATAATCCCATTGAGTATGGAATTTTTTCCTATTTATAAGTGTTTTATATTTTTCTGTGTTATACCATTGTTCCTTTAAAAAAAAAAAGTTTACCCCTAGGTATTTGACTTTTGCTTATTCTATTCTATTTTATTGTTTTTAAGTTTTTATTTATTTATTTTTGAGAGAGAGCACATGCACGCAAGTGGGAGAGGGGCAGAGAGAGAGAGAGAGAGAGAGGGGGGGACAGAGGATCTGAAGTGAGTTGAGAGAGCAGAGAGCCCTATGCAGGGCTGGAACCCATGAACCGTGAGATCATGACCTGAGTCGAAGGCAGCCACTTAACTGATTGAGCCACCAAGGCGCCCCTGCTTGTTCTGTTTTAAATGAGGCTTTCTACATTCTTCCTCATCTAACTTTGTCAGTAGAGATGTAATTGAGTTTTTAAGTTGCTAATTGAATGGAGATTGCAAGACTCCTATTTTATGACTCAGGTCTCTGATCTTAACTTTTTTCAACTGGAATCCCAATCTTTTGTTGTTGTTGTTGTTGTTGTTGTTCCTAAGAGTTGCAATTTCAAGTTATAGTTTGTTGTCTCAGATGTTTTCTGTATTGCTGGGTAGCCCTGCAACACTCATTAAAAGACTCCACACAGATGCCTTTTACTCACCTTCTCAACCTTGGTTACTGGCACAACACCCAAGATCGTGGGCCAAGTGAGAAGTGGAATATTAAGGAGGCACTTCTAGAGAACACCTGATATTTGAGACAGAGATGTAAAGTAGACATCAGAGAAAAAGAAAAACAAGCAAGTGTGATAACCAGAACTGAGTGAAGACAGTCGTTTTAATGTTTGTTTGTTTGTTTGTTTATTTGTTTATTTTGAGAGACAGAGCCAGTGTGCATGAGCAGGGGAGAGGCAGAGAGGGAGAGAGAGAATCCCAAGCAGGCTCTATACTGTCAGCACAGGGCTCGATCTCAGGAAGTGGAGCTTCAGGAACCACGAGATCATGACCTGAGCTAAAATAAAAAGTTGATGCTTCATCAGCTGAGCCACCCAGGCGCCCAGTGAAGGTAGTCATTTGAAGGGTGATGTGTGTGGTCAGTGGTGGTTGGGCCTGAGATTTGATTTTTTGCCCTACTTGAAGGTGATAAGCTACTTTCTTACTCTTTTATGGCTGTTAGAGGGGACACGAGACTCCTGGGTCAGAGACTGCAGACTTTATTGCTCACAGTGCAGCGGCCATCACGAGCATGACCATGTCCACCCCCCTCGTTCTCTTCCCTTCCCCAAATCCCATGTCTGTGAAGTGGAGAGGCCTACGTACGTGCTGTGGGTACAGTGAGTTTATGTTGGTCAGGGTGAAGGAGCACTGAGTTTGGGGATCTGTCATTTTTTTTTTTTTTAATTTTTAAAAAATGTTTTTATTTATATTTGAGACAGAGAAAGAGCATTAGCAGAGAAGGGGCAGAGAGAGAGGGAGACACAGAATCCGAAGCAGGCTCCAGGCTCTGAGCTGTCAGCACAGAGCCCGGCGCGGGGCTCGAACTCACACACTGTGAGATCATGACCTGAGCTGAAGTCGGATGCTCAACCGACTGAGCCACCCAGGCGCCCCCGGATCTGTCATTTTTATAGTGGGCAGTAAGCACTCCTGCACTTTGTCTCAAGGTTATCTGCTTCATAAATGCTGAGAAATGGCCCAGCGGGGAGGGACAGGAGAGAATAGGCAGAGGTTTACAGCCCTGCTAGATCCATCAAGACCAGGAGAGACCCACGGAGGACTGTCTGCAACTGTCCTCCTGACAGACATTTTAAAAAGTGAACCAAGACAAGATCTCAAGTGTTGAATGTGACAACAAAGAGATTGTATCTGACCTTTGCTAGATTCATGTCAGTGGAAGTGTGGGAGTAGAAGCCAGACTGAGCTGTGTGAAGAATAAAAGTATTGGTGAGGAAGCTGCGAAAGTCAACTTAAGGTGCTGATTTTGAAGATGCTTGACTGTGAAGGCAGGGAGAGCAGATCCAGAGAGAAAGGGGAGCTGGAGGAGGGGCTGAGAGCACTTAAATCTGGAAGGAAAGAGCTGGTAGTCAGGGAGAGGCATTCCCCCCCCCATTAAATTTCATTTTTTGTTATAATAGTTGAGACAGCTATGTATGAATATGTGTATAATAAGCATGTTATGAAGGGTAGTAAAATGAGCACCAGCCAGCATTAAACAGGCCGTTCCAGATACTCAGGCACCTTTCTGGGTTTTACCTTCCCCATCTTCCCTCCTCCCCTTCTGAGGTAGCCACCATCCTTGAATTTTATATTTATCATTCCCTTATTTAAAAATTCCTGTAACAATTAAATTGCCTATATGTGTATCTCTAATAATTTAATTTTGCTTATTTCTGATCTTTATGAAAATGGTGTATGTTTGGGGCGCCTGGGTGGCTCAGTCGGTTAAGCGTCCGACTTCGGCTCAGGTCGTGATCTCGCGGTCCGTGAGTTCGAGCCCCGCGTCGGGCTCTGTGCTGACAGCTCAGAGCCTGGAGCCTGTTTCAGATTCTGTGTCTCCCTCTCTCTGACCCTCCCCCGTTCATGCTCTGTCTCTCTCTGTCTCAAAAATAAATAAACATTAAAAAAAATTAAAAAAAAAAAAAAAGAAAATGGTATATGTTTATGTTGCCTCTGTGTCTTTGTTTATAAGATTCCTCATGCTGTCTGGGTAGCTGCACTTATTCACAAATGTAATTCATCTGTGATTCACATACAATTCAATATGTTACTGTATATAATTTATTCATCAATAATTTTGTTGAAAGATACACAGTTTTGCTTTTTTTTTTTTTTTTTTTTTTTTTTTTACAATTATCAGTGATGTTAAAAATGCTGTCAGGGCATTTATATACCTGTCTCCAGTTACTCATTTGTAAGGGTTTTGTTAAGAGTGTGTGTTGGTTAGGATTTTCCAGAGAAAGACAACCAACAGGAAAGAGAGGGATTGAGAGAGGGGGAGAGAGAGAGAGAGAGATAGGGAAAGAGAAAAGGGAGGAGGAAGAGAGGGTAAGGAAGGAAGGAGAGAGGAGATTTATTATAGGGATTGGCTCATGTGGTTATGGGGGCCAAGAAGTCCCACAATCTGTTACCTGCAGGCTGGAGACCCAGGAAAGCTGCTGGTGTCATTCAATCTGAGTCCAAAGGTCTGAGAACCAGGGGACAGTGGTGTGAGTCTTGGTCTGAGTTGGAAAGTCAGAGAACCAGGACTGCTGACATCCGAGGGCAGGAGGCGGGGGTGTCTCAGCTGAAGCGGGGAGTCAGTTGGCCCTTCCCCTTTTGTCCTGTGACCCTCAGTAGAACAGATGATACCCACCCTCACTGGTGAGGGGATCGTTTTTATTCAGTCTACCAATTCAAATGCTCTTCCAGAGACACCCTCACAAACACACCCGAAAATAATGTTTTACTAGCTGTCTGTTACCTCTTAGCCCAGTTGAGTTGACACGTAAAATTACTTATCATGGTGTTTGTTTATGCAGTAGCATTGCTGGGTTGTAGGTAATTCAAATGTTTACTACATTTATAAGATAATAGCAGTTTCCCAAGTGATCATTCCAGTTTCTATCCCTGCCAGTAGTGTTTTGAGTTCCAGTTACCATATTCTTGCCCACACTTAGCATTGGGTAGGCAGACTTTGAAATTGTTTGGGGGTGGGAAAGAGTAAGGCAGAGAAATGGTGGTACCCCTGAGGTCCCACTAGGATGGGAGACCTGGGATCTCTTTCTAGAAGACTCATCTTTCTGTTGAGATGGGATTCTCGGGCAAGGCTGCATAGGGGTGCAAGTAAGGTGGGGTGGGGAACGTGGAAGTTGAGAAAATTACTGTCAGAAATCTTTTTTACAACATTTTTTTTTGAGAGGGGACTGGATTTCATAGGATGGGAAGAAACTGGGGAGTGGGTAAGGTTTTTACGTGGTCTCCTTGAGAAATGAGAACAGTGAGCTGTCAGGGTGTCCAGGTTGTGGCCTGAGTCCCTGTTGAAGGTGCAGACATTGCCCCCCTCAGCAGCAGCCCCTGTGTTGGACAAGGAGAGCAGGGTGGCAGGGCTGCTTGGGAAGGGTCAGGGTGGCTGCATAGGCTCAGCAGAAGCTGGGCCTCCGGGGTGTCCACTCGGCTCAATGCTCCCCCCCCCCCCCCCGAGGTGCACTGTTCCTTCCACTGGACACGTGCATGCATCCACCCCAGTCACAGCCACTTTGTCCTGGCTCCTGTCTCCCTGCCCACCCCCACCCCCCCCCCCCCCCCAAAGTCAGGGTGTCTGCACAAGCTCAGCACAGAATAATAGACCCTAGGGATAGTTTTTGAATGAAAGGAGCAAGCTTACCTTTAATTTATGTCCAAAGGTAATGTTTTAGGACCTCAGAACATTTACAAATACTCTTCCTGCACAGTAGGGTTCACAATATTTTGTTTGTATTCTGATAATGGGGGAGGACATGTTCAGATCTTTGGAGGGCCTGCTGTGTATGGGAGGGCCTTGTTCCTGACTTCTGTGGCCTGGTGGGCCTGGGTGCACTGCTTGTCAAGGCTACTGGGGAAGGAACAGAGGTTATCTTAATGCTTCACATTCTTCACTGAGGCCAAGCAGAGACCCACGAACGTATGGCCTGCTCTGTGCAGGAGAAATTCAGACAAGCAGAGAGATGGGGTGGTCAAGGTGTTTTGTAAAAAGAGACCTGTGAGGATATAGGCCTAACTCAAAACAGTCTGCTCCTTAGTAGTCAGAACCAGGCCTGTGTTGAATTTAGCAATTTGGTTTCAGTTAATCATTCATCTGTCTCTTTATTTTTATATTTTTAAAAAATTTTTATTAAAATTTTTTTACTGTTTATTTTTGAGAGAGAGAGCGAGCATGCGCACGTGCATGAGTGGGGTAGGGGCAGAGAGCGAGGGAGACAGAGAATCTGAAGCAGGTTCCAGGCTCTGAACTGTCAGCCCAGAGCCTGATGCGGTGCTCAAACCCACAAACCATGAGATCATGATTTGAGCGGAAGTTGGACACTCATTGGACTGAGCCACCCAGGTGCCCCCAAAATTGTTTTCTTTGAAGAGGTCTGTGTCACGCTCAGGCATCCTGCCACAAGGAAGACTGTTTGGCAGATTAGTACTGGTTTTTTTGTTTACAAGTTTATTTTATTTTATTTTTATTTATTGGGAGAGAGTGCATGAGCGAGCAGGGGAGGGGGAGAGAGAGAGAGGGAGGGAGGGAGGAAGAGAATATCCCGAGCAGGCTCTACACTGTCAGCATGGGAGCCTTGCTACATGCCTTGAACCTGCGAACTGTGAGATTATGATGTGAACCGAAATCAAGAGCTGGATACTCAACTGACTGAGTCACCCAGGTGCCCCGAAGGTTGATTATTTTAAAGCCTTCCTTTTGATTCTGGACATTAGCAATTGTGTCTGTGTTCTCAAATATGTCATTAAAACATAAGTCTTGCATTTTATACTAAGGAGCCTGATTCTCCAGCGGTCATGTGCCTGCGGGTCTTACCAAGGCCTATAGTCTCAATTTAAACCAGCCATTCAAGAGTTCGCTAATATTTGTTTGTATCTTGAATGTTTGCCCTGTTGGGTCTTGGTTCCTAATACAGACCTATAAAGTTCCTTCATGGTGAACATCATGAGAGTGGTTGCTGATACAGGTTGTCACTACCACTCAGAGCTGTCAGATTGGGCAGACAGAACTGAGCCTCACAGATATATCGTCCAGGTGGTGGTCTTTGGCTTTTCTTGCTTAATGTAATGATTTTGAAACTCCTCTCCGTTGTTTTATGTGTCCATAGTTAATTCTTTTTTATTTCTGAGTAGTATTCCTTATCCATTCACCAGTAAAAGGACATTTATGTTTTTTGGGTTTGCTATTAACGGTACAGCCACTGGTAACATTTGAGTACAAGTCTTTGTGTGGACATAGTTCATTTCTCCTTGTTAAATACTTAGGATTGGAATTGCTAGGTGTAGTTAACATTTTAAGGATCTGTCTTGGAATTTTTCAAAGTGCTTGTACTGTTTTCCAGCCACGTATGAGAGTTCCTGTTAATCTGTGTCCTCACCAAGGCTGGATACATTCACAGTCCTTAACTGTGGCCATTCTAGTGGCTTTATAGTGCATCTCAGGGTTTTAACTGGTATTTTCTTAATGACCTGATGAACATCTTTTCTTGTACTTATTTTCCATCTGTATCCCTTTGGTGATGTGGCTCTTCAAATCTTTTGCCTGTTTTTAATTAGGTTATTTGTCTTATTATTATTGAATTGTCACAGATCTCTATAGTATATTCTGAATACAAGCCTTTCGTCAGGTACATTTTTCAAATATTTCCTCCCAGTGTGTGGCTTGCCTTCTCATTGTATAACACTATTCTTTGAAAAGCAAAATTTTAGATTTCTATCAAGTCCAGTTTATCAATGTTTTAAAAATAATTTATTTTGAGAGAGAGAGAGAGAGAGAGAGAGAGAGAGAGAGAACACACATGGGCGTGCGCACATCCAAGCGAGGGAGGGGCAGAGAGAGAATCCCAAGCAGGCTGTACACTTAGCATGGAGCCCAACATGGGGCTTGATCCCACGACCTTGAGATCATGACCTGAGCTGAAATCAAGAGTTGGATGCTTAACTGACCGAGCCAGGAGCCCCCAGTTTATCGATTTTTAAGCGATTTGGGTTTTTTGTGTTCTATGTAAGTAATCTTTGCTACCCAAGGTTATAAAGATTTTTTTGCCCTGTGGTTTTTTCTAAATGACTTCTGTTTTGAGCCCATATATTTGATCTGTGATCCTTTTTTAAATTTAATTTAATTTAATTTTTTTTCAGTATATGAAGTTTATTGTCATATTGGTTTCCATACAACACCCAGTGCTCATCCCAAAAGGTGCCCTCCTCAATACCCATCACCCACCTCCCCTCCTTTTTTTTATTTTAAATGTTTACTTATTTTTGAGAGAGAGAGAGAGAGAGAGAGAGAGCGAGCGAGCATGAGCAGGGGAGGGGCAGAGAGAGAGGGAGACACAGAATCTGAAGCAGGCTTCAGGCTGTCAGCCCAGAGCCCGATGCGGGGCTTGAACCCAAGAACCGTGAGATCATGACCTGAGCCAAAGTCGGACGCTTGACCTACTGAGCCACCCGGCGCCCCCATCTGGGATCCATTTTGAGTGAAATTTGTATCTTTTGTAAATTTTTTACAATGTTTATTTTTTTTAATGTTTATTTATTTTTGACAGCGAGAGAACGTGAGCTAGCATGTGCATGAGTGGGGGGAGGGGCAGAGAGAGAAGGAGACACAGAATCTGAAACAGGCTCCACGCTTTGAGCTGTCAGCACAGAGCCCAACGTGGGGCTCAAACCCACGCATCGTGAGATTATGACCTGAGCGAAAGTTGGACGCTTAACCGACTGAGCCACCCAGGCGCCCTGATCTGTGATCTATTTTGAGTGAAATTTTGTTATCTTTTGTAAAGTAAGGTTGAGGTTCATCCTTTTTTCATGTCAGTATCCATTTGTTTCAGAACTATTTGCTGAAAATACTATTTTTCCTTGTTAAATTATCTTGGCATCATTGTAAAAAATCAGTTGGTACTGAATATGGGTCTACTTCTGGACTCTGTCTTCCACTTTACATATATTACTCATCCTTTTGTTAGTACCGTAAAAGTCTTGATTCCTTAAGCTTTTTAGAGTAAGTCATGAAATTATGTAGAGGTTCTCTGGCTTTGTTCTTTTTCTTTCTTTCTTTTTTTTTTTTTTAATTTTTAAAAATGTTTTTATTTATTTTTGAGGCAGAGAGAGAGCATGAGCTGGGGAGGGGCAGAGAGAGAGGGAGACACAGAATCTGAAGCAGGTTCCAGGCTCTGTCTGAGCTGTCAGCACAGAGCCCGACGTGGGGCTCGAACCCATGAGCTGTGAAATCATGACCTGAGCTGAAGTCTGGAACTTAACCAACGGAGCCACCCAGGTGCCCCTGTGCATTTCTCCTTTTAATTCCTGCTCCATGTATTTTGAGCTGTGTTATTGGCATGCTTATTTACCACTGTTACTGCTTCTTGTTAAATCAGTCATGTTGTTATTATTATTAATTTTTGTCTTCATCATCATCATAACCTTCATTCATTGCTGCTAACATTCCTCATACTAAAGCCAGCTTTAGTATGGTGGCTCATGGAGCCACCCAGCCTTTTTTGGTTAGTATTTGCATTCAGTATGTCTCCCAACCTTAATTTTTAACCAATTTGTCTTTATAATCTGCTGTAGAAAGCGTAGTGGATCTTGTTTTTTAATCCAGTCTATCTTCTAACAGTTGGAAAATTTAACTATTTCTATTTCATGTCATTATTGATAAGTTTGGATATAAATCTACCATCTTTTTTTTTTTTTTTCTATTTTTTCCTGTCGTTTGCTACTCTTTCCTTCCTGTTCCTTCTTTTCTTTTCGATTAGTTGAATACTTTTTATGATTCTATTTTACCTCCTCTTGGCTTATTACCTATTACTTTGTTTCATTTTTTTTCTTTTTAAAAAATTTTTAATTTAGTTTATTTTTTTAATTCACATTCAAGTTAGTTAGCATATAGTGCAACATTGATTTTAGGAGTAGATTGCTTAATGTCCCTTACCCCATATAGCCCATCCCCCTTCCCAGAACCCCTCCAGTAACCCTCTGTTTGTTCTCCATATTTAAGAGTCTCTTATGGTTTGTCAACCCTCCCTGTTTTTATATTATTTTTGCTTCCCTTCTTTTATGTTCATCTGTTTTGTATCTTAAAGTCCTCATATGAGGGAAGTCATATGATATTTTTTTCTCTCACTAATTTCGCTTAGCATAATACCCTCCAGTTCCATCCACGTAGTTGCAAATGGCAAGATTTCATTCTTTTTGATTGCCGAGTAATACTCCAGTGTGTGTGTGTGTGTGTGTGTGTGTGTGTGCGCGCGCGCGCGCACATGCACACGCACGCACATACATACCACATCTTCTTTATCCATTCATCCATCGATGGACATTTGGGCTCTTTCCATACTTTGGCTATTGTTGATGGTGCTGCTATAAACATTGGGGTGCATGTGCCGCTTTGAAACAGCACACCTGTATCCTTTGGATAAATGCCTAGTAGAGCAATTGCTGGGTCGTAGGGTAGTTCTAGTTTTTTGAGGAACCTCCATACTGTTTTCCAGAGTGGCTGTACCAGCTTGCATTCCCGCCAACAATGCAAAAGAGATCTTCTTTCTCTGCATCCTCGCCAACATCTGTTGTTGCCTGAGTTGTTAATGTTAGCCATTCTGACAGGTGTGATGGGGTATCTCATCGTGGTTTTGATTTGTAGTTCCCTGATGATGAGTGATGTTGAGCATTTTTTCATGTGTCGGTTGGCTATCTGTATGCCTTCTTTGGAGAAGTGTCTATTCATGTCGTCTGCCCATTTCTTCACTGGATTATTTGGTTTTGGGTGTCGAGTTTGATAAGTTCTTTATAGATTTTGGACACTAACCCAACTGTTATCTGATACGTTGTTTGCAAATATCTTCTCCTGTTCCGTTGGTTGCCTTTTGGTTTTGCTATGTTTAATTACTTTTAGTGGTTCCAGAGTTCACAATATGTATCTTCAACTTTTCAACCTCTACTTTCAAAGAATATTATATGCTTAACATGTAGTGTTAAGAGCCTTAAAAAGTTGTACTCTGAGCTCCACCAGTGTTTGTATAGTCATCTGCTTTTCTCATACAAATATAGAGTTTACCGTACATTTTTCTTACTTTAGCTTTAAATAGTTAATTATCTTTTTAAAAGACTTAATAAACGAGAAAAGTCCTTGTCCTTTCCCTCTACTCCCTTTTATAAGCTTGGTGTTCTTCACACCATTCACCTGCGCTCTTCTACCTTTAACATTTCCTGTAGTGCCGGGGAACTGCTGTTTGTTTGAAAACTTTTCCTTTGCCTTCATTTTAAAAAGTTGTTTTTGCTAAGAATGCTAGGTTGTTGGTCATTTCTTGCTGGCTTCCCTATTTCTGTCGGAAGCATGTTGCCATTCTTGTCTTTGCTCCTGTGTGCAGAAGGGATGTTTTCCTCTGCCTGCTTCTCCGATTTGCACCCCATTGTTGCTTTTTGGCAGTTTCACTCTGATGTGCCTTGGTGTGGTTTGCTTTCTGTTAATTGTGCTTGGGATTAGATGAGCTTTTAAGATATGCCAGTTTATGGTCTCCTCAAATGTGGGAAATTTTCAGCTGTTTCTTTATATAGCCTTTTATTCTGGGATGCCATTACCTGCATGTTAGACATCTTGACTTTTGTTTTAGAAATGCTTCGTTTGTTTGTTTTTTTTCAGTCTTGTTGCTGCACCTCATTTTGGATTATTCAGATTTATTGATACTCTGTTGTAAGACAGCTTATGTTTTCATTTCCAGAAGTTCCATTTGCTTATTTTTTACATTTTCACTTGCTGCCCTTGTGTTTTCTGTTTTCCTCTACTTTCTGAAACTTAGAGTTTATAATCACCAGTTTGAGATTCTTGTCTCTTGGTTGCATCATTTTCGTTATTTTGGGTTCTGTTTCTCTTGATTGGTTTCCCTCATGGTTGTGAGTCATATTTTCTTTCTTCTTGGTTTTGTTACTGGATGCTGGGCATTGTGCATTTTACCTTGTTGAGTGCTGGATTTTGTTGTATTCTCTTAAACTGTGTTGGATTTGGACAGAAGTTAAATCTGTGTAAGATGAGCACTACAAGGTGGCACATTTAAGGATTTACTGTATGGGCATGTGCTATTTTAAAAGGCCTCATTTCATCCCTTGTCACCAGGAAATGTTACTTTTCGGGTTCTTGGCTGCTGTTCGGAGTCTGTCCTGTGTGTCAGGTGCTAGTGCACAAAAGTGAGCAGGACGGAAAGGGTCCCACTCTTGTGGAACTGAGCTTCCAGTGATGAAGACAGGTGAAAAACAACACAGCGACAACAACAGGAAAACAAGGGAGACACCAGGATTTCAAAGAGCAGTTTGTGATATAAGAGATTAACAGGGGTGATCAAGGTCAGGAGATGGGCACCCACACCAGTAGTTTGAACAGGGGCACTTTTGCGTGGAGAGCCAAGTGTAACGGATCAACTAGCCACATCTGGGAAGGGAACGCAAAAGAATCCAGCAGTGGCACATCTAGGGGGCAGCCACTACCACGCAGCTTAGGGAGACGACGCCAGGCAGGACCCCCTGGGAAGAGGCTCTCCGGGTAGCGGAGCAGCTGCTGAGGAGCTGCAGGGCGCGCGGCAGGTGGGCTCGAGGGGGAGCCGGCGGCGCTCAGTCCACCTCGCTTCTCCGAGGGGCTGGCGGGAAGAGCCCCTGCCTCCGCAGTGTCCCTCCGGCGCCCCCTGCCGGCAAGGCTCCGCTCGGCGCCAGCAGCTGGGGAGGCGTGTTTGCCGGGGCTGCTCCCACACAGACCCCGGAGGCAAGGGTGCATTTGGGGCCCAGAGGCCAAAGGTTGACCCCTGGCTCCCCCGTTTCTCTGCTGAGGTGTGCCTGCTAGAACTCTGTCCGTCTGCCAGGCCATTCACAGGGCTAGGGGGTTAGCGCTCCAGGCCGAGAACAAGTACGGTGACAGGAGGGCAACAGTGTGCCCTGGGAAGGCTAGAGGACTGTGTTGAGATAGTTAGAGTCTGTTCCTAGCTGGTGTGGAAGTTCTGTGCGGGGAGGTGACAGGGTCTCTCTTGCTGCAGCCACCACCCTGGCTGCTACTTGCAGAGGAGCCGTGGGCACAGGTGACGGGGCGTGGCCTGGTTGGGCGTGGCCTGGTTGGGCTCGGGTCGTGCGGCAGCCTTGCTGTCGGGTTCGATGGGGGTGGAGGGGCGAGGAGACCTCCTCCGCGAGGGGCACGGACCCGCTGTCCTTGGGGGGCAGCCTGCTTCCGCCAGCACCGCCTGCGGACCTGTGGACCCTTTTCAGGCCTTTCCCGTCGCTGTGGTATTAGAATGGCCTCATTTTCAGGTCCTCTGTCCTCTGTCCTTTGCCGGGCTGTCCGTGGTCCTCCTTGGTGGCAGCCGCCCCCCTAGGCCACGGTTGGGACTTGGCACGGGACTGTGTGCCGCGGACTCTGTGAGACAGCCCGCAGTCGCGCTTGCCCCCGCCCTCGGTGCTGGCCCGCCCCTGGCTCCTGCTGCGCCCCGCCGGGTGCCCGGACTCCAGGGGCCGCACGACAGGCCCGGCGTTCTGTGCTCCGCCCCCCCCCCCCCCCCCCCCCCCCCCCCGGGCCGCCCCCCCGGCGGGGCCTCGGGGGCCCCCCCCCCCCCCCCCCCCCCCCCCGCCCCGGTAGCCAGCCCAGGAGGTGCCCCACGGGTCTGCCCCGCAGACGCCACAGCCCGCGAGGGAGGGCTTGCGGCCCGGTGTTCGCGCGTGCGCACTCCCTTCAGCGCCCCTCCCGCGGCTCTGCCCTTCTCCTCAGCTGTGCGGGCGATGGCCGTGGGGCCGGCTGCCCTGCTGGTGCCCTTTCTTGCGGGGGGGGGGGAGGGGAAGGCAGGGGTCACCCGCTCTCAGACAGGAGCCCACTTCCCACATTGTACCAGAGTCCTTCTCCGGTCCCGTCATCGAGGGACAGGGTGCCAGCTGGGTGGGTGTTGGGGTCACGTCCCAAGACCGGAGAGGGCCCGGGGAGGGGGTAAAGGTCGCATTCCTGTCCCCTGGAGTGGCCGTCGGGTGTCCGGTCACGGAGGTCGGAGCCCGCTTCATCCCGCCGCCTCTGCCCGGAACGCTCGCTTCTCCAGCCTCCCGTCCCTCAGCACACGCGGCGCAGCCACTTCCGGCTACTTCCGGCGGGCTCCCGGCTGGGGCCACCGGCTGCGCCCCGAGCGCCGTCCCACCGGTGGGGGCCGGCCCGGCGCGCGTGCGGGGCTGGAGCTGCTCTTCTCTGGAGAACGAGCGACGTTTTCGGGCGGCCTTCCCGGGATCAGGTGGCACGTCTGAAGGCGCGACAGTCAGTTGCCAAGGTCTCGGGTGTCAGGAAAAGTCGCCCAGGTGAGGCCGTTGGGGATCTCGTCAGTGTCTAGGTTTCCATCTGTTTCTCCAAGGCCTTTTTCTGACGCGTTGGTCACAAATTTGTGCCGTGAACGTTTGAACATAGTCTGTCCTGTTCTCTTTTTCAAGCAGGGCCAAGACTTTCTTCTTCACTCCCCTCTCAGCGGCTCGCAGCCGGAGGCGGGCGGCGGGCGGCTGGCCCTCGGCGCGCAGACGCTGCCCTCGGCCGGGCTGGGCGCCGCCCCCTCGGACGCCGCGTGTGCTTGCGAGGCCTGCAGCGAGCGCAGGTACGGGTGTCCCCGGGGGGGCGGGGGGGGGGGCGGGGGGGGCGAGGCGAGGCGAAGCGGGGTGAGGAGCGCGAGAGCCGCCCCCCTGCCCCAGGACGCTGGGCCGGCGGGCACTGCGGCTGCTGCGGGGCAGAGGGGAAGAGAAGCCGGGGCTTAGGGGGCTCGGACCGCAGCCGCAGCGGCCCGCGCGGAGGGCGGGGCGGGACGGGGCGGGGGTGGGTAGCGGGGGCTTCCTGGGGAGTGAGAGCTGCCTGGGGAGCCTCTGCGTTCGCTATGCGGGAGGCCGGGTGCGTTAGCTCGCGTCGTGCAAGGAGGGGCCCCGGGACAGCGGTCCAGGGTCCGGGGACCGGCCGCTGTGGGCACCTGGGGCCACGGCAGTCGGGGTGGCCCCCCCCCCTCCCCTTGGGCTGTCTGGAGGGTGAAGGGCGACACCGACCCTGCGCGAACCCTGACCTCCTTGCTCTTGTGCCCTCTAACAGAGAGATTTCGGCAGACACAGACCGGGAGCCCCAGCAGCTGCAGAACTACTGGTCAGAAGTGCGCTACATGGTCCGCTGCATTTACCGCCAGGCAGGGACCCCGCTGGCCGACGACCAAGACCAGAGTCTGGTGCCGGACAAGGAGGGGGTGAAGGAGCTCGTGGATAGGTACACGTTGCCCCCTGTGTCATGTCCCTCCCTCACCTGTTGCCGGGGAAGCCTCCTCTCTGCTTGCGAGGGTGGTGGGGGGGGGTCTCCTTTCAGGACCTAGTGAGCTCGGCCCTGCGTGCTTGGCCCCGGGGGCACTGCCAGTCTTCAGCAGACAGACTGCCAAAAAGCACACCTGCTGGGTAAAGTTTCCAATTCTAATTCTGATGAAATACCTCTTGTCTGTATAATAAAAAAAGAAAAATGAGTTGACATGTTTCTTTCATTTCTTAGCGCTGAGACAGACGGTAACACTGCTTTTTGAGTACTTTCTGTGCCGGGGGTGATCTAAGCACTTGCTCAGGAGGCACTCTTGCATGTAGTTAACCCAAGGAGGACAGGACAGGCAGTTATCCCAGTGTCAAGGTGAGAAGAAGCTTCCGTGAGGCCAGGCAGCTTGAGAACGCGTGTAAGCGTGAGTAGAGGGCCTGCTGTAGCCAGGCCTGGACGTGTGGGTGATTCTCAGACAAGAGTGGCTCACCACATGGCGTCTGTTGTTCGGCAGCACTTTGTGCCCGCTGACGCTACAGAACTTGAGGTGGGCATAATTTTTATTCTTCCTTACAGCTTGTAGCATCTTTTTCCTCTTTTTTTGACATGTTCCGAATAAGAGGAATAAATTTGAGCTGGACATTTCATGGATCGATTCTCCTTTTGTTTTCTTTTTCTCACATTTTGAATGCAACACCTTCGGGGGTCTTAGAAACCGTTGTTTGCTGTAGAGTACAGTTTATCTGTGGAGACTGGAATAGCGATTGGCCATGGGTTCTACTGACTAGTGGTTGAATCCGGCCAGTGTGTTTAGCGCTTGGCCTGTGTTCCAGGAGGCGGTTCTGGGTGGTACGTGCCTGTTTTGGAAGTCAGGTTGCCAAGTGAGGATGAGGAAGAAACATGACCTGCACCTCAGGCCCATGACTTCATACACTGTGAATGCTTAGGAAGTGGCTAAAGTCAAACGAGGCAGCCGAAGGAGAACACCCAGCAGGTACAGTGTGGTGAGAGATGTTACCATGGAAATTACAGAGGTAATACTGTGAATTGTGAAGGTTTGGGAAGCAGTGTTGCTCTACGAGTGAAATAATACTGTTATGTGGAAATCTCACGCCCTCATCTAGGAGCGTATATATCGGATAACCGTATTTCCCCCAGTCCTTGCATCCAGGAACGCTGCTGTTTTTGTTGGTTATGTGCCGACACACATCAGGAGAGGGATGTGTGTGATGCCTGTACAGCTGGTGACGATAACCCTTTCCTCCTTTCCGTGGCCCCCGGCGTCCTGCGTGGTCCTGCTCTGCGCCACTCTCATACTGTTGGTCACTGCATTCCAGCTGTGCTGGCTCCCGTCATTCCTCTCCTGGCCACACTCGCTCCTGCTCCAGGACCTTTGCATTTGCTCTTCTGTCTGCGTTGTTCTTGCTTCCTCGGGGTTGTTTTTCCTCCCTTCAGTTGTTCACATTACTTTTCGGAGTAACCTCAAAGAGGCCACCCTAAAGATCTGAGGCGCCTCCCTGCCATCACTATTCCTCCCCTTGCCCTCTTTCTTATTACGTTACTGCCGTTACCTAGAATTCCATCATATATAGGCACGTGCCATAAGCGTCACGTGGGCGGAGAGTTTCTTTACTTGGCTTCCTCACTGCTGCGGTTTGACGGGTTAGAATAACCTTCAGCACACAGGCGCGCCCCTGCTTGTTGACTGTATGTATGGATGAGCTGCCCGCATCTTCAGCGTATTCCTGCCTCTTGGTCATACGGTTTTTAAAAAACCTACTTGCAGAAGTACCCCATGGCCATTTCATTAAATTTGTAGAATACAGAGAGGGACAGAGACATAAAGTAAAACAGATGTACAGTTCTCCATGTTAAGAGGCATCCAGTCTCCCTATAAGTTTGATTGTTCCTCTGTCATTTGAGTCTTCTGTGGTGTCCATTTAACACACGAAATGCATTCCGTTTCACAGGACAGTTGTTGTACTGGAAATTAAGAAACTGTCTGTCTGAAACATACCGGCCTCAGTGGGAGTCCCATCAGTTTTTATTGTTTCTGTAGCCACATTGTGTATAAGGCTTCCCGTGTTTCATTGCTGGGTTTCACTTGGTTCTTGTCTTTGCAACTCAGGTGGTGCGCTAATTTAAAACTGAAATAGATGGCAACTTACTACATTCTTCCCTTTTGACCAGACGTGGTGCCCAGAAGGTGAAAGGATCCATTATGTAAAGTCCAGGAACTGTGGCCTAATATGTTTTACAACTTGTGTCTAATGAAGCACTGGCCTCAGAGTGCTTCCTCCTGGTGGCGGGTCACAGACAGATACTGTCGTCACCCCAGTGATCCTGGGTTTCTGTCTGCAGGCTCCTCAGAAGCTCATACTTAAGAGGAACGGCCACTTTACAAGTAGACTGTCTGCAAGTTAGGGAAGAAGTTCATAAAAATGTTAACTGCTATTGTGGCCCAGTGGAAAGGCCCTTATTAATTTTTTCCCTGCTCCTCATTTTACAGATTTTATTTTATACGCTCCTTTGGGTTTTTTGGTGGGATAATTTAAAAAGGGATGTATTGTTTCGACAGTGTCCTCTGATTATAAAAATAATAAGCCCATTTGGATTGTATACCGAATTCATAGAAAGGACAGAATAGTCTGCATTAGTCCTCCAAGCCAGGTATCACTTCTGCTGGGATCGTCGCTTTTCACCTAACATACGGGCATTGAAAATTAATTGTCTTCAGCCTCCTGTGTTTTTAGATAGTCTTGTGGTTGAGAAAGCACATCCCTCCCAAGACAGCTGCTGCGGTGCCCGTGTATAAGCACTGCCACCTGCTGGTTCTGTGAGTTCCAGCCTTTTACCCAGCCCGTGTGGACTTCTGTGTTTGGCTGAGGGATGAACTCAGCGATCAGCTGAGTCAGTACGTGTGCGAGCCAGTGCTAGTGCAGGGTAAGCTCTGAGTAAATACTGGGGTTTTTTTGGTCCATTAGCTGGTGACTTTGGAGTTCTCGATGCTTTCTGTGCCTGGGTTCCTCTCTGTTGAGTGGGGTGATGGCCCCTCTCACAGGTGGTTGAGAAGATGGCTGCTGTTTCTGTCGTCGGGCCGGTGCCTGTGCAAAGGCTCCGGGACGTTGCTCGTAGAACAGTTCCAAGGAGGGCCTTGTGTGGATGGGATACAGGTGAGTGGTGACTCTCTCTTCTCTGCGCAGGCTCTGTGAGAGGGACCCTTACCAGCTGTACCAGCGGTTGGAACAACAGGCCAGAGAGTATGTGCTGGAGATGAAGGTCCGACTCCTCCGGCAGCTGTCGGCTGCATCCAAAGTGAAAGCCCCGTCTGCCCTGCAGGGCCCTCCACAGGCACACCAGTTCATCTCCCTCCTTCTCGAAGAGTACGGTGCCCTCTGCCAGGCGGCACGCACAATCAGCACCTTCCTTGGCACGCTGGTAAGAGGGAAAGCTGCCTTTCTCTGGTTCTGCTGGGGAGAGCTGTGGAGAAGGGCTGTGGTCGTGTGAAGCCGTGAGGCTTGTGTGTTGATCGCGTGCACCGTCACGGGCTCCTGCTTGGCGGTGTTCAGGCATGTAGGAGAGAACCTGATTCCTCTCCCTTTTCTCTTCTCTCTGGACTTTGCCGTGGGATAAAAGTGTTGTGTGAATTGATATCCGGGCGACACATCATAGGAATGCTCTTTGGAGGCCTTGAGGCCTAGGGAGGGAGCGATGGGGACCATATGAGGTTAGGACCAGTGTGTGTGTGCATTAACGGAAAAGAAAGAGAGATGGCTTCTGTCTTGAGTTGTTAACTCTGCTGTCAGTGTGCACACGCAGAGCATGAGTCCTGTAGAGGGCACTTGCTGACAGCCCTGTGGCTTTCGGTCATTGATTGCCCAGTCCAACCCTGGGTTAAGGATGGGTTCACAGAAACAAGTGAGAACACCACCCCGCCCCGCATCCCTGTCTGGTAATGCTAACAAAGGAGTGTCCTTTCTGACCACTTCACAAAGGTAAGTTAGCACAGGTGGGTAGAAAGAGGCACAGAGTGGAAGTACAGTTACTGGAAACCAGCTAAGCTAGAGATGAGTGCCTTCGGTCAGCCCTGGCAGTCAGCGCAGCTGCCAGTTGGAAGGAGACCATGGTACCCAAGAGACCAGCCATTCATGCTTTCTGGACTGTTACAGAAATAGCAATTTGCTGATAGTCTGTGGAGCTGTTGCTCATCACCTAAATTTTATTATTAAATGATACTTCAGGGGCGCCTGGGTGGCTCAGTCAGTTAAGCATCCAACTTCGGCTCAGGTCACGATCTCATGGTTCGTGAGTTCCAGCTCCGCGTCGGGCTCTGTGCTGACAGCTCAGAGCCTGGAGCCTGTTTCGGATTCTGTGTCTCCCTCTCTCTCTGTCCCTCCCCTGCTCACGCTCTCTCTCTCTCAAAATAATAAACATTAGAAGAAAATTTAAATGATACTTCATTGGGCTAGTTTTGAGTACTTTCTCATGGGTAAAACTACATTTTGAAACAAGTATAGTAATCAGTAATCCCTAAAGTTTTAAATGTAATGGTCTTTATGTGACTCTAAAGTTGATAGAGCTTCCTGCTAGAGAAATTTACAGGCACGCAATTTGGCAAGTAATTTCAGGGGGTTCACGGACTTCCTCAAGCATTCCTGTGGTAGACCTTGCCATTCCTGTAAGTGACTCCCTGCATCTTCGAGAAGAGCTTGTGTTGTGAGAAAAGGACTGCTGAGTGGGAGGGGCAGAGTCTCTGCTTCAAGATGCGATTCTACAACTGGATGCCTGCGCCCCTGAGCGGGGCCAGGCTCGCTTCTGACACCTCACTCCTTCCTGGCGCGTCTCATGCAACTCTTCCTCTTCTGCCTCGACTTACTGAAAGTAAGTCAGAAGTTCACATCTAGTGTGCCGTCTCCTCTGTGACCACAACCTTGAGACCTTCCTGAGTCTGCTGTGAGAGGGGACAGCCGAAGTTAAGAGTGTCTCCTGGCTGTCTGAACCTCATGCATAGCAGTGAAGAGTGCTACCGCAGTGCCCCAGCTGGTGCTTTAAGTCCAGGCCCTCCTCAGGCAGTTAGAGTGGAATAGGGCTCTGGAACCAAACAGATTGATTTGGACCCTGCTTCTTGGAGCAAATACCTAGACATTTACATAGAAGTATTTTCTTGTGGTTTGGAAAAAAGTTCGTAAGCGCGAAGAACAAAATGTAGTTGTTTGGTCGGTGATTTATGTCACTTTGGTTGCACATGGAGATACTCTTTGGTTTCCAGTGGTACATCAGACGAGATACCTTGAACGCTTCCTTCCTTCAAGGGAAACAACTGAATTACTGGATGACAGAAACTAAAACAAGATATGAGCTTTTACAACACATTGCTGAGGTGGCATGAGAGGCAAGAAGCCTTAGGGGTGAAAAACACATCGGCAGCTGGAATTCTGAGTAACTTGTGTGCCCCAAAGCCACCATTCACTCCAAGGATTTATAATCCTGGAAGACAGGATGTACAGCCTAGGTCCAACCCCGGGTGGCATCGGCACGCAGTGCTGGGCCTGCAGATGGCCACCACCTCCCTGTGAGAGCGAAGGAGAGGCCCTCAGACTGGAGGGACGGCAAGGGCGTATGCCTGTTATGATCTTGGGGTGGGCAGAGGTGAAGTACAGCCTCCCCCAAAAGTGTGTAACTGTGAACCAACTGCCTCCTCGGCCTGTGGTCTCAACAAGTGCTGTCGGTGGGGTATCGCAACTCCCAAGCCCACAGGTCACTTTATGGTGATGGAGGCTGTCATGTCAGTAAATCAAGCAACGTGCACGCAGTGGGCTTGGCGTCATCCCAGGTAACCACAGTAACCTTGTCGTGTCACAAAAGCTGACTATGACTTCTTATCACTGACTCACACCCAGTCTGTATAAAAATTCTCAATTACCTCCAGAACCTCTTTTATGGTTGGAGCGTTCAAATCAGGATCCAACAAGGTTCACACAGTTGTAACAATATCCTTCCAGGCCTGCCGGGGATCTTTGCAGGATAAGAAATTGACACAGCTGAGTTAAGATTGAGTTAAAGTTAGTGTCTGAAGGCAGCAGTTCTCAACATTTTTGGACTTGGGGCCCTTTAAACTTAAAAACTGAGGACTCCAAAGGGCTTTTCTGTCTTTGTATATTTTATCTGTTAATATTTGCTGTATTGAAATTAAAAATTCAAAACTATTAAAGCACTTTTGAGATGAGCCCCATTACATAACATAAATAGCACATATTTTAAAATAAAAACTATTTCCTTTCTTTCTTTTCTTTCTTTCTTTCTTTTTTCTTTCTTTCTTTCTTTCTTTCTTTCTTTCTTTCTTTCTTTCTTTCTTTCTTTCTCTTTCTTTTCTTTTCTTTTCTTTTCTTTTCTTTTCTTTTCTTTTCTTTTCTTTTCTTTTCTTTTCTTTCATTTATTTTTGAGAGAGACAGAGCATGAATGGAAGAGGGGCAGAGAGAAAGGGAGACACAGAATCCGAAGCAGGCTTCAGGCTCCAAGCTGTCAATACAGAGCCTGATGTGGGGCTGGAACTCACAAACCGCAAGATCACTACCTGAGCCGAAGTCGGACACTTAACTGACTCAGCCACCCAGGCGCCCCAAAAAGAACTATTTTCTGAAGCATATTTAGTAAGAAGAGGGGCGTCATTTACATCTTTGCAAATCTTCATAGTTTCTGGCTCAAACAGAGGACACATGGATTCTTCTCGTTGCTTCTCCGCTCATGCTGTTGTCATAGGTTGCTTTGGCTGAAGTTATTGATGAAAATCCTGCCTCACACAGATGTGTATTTGGAAAACGGAGGAGTACTTTAGTAGTCTTTTCAGCCATTTTTCTTGGAGAGTACAACAGTGCCTTAGTGCTTCTTAAATGTTTATCTTTGGGAGAGAGAGAGAGCGAGAGCATGTGCACAAGCGAGAACGGGATAGAGAGGGGGACAGAGGATCTGAAGCAGGCTCCACGCTGCCAGCAGTGAACCCACCTCGGGCTCAAACTTACAAACCGCAAGATTGTGACCAGAGCCGAAGTCAGACGTTTAACTGACTGAGCCACGCAGATGCCCCCAGAGCCTGTTAATGGTTAGTTGCAGTGTAGACTCTGAAACCCTTGAGCTGACTGTATTGTTAACATCAGAACCATTATTGTAGCCCACACTTTGGATGTGCCCATGCATGGGTTTCTAGCATCATGCATTGGTTATTTGGAAAATACTGGTTCACTGAATAATTTAGTGCACATCTTCCTGATGATATTCAGTATAAAAAGTGACCTTTGTTACTGTCACCACTGATCCTTATCAGAATGGAGAAGCTTCAAGGCCACAGTGGCAATTTTCCAAAGTTCTGATTTTTGCTTGAAAGCTTGATTTTTTTCCCCAAAGTTCTGATTTTTGATTGGTCACAAATCGGTCAATTATTTTCCTTAAAGCAGCAAATTGGCTTGCTGTGCAAACCCTGCCTGCTAAGTTCTCTGCTAACTCGACTGGCTTCTCTTGGAAACATCTCCTGTTTTTCTGATTCTGCAGAACCCATGGCATACATCTAGACATAGAAAGAATTTTTAAAAACATGGCTTTCATGGGAAATGTACTTGTGGGTTTATTCCACACTGCCCTGGAGAATCAGAGGATGATGGGGTCATAGTTTATTTTTTTTAATTAAATTAAATTAAATTTTACTTTATTTTATCTTTAGAGAGAGAGAGTGCATGAGTGGGGCAGAGGGGCTGAGGGAGGAACAGAGAGAGAGAATCCTAAGCAGGTTACACACTCAGTGTAGAGCCCAACAAGGGGCTCGATCTCATGACTCTGGAATTGTGACCTGAGCTGAAATCAAGAGTCAGATGCTCAAATGACTGAGCCGCCCAGGTACTCCGATAGGGTCACATTTAACAAAATGTATTTTATTTTATTTTATTTTATTTTATTTTATTTTATTTTATTTTATTTTATTGTATTTTATTGTATTTTATTGTATTTTATTGTATTTTATTGTATTTTATTGTATTTTATTGTATTTTTTATTTTTACTTTTATTTTTATTTTATTTATTATTTAAAAATTTTTTTACATGTTTATTTTTGAGAGAGCATGAGCGGGGGAGGAGCAGAGAGAGAGGGAGACAGAATCTGAAGCAGGGTCCAGGCTCTGAGCTGTTAGCACAGAGCCCGATGGAAAAAGTTTATTTTAAATATTAAAATAAAATTAGGACTAAAGTTATGCTTCCCACTAAGAAATGCCTTGCTAGACTGCAGTAATCATGAAATCTGAATTTCTATCCACAAGGACAGAAGAATCTTCACTATCCTGGTATTTCTCAAGGTCTGTTACAGAACTTGATTCTAAATATCTTCTCTTTCTTCTTCCAAATCCCAAAACCTTCTTGCAGTTGAATATGAAAAGTAAAACTAGCCTGGATATAAAAGCACAAGCCTGAGTCATTGGCGAGCTTGTTCTCGGCGCCTCTGGCTCAGGCAGCACCGAGTCCCGGCCACACTCACACACAGGCGCTGCTCCCCCCTCCACCCGCCCCCTCTGTAGCTGTGAGTGCACGTCTTCCCCAGAGCCCCCCTCAGCTGGCCGAGGGACTGCTCTGGCTGCTGCCTTAGCTCCTACACGTTCTCTGTTGTAGAGACGAATTGTGAATCGGATCACTGCCTACTACTCTGTCCCCTGGTGACTCCTGGGGAGCAGGGACCTACGGTTCTGGTCTTTGTGTTCCTGTACCTGGCACAGCACCTGCAGAGCGTAGTCTCTGCTGAGGTCCGTGACACGTGGCATGTTCGACATGTCCTCTGTGGCCACGTCCTTAGTACATTTTTGGGGTAACAGTTTCTCATTCCAGAAATGGGACTGAGTTTATTGGTTCCTGGGCCACTGTCCCTGTATTGAATACAGGTGTTGAAAAAGCACACCTACGGGAGTGAGAGCAAGCTGTGGAAACATGGACGACACTGGGGGTTTGAGGTTCTCTGCAAGCATCGCGGGTTCCTTAACCAGCTTTCTCTCTGTAGGGTATGAGGAGAGCACTGTAGGTGGCAGAGCGGACACACACATCTGCAGTGTGGTGGTGCCACTGTTGTGCGCTGAGCACTGTCTCACTGGTGTTTGTGCTCAGGAACAGGAAACGATGGTTTTAATTCAGTCTCTCAGCCCCCGTGCCAGCCCGTTATCAGGGGGCAAAACATGGAGTGTTCTTGGGTGGACGTTTACTGACATCTGCAGGTGTGATCACTTTGATTCACTTTGGCTAACTTGTGGAACAGACCACTGAAGGTGCTCACTGTGAGTACTTCATCTCATGGACTGTTGACTGCATCTTGCTGAGCAGTGCCCAGAGTTGGCGGTTGCTTAGGGAAGGAGCATCTCCCTGTGGACGTGAGACGGTGAGACGCAGGTAGCGCACGCCTGTAGCTTCCTGGTGGAAGCATCGCTTCCCACACAGGCATTTGCTTGTAGCAAGATCCGGTAGAAGTGAATGCCACGTTTAGGGAAGGTGCCGCTGTCTCTCCTGGTCACCTTGCGTTGAGGGCAAATGGATGTCACCCTCCGTGATGGCCAGGACACTCCTGAATGTTTAAAAGATGTCTCAAGTAACTGATGAGTTTGGCTGCGTTTGTTAGGGAAAGGAAAGACCTGACTTTTCACAGCATATCACTAGTGGGGCAATTATTTGCATCTATCAGAATAGGAGATTTCTCAAGACAGGCAAGAAAATGATTCTCCTGTCATATCAGAGGGTTTGTGTGCACTTAAATTGTGTGAAGAGTAGGGCTTGCAGTGCGTTTTGGAAGCACAGTTGCACGGAATGACCATCAAATAGACGCATGTGTTTCTCTCTCCCTCTGTTGTTTCTTCAGCTGTGTGTGTCTTACCCCCTTTCTCTGTGTGAAGGGTTTAGAAGGGAGGAGAGATGGGGGTCCCGTGTACGTGGCCAGATACCTGCACCAGGTTGTGCTCTGGGTGCACAGGGAGCAGCGACCCCTCGTCCACAGGATGTTCGGGCTTGTGTAGAGGATGGCGGGGGCGGATTCTTCTGGGAAGTTTTTAGTTTTCATCAGCACAGTACATCTTCGTTTGTTTGTTTGTTTGTTTATTTATTTATTTATTTATTTTAACTAGGAAAACGAACACTTGAAAAAGTTCCAGGTGACGTGGGAGCTGCATAATAAACATCTGTTTGAAAACCTGGTCTTTTCAGAGCCACTTCTCCAGAGCAACTTGCCGGCACTGGTGTCACAGATCAGGTATCTGGTCTTAATCTGCATGTGTCTCTGTGAGGTGACAGCATGGGCCTTTTCCCTGTGGTGTAGCATGTGTACATCTGAACACCACTGCAGTGTGCAGGTTCTTGCCCAAAAAGTCGCAGGGCTTAGGGAAAAATACAGTTTGGACAGAGACTCAAAACCCTGCGAGCAATACAATTAAACTTTAGAATAACAAACTCCGCAACAATGCCTCTAAGATTTAGCACCGCAAAGTGATGGATCACTAAATTCTACACTGTAACCAATTTTACCGTATATGTTAACTAACTAGAATTTGAATAAAAACTTGGGGCAAAAAAAGATTTAACACCAGAAATTCCTTGTAAATAAGGACAAGGACATAGGATTTTACTTTGACAAGACTCAGGCTTGGCCCGGTGGCTGTGACGTAGTCCGTACTGTGGCACTCAGGTGTGCAGGGGGAATGGGGAGAGGGTGTGGGGGGTGAGAGGAGGGCTCCAGCATGGACCCGACAATGCCAAGGGGCTCCTGGGCACTGAGGGCAGGGATTTGTGTCTCTCAGATGCTCCCTCCGTGCCTTTGTTCAGGGCTTGGGTTCTTCTTACTGGTGTAGAGTATCTGTGGGGCTTCCTCACGTGTGCCAGGATGGGTGTGCCAAGTGCAGTATGCAGGGCATTTGCCCTGGTTGATGCGGCTGGGGGTGTGTGTGTGTGTGTTCCCACGTGGCTGTGCTCAGTTGGGAGGAGCCTCTTTGGGTCTGCATTCCTGTGTGCTGCCTCGCCAGGTGCATGCTTCCTGGGTTCTGCAGCGTGGTGATTTTGTTCTATGGACTTAACCACATGTGACCAGACTCCTACACTCTAGACGCTTAATAGCAGCATGGACCACGGTCACCTTTATTTAAATGTCCATGCTGAAATTTATTTAGACCAGATTGACAAAGAAGGGAATTTTTTTTTTAATGTTGGTTTATATTTGAGAGAGACAGAGACAGAGAGAGACAGTGTGTGAGCGGGGAAGGGGCAGAGAGAGGTGGAGACAGAATCTAAAGCAGGTTCCAGGCTCTGAGCTGTCAGCACAGCTTGGACCCACGATTCACGAGGTCATGACCTGAGCCAAAGTCGGAGGCTTAACCGACTAAGCCTCCCAAGAGCCCCAAAGGGAAATTATTTTTTAAGTAAATAAATTATTATCGTAGTTGACTTACGTAGCACTTTTTTCTTCTCTTGAAACCCATTTATCAACCTAGTTTTCATTTCCTATATTCCTAAATTCTATCTGAGGGATCATAACTGTTCTCACTTAACACTCACCTCTAGAGAAAGAAGAACTCTAAAAGCAGTTGGATAAAGGTAATGGGGGCAGAGAGATCAGAACAAAGTGTTGTGTGGGTGTGGCCTATGCTCTGCTTGGCTCCTGACCCCTGCCGACATCCCCTTCCCCTTCCCCACAGCCTCTTCTCCGCCCACCCTTTCCCTCTGTGTCCACTCTGCAAGCATCTGGCACATTCCGTGGTGGGGGCATGGATCCCTGAGTGTCCTAACTTTGACCCCCCCACAGAAGAAAGAGAGGAAAATACTCAAAATTGTGAGTTTGAAATGCAAAACATGGTTTTGTCCCTAGTCACGACATTGAGATCCACCAAAAGCACTTTTTATGAAAAGACATGAGTTTTGGGAAGGGGGAGGGTTCTTACAGCAAGATTCCAGGACCTTGTACTTTCTTGTTCTGGTGAGCCAGTCAGTTTGATGGGCTTATCATCAAACTGGGGCTGAGTGAGCAGTACCTGAAACGTGTCCCAAAACTGTGCCTTAGTTCCAGATGTCTTACTCATTGCACATGATGGTAAGACTCCAGAGACTGGCAGTGTTTTAGTCTTGAATGCTAATTCTGGGGTCAGGCTGAAGTATTGCTCATGGGAGCAGGGTGGGAGCCAGGGAAATAGAGATGGGGACCGAGCTGGGGAGGAGGCAAGAGAGCATTCCCCAGGAGGACTGGTGATGCCCAAAGCTCTTCTGTGCTCCCTGGCAGACTCCCTTTTCAGACCCAAGAATAATTCAGGTTTGAGCTTCTGGCGTATAGATACCCATTTAACGATGTGTACCAGTTTTGGGATGAGTTGTATACAAATGCTATCCCCTAAAGTAATGACCACGGCTGTGGCATGTAAAATCTGTAGTTGCGAGTGTTTTAATTGACACTGGGCTCTGGGCCTGTGTTTAACTTTATTATAAAGTAAAACATAGATAGACAAAACTACACAAAGCAAATGTATAGCGAAATGAATTGTTGGCAGGTGAGCATCCCATGGCCACCCGTGAGCACAGCCCCCAGGAAGTCAGTACCTCTGTGTGGCCCGTCCAGACACAGGGTCCTCTCCCTGAGCTGCCGCTGAACTGGCTTCCGTGGTAGTCCTGCTCTTTTTTTTTTTTTTCTTCTCGTATTACTCAGGTGTGTGTTGCCATCGTCTTGCCTAGTTTTTTGTTTGATGTATCTTTTGTATTTTGGTTTTTTTCAAACACGAATTATTTAAGCGAGGCTGACCTCATGTAAAGGAACCAACTAAGTTCAAGAAAGTTATTTCTCTCCTTTTTTTTTTTTTTTGAACAGCTTTGCTGAGATACAATTTACATGCCATACAATTCACTCATTTAAAGTATACAGTTCAATGGCTGTTGGTATATTACATCGTCAGCTATTAAAAATTGTGGTAAAGTATGTACAGCATAAGACTTGCCATTTTAGCCACATTTAAGTGGACAATTCATTTGGATTAATTACATTCACAGTATTGGGCAACCATCACCAGTATCTATTTCCAGAACTTTTTCATCACCCCGGAGACTCCATCATGGTTAACTAACAATTCCCCACCCCTTCTTTTCCCCATGTCTTTGGTAATTCTTTAACCTCCCGGTCCCCACCCCACCCATCCTGTCCCTTGTAATTTATCTGTTGAAGAACCTGAGCCCTTGACCCTTCAGAGATGCCCAGAGTGTGGACCCCTCAGCCTGCGTGCTCACAGGGCACCGCACAGGCTTTCTGTCTGTGCTGCCGGAGAGCTGGTGCTGGATCCAGGAGCTTCATCAGACCTGTTTCCTTCCCTGTAGCAAGACCAGGAGCCTCACTGTCTGCTTATTTGTTGTTATGGGTATTAGCAGCGATTGCCCAACTGGATTTTATTTTAAATATATAATATTAATTGTTTGGGAAATGTTTAATTAGGTTTGTGAATAAACTTACCAAAAGTGACTTCATTTCGTTCTCCTTATCACTTATTTTTTCACATGCATGGTATTTGTAACCGAGGTTACCGTGAGTATCTTTCCATGGTGTTATCATGCATTTACAAAGTGAATATTTAGATAGTGACCCGTGTGTTCAGCCACTGATGCCATGCGCCGTGAGGACATTCTTCGTTTTCTCTCTGGATTCCAGTCCAGCTCTGCTTGAATGTAAGCCCTGTGCCTACACATTGTGCTCCGATTACCCCACCAAAGATGTCCCGGGACCCCTGACTGCTTTGCTCTCCATTGGCTCAAAATGGAACCTGTATCATGGTATAGGAGGAGAGCAGTTCTCACTTCTGGTAGAAGGGGGAAGAAAAATGTGTGCCGGGCAGATACCGGTCTCCCTTAACATCCCCGTTTTCCAAGTGGTACAAGAGAGGCAGGATGACGTTACATAGAAGATGGGCTTTGCGTGAAGCATGGGAATCTGTGATGAGAAAGGCTGCGGAAGCAGGAATGGGAGAGAAAGCGGCTGGCTGCTCTGGGACTGATGAACAGCCAGCCAGAGGGCTGTGTTCTCAGGCCCCGGGCCCACCCAGTCACTGTGCAGAGCCCAGAGCAGCCTCAGAATCTTGGTCTTTTAGAAGAGTGTTGTTTGGTTTTGTTTTTTTGTTTTTTTGTTTTTTTTGAGCTCTTCTTTGAGCTTCTCCTTGATTCCAGATTCTGTTCTGGGTGCCTCACAGCAGCCTGGTGCAGTGCTTAGCGGTGTCCCACTTGTCACATCGGGAGAGGAGGTGACGGAAGCAAAACTCCCGTCTCTGGCCTGGAGCCTTTGGACCCCTTTCCTTTGCTGAGATGCCTCTCTCCCTAGGCTGGGGACCACAACACACGACACGTGCAACGAGGACACGTACAGCACCCTGCTGCAACGGTACCAGCGCTCCGAGGAGGAGTTGCGCAGGGTGGCTGAGGAGTGGCTGGAGTGCCAGCAGAGGATCGACGCCTATGTCGATGAGCAGGTGAGTGCGTGCTGCCAGGAGATGTTGTGGGCCAGGCACGTGTGCCAGGGTGACCAGGGACGGGGAGGTGCAGGTGCGGTGACAGGGAATGGGGAGGTAGGTGCAGGTTGGGGGATTCTGGCCACTGACTTTCCAAAGGGAGCAGAGATTCTGCGGTGCCACGGTGGTCTTCATTCAGTTGTGCCTGAGGGTGGCAGCAGCTGTTAATCAGGTCACTGTTGGCCTGGCTACACCCACCGTCACCTGCATGGGCTGCCACCTGGTTCAGTGTCCCCTCAAGAGTCTATGAGGCCCTTGGGAGCTCCTGAGCCTTGTAATTTCAGGAACCACTTCCTGAAAGCTCTGCCATTCAGAGCCCATTCTCGGTCTCTCACCATCTAGAAAAGGAGCGCAGACAGAACATAGTTGATTGTACTTGGCAGGTGCTGACAGGGACGGAGGAGGACCAAGAAGGCAGGGCCCTCCTCTTGGAGATGGGGCCTGAGGGCAGGTGCAACTGGTCAGCAGGAGCCTCTTAGGAGGCCAGAGTGTGGGACTTCCAGAGGGCACCCCAGCCTGCCTGCCCGCCTTTCTAAAACTGCAGGAGGGTGGATAGAGGAGGAGGAATTCAAAACCGCCCTTTCCAAGATAACAGGATGTAAGGAGTGATAGGGGAGCACTGACAGAGCTTTGTTTTACTTTTGAGACTCTGGGATTTGGATCTGCCCTACTGCAGACCCCGTGGATGCTTTCTCTTTCCATGTTATAGGTAGGATGAATATAAATGCAGTTCTGGTTTTAGAAATTCTTTCTTCATTTCTCCAGTTAAACTGTGACTAAACACATAAATGCCTCAGGACGACTCTTCGAAAAAAGGAAAGACTGAGACTTTGCAGAAATGGAGAAAACCTTTGGGAATAGTAATTTTCTTACGGATCTGTCCCTGAAATTAAATGTCTATTTAGGAATGTAATGTATAGTATCATCACTGCTATTCTGATGAAAATGGGGTGTATGTAAAAACAACAATATGGTTATTTTCTCTAGGAAGGAAAGTACAGTCTTACTTTAAAAAGTAAACCTGAAATTAAATTTATTTCTTTAAAAGTCATGTTCTGGGGCACCTGGGTGACTCAGTTGGTTAAGTATTGCAGTTCACAAGTTCGAGTCCCGTGTCAGGTTCTATGTTGACAGCACAGAGCGTGCTTGGGATTCTCTCTCCCTCTCTCTCTGCCCCTCCCCTGCTCTCACTTGTGCTGTCTCTCTCTCTCTCTCTCTCAAAAATAAATAAACATTAAAAAATAAAAAAAATAAATAAAAGTACATGTTCTCACAGCTCTAAATGCTTACAGTAAAAAGTAGGAAAGATCTTAAATCAGCAACCTAACTTGGCAACTTAAGGATCTAGGGAAAAAAGACAAACTAAACCCAAAGCTGGCAGAAGGAGAGAAACAATAAAGATTACAGCAGATAAAATACAGAATAGAAGAAACAGTGAAACCAGACGTTTGTTCTTTAAGATCATCAAAGTTGTCAAATCTTTAGCTATATAGACTAAGAAAAAAAAGAGAGAAGACTCAATTACTAAAATCAGAAACGAAGTGGGAACATTATTACTGATTCTACAGAAATAAGAAGAATGGTAAAAGAGTACTGTGAACAGTATCAGAACAGAACACCAACAAATCAGATCCCTTTAGATGAAACGGACAAATTCCTGGAAACACAGAACCTGCTGAGACTAAGTCACAGGGACACAGGAAGTCTGAATAGACCTACAGCTGGTATGGAGACTGAATCACTAATCAAAAATCTCCCAGCAGAGGAAAGCCCAGGACCTGTCGGCTTTGCAGGTGAATTCTGTCAAATATTTAAAGAAGAATTAACATCAGTCCTTCCAAAAAATTGAAGAGGAGAGAAGCTCGCCAACTCATCCTGTGAGGCTAGCATTACCCTGATACTAAAGCCCCACAGACACTGTAAAAACAACAAAACTACAGGCCAGCATCCCTTAAGAACATTGGAGCAAAATTCTCAACAAAACAAGCAAACAGAATTCATAAATATATTGAAAGAACTTTACACCATGACCAAGTGGGACTTATTCTTGGAATGGAAGGAGGGTCAATATGTGAAAATTGATCAGTGTAATAGACTACATCAACAGAGTGGAGGGGGTAAAAAAAAAAAAAAAAAATGGTAGTCTCAGTCGATGCACAAAAATCATTTGACAGTATTTAACCCTTTTTCATGATAAAACACTTAACAAACTAGGGACAGAAGGGAACTACCTCCACATAAGAAAGCCATGTGTGAAAATCCCTGGGAACCATCATACTCAGTGGTGAAAGACTGAAAGCATTTCCTCTAAGATGAGGAATAAAGCAAGGTTGCTTGGTTTCTCTGCTTCTATTCAACATGATACTAGAAGTTCCGGTCAGAGCAATTAGGCAAGAAAAATAAAAGGCATCCAAATTGGGATGGGAGAAGGTAAATTATCTCTGTGGATGATATGATCTTATGTGTAGAAAATCCTAAAGACTGTAAAAAAAAAAATACTAGAACTAATAAATGAATTCAGCAAAGCATCAAGAACAAAGTCAGTGCACAAAAAGTTATATTTCTGTACGTTAACAAATAATCTGCAAAGGAAATTATAAAAAATCCCATTACAACACTATCAAAATGAGTAAAATACTTATAAATTAATTCACTCAAGGAGGTGGAAGGTTTATACAGTGAAAACCATTAAACTTTCTGAAAGAAATTAACAAAGACATAAAGGGAAGTACATGCCATGTTCGTTGGAAGACTTAATGTTAAAATGTCTGTATTAGCTAAAGTGGTCTGCACACTCCGTGCTATCCCTGTCAAAATCGTAAAGTTGTTTTTGTAGAAATAGAAAAATACATCTTGTGGCACCTAGGTGGCTTAGTCAGTTGAGTGTCTGTCTTTCAGCTCAGGTCATGATCTTGCGGTTCATGAGTTTGAGCCCCACATTGGGCTCGCAGCTGTCAGTACAGAGCCTGGTTGGGATTCTCTGTCCCCCTCTCTCTCTGCATCCCTCCCTCACAAAAATAAACATTAAGAAAAAAGAAAAACCCATCTTAAAATTCATATGCAATCTCAGGAGACCCAGAGTATCCAGAACAATCTTGAAAAAGAACAACAAAACTGGAGGACTCACACTTTGTGATTTCAAAACTTACCCATACGCAGAAGAATGACATTGGAACCTTACCTCACACCATATGCAAAAATTAACTCGGTAGATCAAGGACCTAAATGGAAGACCAAAAATATGAATGAAAATAGGACTCCAAGTGAAATTCAGCAGACACAAAAGAATAAATATGGTAGAACTCCACTCATATGAGGTCTCTACCATAGATTCTTAGGGACAGAAAGTGTAATTCATGGGGACCAGAGCCGGGGAAGTGGGGAGGGGGGGGCAGGGGAGAACGGGGAGTTATTACTAATGGGGACAGAGTGTCATTTGAGGAGGATGAGAAAGTTCTGGGAATGGATGGTAGGGATGTTTGTACGATGATGTGAATGTACTTAATACCACTGAACTGTACACTTAAAAGTGGTTAAGATGGCAAATTTTATGTGTATTTTACCACAATAAGAAAAAGGGAAAAAAGGTATTTTCCCTTTTTTTCCCCACAAAGAAAAGACATCCTCTTTACTAAAGCAACCAAAAATTTATTTTCACTCACCTATCAAGAAACCATGATGCCATTAATACAAATTAGGGAAACTGAGTAATTTTAGCATCTGGAAGGTACCAGTCTTTCTAGAACCCTTGGAATGGACATCAGTCACTTCTAATCGAGTAGTAGTTTAGGAATTATGTAGTAATTTCAAGGTTTCAAAAACATCTGTAAAATAATTGAGTATTCACAAGTAAGCATGGACGTGGGAGACGGCTGACAGCTTTAAATCACTTGTTTTTGCTTGCTTTTTAAAACGTATCCTTTATTTGTTATTTGACACATACATAAGCCTGCAGGTACCCAAATGTTCGGAAAAGTTAATCACAGAGGATGTGAGGAGAGGGTCAAAAGAGTAGTTCTATTGAGTGTGTGCCGAGTTCTGTACTAAAATACAGAAATTACTACCTTTCCTAATGTGTAGCTCCTTTAAAATCGTCTTTAAATGTGCAATAGTGATAGCTACTTGTGAGAAAAAGGTTTTTCCTAAAAACAGCAGACGTATGTCACGTAAAGGGAGGACTGGCACCGATATTGAATCTTCCCACTTAATAAGATGGTATATATTCTCTTTTTAGGGTTTTTTTTTTTTGTTTTTTTTTGTTTTTTTTTTTTATTGTATTCTGTGTTATGATTTTACCGTTTGTTTCCTACCAAGTTTATACCTGGGGGCTTCAGGTGTTGGGGCCGCACTGTCACGCTGTTGGCACTCCACCCAACGCCCTTACTCTCCAGGAGTTTCTGAGTTGGCTGCCTCGAATTTTCTAGGAGACCATGACCCCTACAATAATGTTTTGTCTTACCCTCTCTGGCACTTGAACTGGTTTGTTTGGCTTCGGTTAAAGCCTTCGGCACAGCACGAATGCGTACTGCTGTCGGCCACTGCTGTTGGCGCTGTGCTCTGCTCTGGCTTCCCGTTAGGTCACGTGCTTGCCTCGCTTACTGATGATAGTTCTTGGCAAATTAAGGAAGGCTCCCTTTTCTAGCTTATTAAAGTTACGATTTTTGTAAAAAGCAGAAATAGATACTGAATTTGATTGTATGGTTTTTTTCTTTTATGTATTTTTCTATATGAAGTGAGAGATTAGGTTTCCTAATTTTGAGACATGTTTGCATCCCTCGAATTAACGTCTTACTAGATTATGGTGTATTCTCTGTTAACCCATAACTAGATGTAAGTAGCTGATACTAGGATGTTGGTGTCTGTATTCTGAGGTATCATTGACTCTTTGTCTTTGAGGCCTTCTCTGTTTTGCATAAAGGTTATGCTAGTCTCGTAGAATGAATTGAGAAACTTTCCATGATGTTTTTAGCAGCATCCAGTTAAAAAAAACTTGTTTTTCCATAAAGGATTTGAGGGAATACACCCTAAGACCTGGGGCATGATTTGTTTTGCAGGGAGGAGGAGCGAGGATTATAGACCTCATGCTGCCTTTTCAGTTTACATTTTACTTTGTCATCTGTTCTGGGGTTTTTGCTTCATGAGTCAGCTCCACAAATTGATGTTCGCCTAGGAAGTTGTCTGCATCGTTTAGACAAGGGATTACAAGCTTGTGCTCAGAGGGGAGGCTGTGGGAGAGCTGCTGCCCACGCCCCGCCCCCCCGGCCTGCCTCCCTGGCACACTTGGCATGGAGAGCACCATCTGTACCAAAGGAAACACCACACCCTCGGCCAGGAGGGCGGCAAAGTGCAGGTGCCTCAGAGCTGCGAAGACGTCCAGAGAAGTCTGGCCCTTAGGTGGAATCTCAAGAGCTTTCTAATGTTGACTCAGCTTTTTAAATTTTTTTTTTTTTTCAACGTTTATTTATTTTTGGGACAGAGAGAGACAGAGCATGAATGGGGGAGGGGCAGAGAGAGAGGGAGACACAGAATCGGAAACAGGCTCCAGGCTCCGAGCCATCAGCCCAGAGCCTGACGCGGGGCTCGAACTCACGGACCGCGAGATCGTGACCTGGCTGAAGTCGGCCGCTTAACCGACTGCGCCACCCAGGCGCCCCTGACTCAGCTTTTTAAAAAGCACTGTGCAGGCACAGCGGAACAGCCCGTGAGCCACCTGCTCACAGCTTTTCTTTGGATGTGAACGTCTACCTTGTACAGTTATTTCCTCCCGGCCCCCCCCCCCCCCCCCGCCTGTGTCTGCCCTTTCTCAGGCCCACTTTAACTGTGGGGCCTTTTCTTCCCTTGGTCAGCCTGGGAGGGAATTTGGAGAACAGTGTTCCCGTGTTTATTGATCACATTTGCTTCTTCATTTTCCTGATAATTTCTGCTTTTACCTTTAATTTCTTCCTGCCTTATGGGTTTGTTTCTCATTTTTATTTTGTTCCTTTGGCTTGTTAGGTTGAACACATACTTTTCAGTCTTTTGTTCTGTTTCGTTCTCTCAGAAATGCATCTAAACCGGTACATTTTCTTCTACATGTTGGGCACATCTTACATAATCAGATTTGTGGGGCTTTCATTGTCAGTTATTTCTGTGGACTGTACTTTCAACTTTGATTTCTTCTCTTATGGTTTAAATGATTAAAAATGTTTTTTCCAAAAGCATGAATTTATTTTTTGAAATTACTTTTGTTTTGTTTTGGAGGGTTTATTGGTAGTATTTTCTTGTCTATGGGATTAAATATGTTGGCCCCCCCCCCCCCCGCTTTTCTTTGTTCTGATAATTTGGAAGATACAAATCCCACATCTATGTTTTTAGTGGTTATTCTTAAGTTTTTAATAATTAGAAGAATACATTTAGATAAACATCAAGACTTCATTGTTTCATAGCCTCCCCCCGCCCACTAAAACTGTACCTTTGAGCCCATTCTTTATTCCCTGTCCCCCTCAATTGGGCTTCTTTTCGAATTGTGGTAAAATACACGTAACATAAAATCTACAGTTTTAACCACTGTGAAGTGTCCATTTCAGTGGCAGTAAGTACATTCCCATGGTTGTGAGCGTCCCCAGCCTCTGCCTGTAGAACGTCTCCACCTTCCCTGAAGGACACCCTGTCCCATTGCACAACAGCCCTCCCTTCCCCCCACCCCTCCCAGCCCCTGGTGCCCCCGTCTACCTTCTGTTCTGTGGATGTGACTCCTCCAGGGGCCTCGTGTGAGTGCAGTTGTACCAAATTCGCCCCTTTGTGACACCGGTGTCCTGTCCGCAGGCTCGTCACAGGCAGGCTGGGTCATCTCCATTTCTGGATCTCTGGTTCAGGCAGGGCACATAACAAGAGGCTTTCGGTAAAGGATGAATGTTCACTACTGCAGTGACAGATTCAGCTCTGACATCTTAATTTCTTTTTTTAATGTGAGTTCCTCCGTGTTTCCCACGTAAGAAGGGCACGTGAAAGAGGTGGAGCCTCTGTAGGTGGTTTGTCACGTGCACCAGATCTGAGATCTCCCCTCGCGGACGCCTGGGTGACTCTTGCTGGTACTGAGGTTTTTTGTTTGCATCTCCTTACTAGATGACCATGAAAACCAAACAGCGCATGCTGACAGAGGACTGGGAGCTTTTCAAACAAAGGCGATTCATTGAGGAGCAGGTAAGGCTGTGGGGAGGCTGCACGCCAGAGCAGGAATGCAGCTCGGGAAACCCCCCCATTTCAAGGCCGCACTGCCCTGCCTGCTCCTGAGATAGTGTTGTTAATCCTAGATAAACTAATTTTCCTTATCTGTTTCCGCATCCTCTGTATTCCTCAAGGAAAAGCTCGTTTATCAAGTGACCCCCTCTAGCCCTGCGCTCTCTAGGCAGGTGGTGGGGTCACAGAGTGGGACTGGGCCCACCCCCCTCAGGCCGTTTCCCGGCCTCCCACACGCCCGGGCCATACGTTCAGTGTGGCTGCTGACGGTGCTGCTCGCTCCCTGCCTCCCTGCTTCCCCACAGGCTCTTCCCTGCCCCCCTGCACCCTCTGAGGCTTGCCAGCGGTGGGGGGGGGGGGGGGCTGTCATGATGTCCTCGGGGCACTCGACTCTGGAAGCCTGCTCCCCTTGATTTTCACCCACATGCTGGCGTCTGCTGCTTTTCTCCAGCCGGCTCTTCTCCCCTGGCCCTCTTCAGACGTTGGTGCCCCCTGTCCTCACCCCTGTGGTCTCCTCTGGGCCCCACGGGTAGAGGGCACCATGCTCCGCGTGCTCTCCCGCCCCCGGCCCCCCCTACCCTTCCTGTATGGATTCTGTCCTATCAAATGGCCCTTCCAGCCTCACCCCTTCCATTGCCAGAGCTGGTCCACAGGCTTCTCTGAAATCCAGATGCTTGCCTAGTTGACTGGAAGTTTGGGTGCCACTTTCCACGTAGCTCCTGGCTCCACCCCCTTCAGTTGCTGGTCCTTGTCCCTGCAGTGGGCATCCTCCCCAGCTGGCCTTGCTCCCACCTGCCAGCTGCCAGCACGTGTCACAAGTGCCACTCGTGCTACAGCTCCGTGTGTGCAGGCCTGTGTGCCTCCAGGCTACACTGTTGGGCCCGGTGCTCTCCTCCCAGTCTGCCAAGACCCCTTTCCTGCTCAGCCCAGGGTCAGTAGGCCTTCTAGAGGTGTTTCATTGGATGCTTAGCTCAGTGCTCTGCCTCTGACCCAGAGACTTTTTTTGTTTTTTTTTTTTTTGGCCTCTGATGAAGTTAGCAGCGAACCGCCTCCCCTGTGAATCACCCCCGCCCCACACACACCGGCCGTGCTGAGCTGCTTTTCTGTTTCCGTTTCCGTGGCCTCCTGCACAGATCTGGGCTGGAGCACCTCCCACCTCATGGTTTCCTCTTTCAGGGTCTGAACTCCTTGGGGGCCACAGTTTAGTTCTGAGCTCCTGGTCCCTAGTGAGTCCCGAGCACACAGCCATTTGGGGTCAAGGCTGGTGTCTGCTAGTGAGGCACCAGCGGGGGGTGTTCCTGCTCCCTGGCCTTTGTGCAGCTCTAGCCAAGGGCTGCTGCACATTTCAGGTCTGCCCCTTTCCCCCCACCCCTTCGTGGCTCTTTCCTATTCTGGGAAGCTGTGGCCGCTGGCTTCTAGATGGGTGTGATACATATTACCATGATTACTGAAAACTCGGACCACCCGATTGGGGAATCTGCCTTGCAGAGTTAACCTCTCATTTGATGATTCCCTCCAGCTAACCAGCAAGAAAGCAGTTGCTGGTGAGAACAATTTCACGGACGCCATGAGGCACATGTTGTCCTCCCGGCTGAGCATGCCCGACTGCCCCAACTGCAACTACAGGAGAAGGTGAGCCTGTGCTGTCGTGTGGGCACAGAGGGCCCGTGGGACCCACGGCCTCAGCAGAGGCGCTGACCCTGACAGAGTGTGGTCTGACCTTCTCTCCTGGCTCTCTGGGTAACTGTCCTTCATTCCCACTCAGATGTGCTTGTGATGACTGCAGCCTCTCGCACATCCTCACTTGTGGTGTCATGGACCCCCCCGTCACTGGCGACATCCACAGTCACCAGCTGCCCCTCCAAGTGGATTCTGCTCCCGACTATCTCTCTGAGATGCGCCCACCTAGCGTGTCCTCAGCAAGCTCAGGGTCAGGTTCCAGCTCTCCCATTACAATTCAGCAACATCCCAGACTCATCCTCACAGACAATGGCTCTGCACCAACTTTGTAAGTTGTGACTTTGTAATAAGATTTCAGAAATTTACGTAACCCAATAATGAGAAGTATGGACAGTGTTGTCTGCAGAAGTATGGATATCATTATAGTGCTTTTCCAGAAAAAGGATCCTTCATTTTTTAAGCAACTTTTAAAATATGAAATCAGTAAATCCAAACTTTGACACTATTTCATTACCTGAAAAAAAAAATACGGTAAATTAATAAATGCCAGTAAAGAAAAACCATGTTGGTATGCAGGGAAGTGTCTCTTCAGTTCTGGCTTCACGTTTCCTCATTTTATTTGAGGGTGATCAGCCCGAAGCTCATTCCGCCTCATTGTCCGTTCAGCATTCATGCTTATTCCATGTCTTGCCAAAAACCCAGATGATCACTTTAGCAAGCGATTGAAAGGTTCTGTTTTCCGTGTTCCCACATTATCTACAAGTACATTTTGTATGAGCGAGGTGGCTGTGCCACTATCGCCAATTCACACTGTAGGTGAGTGGTCCCACGTTTGTTCGGAGTGGTGACCCTGTCATTTGTTGAGGCTTTCCACCCTGACTTCTGGACGGGTTGCACATGGATGCGTGTTTTTATTTTATTTAGGTACATTTAGGTTTGTATTTCGCTTATCGTAGAGCATAGGGGTGTCAGGAGCCCCGTGCAGGTGACGGACATCAGCCCCGGTACCCAGTAGTAGAGATTGTTGCCCCAACTGCGGGCTGTTCAGCGCTTCTCAGATTTCTCACTTCTTCCATCTGGATTTCTCACGACGACTCTGAGGCTTTCCTTTGGAGTCTTCCAGTCCTCAGTATGCATCTGGTCTCAAACACAAAATAATTCTAAAGGGATTGGTCTGAATGCCATGACTCTGTTGAGCTCGAACTGCTTTCTAGTCCTGGACACCCTGTGCTCTCTGGGAGTCTGTGAAGGAGGGTCGAGAGTTTCCCAGCCAGCTGTTTACCAGCCTCTAAAAAACGTATCGGCAGGAAACACATACAGCCTAATAAAAATGTGTGTCAGAAGAGCCTATCCCTGCTCACATGTCACAGCTGCCAGCGTCAGGTGTGAGCTCCTGTGCCTTGTCACGTGGTGGAGGAAGTGGGCTGTGGGCACCTTTCTCCTCAGGCTGGGATTGTCCATGGCCGTTCCGGGCCTCTGGTCCTTCAGCAGCCTGGGGCTAATGTCTGCCAAATACGATTTACCGTGACCTGAAGCCCTCCAGCGTTGCCTTTGGTACGTGTTGTCTCTTTCTTGGTGTCATCGCGAAGGCGCTTAAATAGAGTCGTGCAGTTTTAGTCTCTGTTCAGCAGTGCCCTCCAGTTTTGGTGGGCTCTAGGGCCAGTGCAGCCCGCCTTCATTACATCGAGCAGACGATTTAATCACTTCATCTCTGAACCTCGGTTTCCTCATCTGTGGGTCATGGTGGTTATAACATCTCAGGAGCAGCTGAGTGTCGACCAAGGCAAAATGTCCCGTCACCTCAGGCACCACAGGCCCTCGGGAAGCCTGCACAGCCCGCACCTGGTGGGTGCTGTGTGCTTCCCTTGGTGAGTGTGCTGTAGTATGTTGACTCTGTTTCTAAAAATGGGAAAGACATTTGAGTTGAGCAATTCTGGACGCTCTTCTGAAGCTAAAAGGTCGCTAGTTCTTAGGACTTTTCCTTCTGGAGGTTGTTGTATGCTGAGGCAGAAGGTGGACTCAGAGGCATGCTCACATAGACTATGGGGTGACCACGTGTGGTCACATCACACCTTGGACAATTTGCACTGCAGTGGGAGCTCCGTGCCCACTCTTTCCACACACCAGAAAAGCGTATGTTTGAAGTGGCCTTCGTTGGCTACAGTCTTGAAATTTGCTTATAATTTTTAGTAAGTATTTCATTTGCCCATTGTTTAGATGTCTTGCTAAAGCTGATATTTACTTAAGATCATGACTGACTTGTCCAGAGCTGGCCTTATAGTGAAAAACTTTCAGTGTTTTGTCAGCTAAGTGCCTTAAAGTTTTGTTCACCTGGCTACGTCTGAAATTTTGGCAGTCCTTTGTAGTCCTTTAATTTTAGTAAAAAAATTGTGTCTGCTTGGAAATGGCAGAGAACGGCTGTAGACCAAGGCACTTCAAGTCGAGTGGAAATGCAGTGATTAATCTGATTACATTTCTATGATTTTTCCAACATTTTTCTACTTTTGGAGTTTTGTTTTCCATTCTTCTAAATTAGTCCCAATGGTAATTGTTCAGGCATTTTTCTCTTTGTGTTCAGGTTACTGAGAGATAGTAGGAAGTGTGTGGCGCTCAGTGTAACACTCTTGTGAACAAGAATAGTGTCCGTGAAGGAGACGTCTGCGCTTTGTGGGTGGTTCACTCACTGTCCCTCCGGGTAAATGGCCTCGTGGTGACCATCTCTGCCTGTCTCAGTTGTAGTGATGACGAAGACGTTGCACCGTTGTCAGCTAAGTTTGCTGATATTTATCCATTGAGTAACTACGACGATACGGAGGTGGTGGCCAACATGAATGGAATCCACAGCGAATTGAATGGTGGCGGGGAAAACATGGCTCTGAAAGATGAGGTATGGGTACAACTTCTTCCTGGTGACAATAAGTGGCAGAAAATGGTGATCTGGCATCTTATTTTTTTATATTCTTGCGTTTTGAAAAGTATAAATGATAAAGGTTGTTTTTAAAGTCCCCTCAGGTAAGCAGTACCAGTAGTAGCTCTTCAGAGGCTGACGACGAAGAGGCAGATGGCGAAAGCAGTGGGGAGCCGCCAGGAGCCCCAAAGCAAGACGTGGCTCTAGGCAATGGGAGCCCCAGGAAAGAGGAAAGTAAAGTGGACAGTCCACCCCCATCTTACCCAACTCAGCAGGTACGATTTTATCTTTCTGAACTTTGTGTTTTGCCACGGGTATCTTTCTCTGTGTGTATTTCCTAAACATGAGAATTATTGCATGCAAAATTGTGTTGTTTTGAATAACTTCTGAAGATGAGCACTGGAGAGGATCAGAGCATGCTTTTAAAAATAAATCAACGTGACTCCTGAGCCCCATTTTGATCTTGTTCCTCTTGCTTGAGTCTAATCGACTCTTGCTTGAGTCAAAATGACCGAGTCAAATCGGTCTTGATTTTGTAACTCTCCAGAGTAGCTCCAGATATTTGGGTATCATAGAGGGTTTTTTCTATAAAGAAGCAAGGGGAGAGTTTGTATTTTTGTTTTTTAAATGTTTATTGTTAGAGAGAGAGAGAGAGAGAGAGAGAGAGAGAGAGAGAGAGAGCGCACGCGTGCACACACGTGCACACACGTGCACGCGAGTGGGGGAGGGGCAGGGAGGCAGCAGATCCCAAGCAGGCTCAGTGTTAACAGCAGAGAGCCTGACATGGGGCTCGAACTCACGAACCCACGGCCTGTGAGATCATGACCTGTGCCAAAGTTGGATGCTTAACTGACTGAACCACCCAGTGAGACTTTTTTAAACAAGTAAAATAGTGGAATGTTAAAATTTCAGAAATGGTTGATTTTGTAAGGGAGGTTTTCTTTCTGGTGGATATCTGGTTTCTTAACTGAAGGTAATACCTCATGAGACAACTGTCTTTTCTTAGAGACTCAGTTTTATAAATAGGTTATCACGTAGTTTTTTTTTTTTTTTTTTAATTTTTTTTTTTCAACGTTTTTTTATTTATTTTTGGGACAGAGAGGGACAGAGCATGAACGGGGGAGGGGCAGAGAGAGAGGGAGACACAGAATCGGAAACAGGCTCCAGGCTCTGAGCCATCAGCCCAGAGCCCGACGCGGGGCTCGAACTCACGGACCGCGAGATCGTGACCTGGCTGAAGTCGGACGCTTAACCGACTGCGCCACCCAGGCGCCCCCACGTAGTTTTTAAATGAAAGGAAGACCAGGTAAAAGTCAAGATGCTTAGTTAATTAACTTACTTAATAGGCAGTGTAGATCCACGGTTCAGGCAAGGAAGGTGACATGGTGAAAAGGTGTTACATTGAGAAGTCCTGCCCCCTTGTCCTTCACCATCTGCCCTGGCCAGCACCTACCCACCCCCAGTTTTAGTCCCAGTAGATAACCAGTCTTACTCGTTGTCGTGTGTCTTCCCAGTGTTTGTTTATGCAAATGCTCATGTTTCTTCTTCCCCTTTCAAATGAAAAGGCTTATGTGCACAGGCAGTTCCCTGACCAACCCTCCCTGTACAGAGTGCACTTTGTTCTCTTCTGCTGCCCTCTGTGTTCCAGCAGGTGGATGTACCATGGTTTTGTTTTTCTTTTTAGTCCCCTGCTGCTGGGCACCTGTGTTTGCTTCCCTCTTTTTCCCCTATATACTGTTCAGGGAGCGTCCTTACGCATCTTTCATACATAAGTAGGTCTATCCCCAGGATTGGTCACCAGCAGTGGCTTTTCTGGGTCCGAGTGTGATGGCTGCCCTGCCCCCCCAAAGAGGCTGCTATCATACAGCTTTGGGGTGCTGCCAGTCTGATAAGAATTGGTAATCCCTTCAAGTTTCAGTCTCCATTTTATTGTTTATGGGTAAAGCTGAGCATTCTTTTATATATATCGATGGGCCATTTGTTTCCTTTTCCAGCTTATTGAGTTATAGGAATTAGAAGAATTCTTTATGTGTTGCCCCTCCTTTATAATTACGTGATCTGAAAACATTTTCTCTTGGTCTGTGGCATGTCTGTTAGTTTTTAATGGTATTTTTTGAAAATCAAAAGTTTTTAATTTTGCTGAATTCTAATTCATCAACTCTTTCTTTTATGCATCATACTTTTGATGTCCCATCCAAGAAAACTTTGCCTAATACAAAACTCTGTTTTCTTCTAGACGATTTGTAATTTTAGCTCTTACTCAGGTCTGGTTCATTTGACCCAGTTTTTACTTATGGTGTGAGAGTAGGGTTTAAATTCATCTTTTTGCACATGTGGATATCCAGATTGTCCCAGCACCATTTGTTGAAAAGACCATCTCTTTTCCTGTTGAATTGCAGTGGCCATTTGCTGAAAATCATTTGACTATAAATACAAGTGTTTATTGTCTGCACTCTGTATTCTGTGTTTATTTGACCTCTGGGTCCTTTCCCATAGTGTATTTGACCTATGCTTTATATAGTAAGTTTGGAAATAAGGTAGGATCTGCTCTCCAGCTTGGTGAGGCCTTATTGAAAACTGTTTAGGCTGTTCAGAATCCTTTATGTTTCCATGTAAGTTTTAGAATCAGCTTGTTCTACAAAAAAGCTTTCCTGAATTTTGATAGAGATTGAGTTGAATTCTTGAATGTTTGGTAGAATTCACCTGGGCAGAATCCTCTGGGCCTAGTCTTTTATCTGTGGGATAATAGAGATCAATTTGGGGAAAATATAGCCCTAACAAAATTGGAATCTGTCAGCCTATGAATGCACTATACCTTTCCATTTGTTTAAATCATTGTTGATTTCTTTCAGCAGTTAAAATTTCTAGTAAGTAGGTCTTGAACTTCCTAAATTTATTCTTAAGTATTAGATGGTTTTGATTCTGCAGTAAATGGTATTTTCTAATTTCAGTTTTCAATTGATTGTTGGCAATATGTAGAAATACAGTTGATTTTTATATATTCATCTTATATTCTGTAGCTTAAACTCATTTATTCTTTTGTTGTTTTTCCTTTTTTTTTTTTTTTTTTTGGTAGATCCCTTTGGATTTTCTACATGCAAGATTATGTTGTTTGTGAATAAAGACAGTTTTACTTTTTCCTCAATCTGTATGCTTTTAATGTCTTACTCTCGCCTTCCTGAGCTAGCTAGCGCCTCCAGTCCAGCTCTGCGGGGAAGCATTGCAAGCGTATGTCTTTGCCTTGGTCCCAGGCCTGGAGGGAAGTACTCAGTCTGTTACTAGTGTGATGCTACCTGCACAGTGTCTAGGGATGACCTTACCAAGTGGAGGACATGAATCCTGTCAACTCCCAGTTTCCTGAGAGTTTTATCATGAACATGTATCTGGTTTTCCACATGCCTTTTCTGCATCTATTGAGATGTTCCTGTGGTTTTCATCCTTCATTCTGTTACTGTAGTGTATTGCATCAAGTGATTTTTGGATATTAAACCAACCTTGTATTCCTAGGATAAATCCCACTTGGTGTGGTATATAATTTTTTTTTTTTGTTTGTTGCTGGATTGGTTTCCTAATCTTTTACATCCATGTTAATGAAAGATACTATTTTATGGTCATCTCTCCTTGTGACATCTTTGTCTGACTTTGATAATATTAGCCTTAAGGAATTAGTTGGGAAGTGTTTATTCTGCCTACAATTTCTGAAGCAATTTGTCTAAAATTCGGATTTCTTAAATATGTGATAAAATTTACCAGTGAAATCCCCTGGGCCTGGTCTTTTTTTTTGTGGGAAGACTTACAATTACTCATTCGGGTTTTGTTTATTAATAGGTTTACTCAGATTTTCTATTTCCTCTTGAGTTAATTTAAAAAATTTGTGTCTTTTTAGGAATTCATCCATTTCACCTAATTTGATGGCATAAGGTTGTTTCTGGTATTCACTTATAAATTCTTTTAATTCTACAGGGTCTGGAGTGATGTTAATCCCTGGTTTTGGTAATTTTGTTTTCTTACAAATTTTGTTTGCTAGAGGTCTATCAATTTTTGTAAATAACCAATTTTAGGTTTTGTTAATTTTCTCTGTTTTTCTCTTAATTTCATTTATTTGTATTCTGATCTTCACTACTTCTGCTGCAGTCTTTGGGTTCGGTTTGTTTTTCCCTTTCTAACTTGTGAAGTCTAAGCTTAGATTACTGATTTTAGAACTTGAAAACTTATTGAGACCTGTTTTATGGCCTAACATGTGGTCTCTCCTAGATGATGCCCCATGTACACTTGAAAATAATTTGTGTTCCGCTCTTGTGGAGTGTCCTACAAATGAAAGTTTGGTCAAACTGATACCATTATTCAAGTCTTTTGTATCCTTACTGGTTTTCTGTCTTGTTCTAAAAATTGCTGACAGATGTACCGAAGTCTTCAAGTATAACTGCGGGATCGTCTGTTCCCTTCTCAAATCTGCCAGATTTTGATTCATGCATTTGGGACAGTGTTGTTGAAGGTGTATACATGTATTATTGTTACATCTTCCTGGTATATTGACTCTTTTGTCATTATGAGATGATTCTCCACTAGCATTTCTTCTCTTAAAGACCATCTCATGTGACATGAAGAGTCATTCCAGCTGTCTTAGAATTACTCTGTGTGCACGTTATATATTTTTTCATGTCTTAGAATGTAAGATTTGTCTTTGAATCTTTTAGTTGGGTCTTATATTTGCATCTTGTCCATCGATCCTGCCTTTGGTCTGGAGTGCTTTGTTTATGGTTAATGTCATGATTGGTGCTGTGAACAGCTGCCATTTGCTGTCTGTTTCTCTAGGTCTCATATGTTTTGTTCCTCTGTTCCTCTTTTGTATCAGACAAAAATTTTAGTATTCCATTTTAATTCTGCTATTGATTCTTTGTTTTTGTTTTTGGGGGGTTTTTTTAGTTAATTTTTAAGGGCTGTTGGCAACGGGAAGTGCCCCAGGCAAGAGGGCTAGACTCCCACTGCTCTTACCTGACGTTCTAGTAGATTGGCATGAATAAATGCTTCTCAATTTGCTTTTTCCCTTTGGTTGACTTTCAGATCCTCAGATGGTTGCTTTGACAATTGTGTTCAGTTTTACCTTGTTTCGAGGGAGAGAAGCCACCGACTGCCTCTCTTCCCTCAGCTGAGTCCTGTCTCTGGTGCCTTCACAGAATCTCCATGTAACCACGCCTTAGCAGTGCGAGCCCTGTGGAGTCCAGTACCAGTGCTCTGTCGTCCCTGGCCCCAGCCCCCCTCTGTACTCTGCCACCCTTGCCAGTCCCCTTGTCCCTTCGCGGACAGGCACGGGAGCACACTGGTGCGGGTGCCACCTCAGCAGACGCCCGGCTGGGGAGTGAGGTGTGCATCTCTTCTCTCCTCAGGTTTCCTGCATCCTGGGCTCATGGGGTCCCCTCTGTACTTTACAAGGAGGGCCCTGGGTGACTTGAGGTCTCAGATGAGCCCTGCCATCTTTGTTTTGGCTGTGTAGCTGCTCAGCAGAATGTGACTTTTCAATTTGTCCCTTCTTTGTTTCGCTAAATAACTGGGTACTTTTTTTTTTTTTTTTCTTTCCTTTCAGGCTGAACAAACTCCAAACACTTGTGAATGTCATGTTTGTAAACAAGAAGCCTCTGGACTGACAGCATCAGCAATGACAGCTGGCGCCCTTCCTCCCGGCCATCAGTTCATGAGCCCAGAGAAGCCCACACACCCTGCTCTGCATCTTTACCCCCACATCCACGGACATGTGCCTTTGCACGCAGTCCCACACCTGCCCCGCCCTCTCATCCACCCCACCTTGTATACAGCGCCCCCCTTCACACACAGTAAGGTAAGTCAAGGCAGAGAGGGCCTGAAGCTCCCCTGTCACTAAGGTCTTTGCAAGAAGTGCATAGTTTAACAGACAAAAGTCATAAATTGTCAACTTGTATAGGACCATGTCTACTCCTGATGGGAGGTCTGCAAATGTCTCCTTTTATCGTAATCTCTTAAGCTCTCAGAATTTTGAATGTTCACGGTTGTAAGAACAATCACAAAAGTCATGATGTATTCCTTCAGAATTAACTAGAATGTAAAGAGTTTCCCAGGTGATGTTGGCATAACGAGTTATCCTTGGGTGCCTGCACAGATACCTCTTCTCACCAAGACATAGTTCGGTTCTTTACTTACGGCGCCCTGGGCCCTGGCTCTTTTTCCTAACATTGTATGGGTAAAATACTGAGTACGCATGAGTCTTCTGACCCTAGCGGGGCTCTCCAGTATCTGAAATGATTATGCTCTCTATGTGCAAAAATTAAGGACTTGTCGAAATACACAGACTTAAGGAGGAATCCTGAGCGCACTACAGGAAGAAGTCCCAGCGTCAGGTGGTTGTTGAGGGGTGGCTGGCGGGCACATGGGAAAGGGCATCCCAGAAACTGGCTGTGCTGCAGGCTTGTTCAGAGAAAGAGTGGGCATCTAGAAGAAGTTCGATTTTCATGTATTTCTTCTCAGAGAACACCATGCTTCTATTTGAGTAGCTTAGGCTTTGCAGAGAAATTCTTAGGTTGGTTTCATTCTTTGTACCTTAGATAGCTTTGCCTCCTTAGCTATTTTGAACTTAGCTTTATTGACTCTTCTGAATTCTGATTTTTGGTTTCCTTTTCTATCAGTTATTCTGGTTCAAGATGAGTTTTAATCAAAAATAAAATTTTCCCCAAACTACAGACTTATGATTTAAAACCGTGATTCTTAACTGGGAGAAGGGAGGAGAACGCAGGGTGGAAGGGGCTTTTTCAAACCGCACACACATTTTCTCCCTGCAAGGGCGTCTGCCATGAAGTGGGGTGTGTGTAGCCCACCAGTGGGCTTTGTTTTCTGGGGAGGGGCACGGGTAGGAGAGTGACAACCACTGATTCAGAGTAAAGTAGAATCAGTTTGTTACGTTTTGTTGTGATAAGTAACTGGTAACTACCCAGGTTTATGCTTAAATTTTGTTCGATTGGATATCTCTCAGTTTGACATTGAATGATGGCTTTATTAGTAAAATGATTTGAAATAGCATTTTCAGGTGTATATTCAAAGCCAGCCTGTTTTCACAGTCTCCTAGTCTACATAGCCTCTTTCTCTCTGGTTGAATATATGAGGTGGGGAAGCTATCCACTCTGTTTTTCCCTGGATAGAACTGCTGTCTAGTCCCTAGGAACCACCCCTAGAAATAGAGTGCAGTGAAGGTGATTATTCCCCAGAGGCTGCTGGGACACTCCAGTTAAAAATGGGTATTTTTCCCCCTAACTTTTGGCCTTTTCTCACAGCATTATAAGTAGTCCCTAAAATGGTAAAAGAGAAGAAAAATATTTGGGGGGAGCATCATCTGTATATAAAATCTATTTATCTAATACCTTTTCAATTTTAATCTAGTAAATAGACGGGATGAAGGATTCATAGGTAGAAGGGCAAATACAGAGAACGAGCTGTTAAGCTTCATTTCAGTCACTGTGCTATGAATGTCAAGACTGTTCAGTGATGCATGTAAAATACATTAACTGGATGCCATTTTTATTTAGAAAAATGAGATGCATTTGGCAAAATACTTCAATTGTAGCTGATAAAAAGACGTTTGTTTCTCTAACAAGCTAGCATTGTCACTTACAAGGTCTTCCAAAATTGGTTTGTATTACTTGAGTTAGTTTGACTTCAGCGAATACTGTGAATACACGTGTAGCTAATGCATAACGTGTTCACAACCCCATAGGAGTTGGTAGAAGCCCCTTCTAGAGAATTCACACACTTGTTCAGTTACATCAGAGCAAGCGTGTTCAGAGGATGTCCCCGTGTCATTGGGAGGCAGAGGTAGGCAGAGGTGGGCACTGAACGTGGAGGAGGGCGGCTGTGCTCATGGAGCTCTTCTGCTTCCCTGTTTGTGTTCGTGGGGCCGTTAGGGATCTTTACTCTGGTAAAGTGGCATCCGTCACCATTAAGCCTTCGTGTCATTATAGTTGTAATTCTTTTAATTCATACTGTGGCCATTGTGGGTAAATATTTAGTACCTAAAACGCTTGGGATGAGTAGTGTAGAAAGTTTATTTGTTTGAACTTAGGAAAACTTGAAGATTGTTTCTGGTTTTCAAATGTCTTTGTACCAGTGATACATGTATCTTATATGCTGAGATCGAAGTCATTTCAAAGTTAAATGTAGTTGCAGGAGGAAAAGGCAGTAAGGAAATTCTAGACAAAAATTAAAACTATATGACAGGGAGTTTCATTTGCAAATATTTGCGGATTTCGCAGCCTTCTTTTTGGTACTGATTTCTGCTTTAATTCCCTTGTGGTCTGAGAGCAGACATCGTATGACTTTTACTCTCTCGAATTTGTCGAAGTGTGCTTTGTGGCCCAGAATGTGGGCTGTCTTGGTGAGTATGGCCTTGAGAATTTGCATATTCTGCAGTTGGTGGATGAAGTCGTCTACAGACATCCGCTAGGTGCCGTTGACTGATGGTGCTGTTGAGTTCAGCGATGTCCTTCCTGACCTGCTGCTGGATCTGCCCGCTCCTGACAGAGGGGTGGGTGTCAGAGCCTCCTGACTACGGGCGGGTTCTCCTCTTCCTCCTGCAGTCCTGTCGGTTTTTGTCTTGCGTAGCTGGGCACTGTGTTGTTAGGTGCTCACATGTTCAGGATTGTTACGTGTTCTGGGGGGATTAGCCCTTCTGTATCATTATGTACTGCCCTACTTTATCCCTGAGAATCTTCCTTGCTCTGAGGGCTGACCTGTCTGAAATTAACACAGCTCCTCCAGTTTTTCATTTACATTAGCAGGGCGTCTCTTTCTCCATTTCTTTACTTCTAACTTAAAGCGGTCTTTGTACTTCCAGTAGGTTTCTTGCAGACACACGTAGATGGGTCTTGTTTTTTAATATACTCTGAATACAGTTTCTGTCATTTCATTGGTATATTTAGACTAGCCACGTTTCAAGTGATTTTTGGTGTTTTGGGTTAAGAGTAACCATTTTCCGGTTCTCTGTTCATTACCAGAGGCTTCTTTTTTGCCTTCTCCACTTTTAATTTTTTGATTCTAGTTTAGCTCTTCTCTTTAGCATACCGATGATACTTTTTTTAAAAATTGGCAGTTGTGTTAGAATATACATTTTACCTCATCTAAGTCCTCCTTCAAAGAACTGCTCTGCTTCGTGTTAATATAGGTACCTTTTCATAGAGTGTTTGTTCCCAGCCCTTCCCTCCCATCCCTTGTGACAGTGCTGTATTGTTTTCACTTATCTGTTTATTAATCACCCAGTGCATTGTTACTGCTAATGCTTAATTAAGCAAAGTTATCTTTTAGATCAATGAATGATGCAAAATAAGTTTATCTCACTTATATTTATTTCTTCCCCATTCCCTTCCTTTCTTTATGCAGATCCAGGTTTCTGACCTGTATCATTTTCCTGCTGCCTGAAGAAAATCTTATAACGTTCCTTGTAGGGCAGGTCTGCTGGCGATGAGTTCCCTCAGTTTTGTTTGTCCGAGGAGGTCTTTATGTCTCCTTCCCTTTTCAAGGATAATTTCGCTGGAATCAGAATTCTAGGTTGGCGGGGTTTTTTCTTTCAACACTTTAAGCAAATTTCACTCTACCTTTACCTTGCATGGTTTCTGATGAGATGTCCTCTTTAATTCTCTTCCTTATTCTTAGAGGTGCAGGGATCCCTCCCCCTCTCTTCTCCCTTCCCCTCCTCTTTCCTGCCTTTCCCCACGCCTCCCCTCCCTTTCCCCAGGCTGCTTTCAAGGTTTTCTTTTTGTCTTTGGTTTCCTTCAGTTTGATAATATAAAATGCCTAGGTGTAGAGTTGGGGGTGTGTTTTTTTCTGTTTGGTGTTCTCTGAGCATCCTGGATCTGTGGTTCATTGTCTTTTGTTAATCTTGGAATGTTCTCAGCCATTATTCCTTCAGGTATTTCTTGTGTCTTTTATCTGCCTTCTTCTGGTATTCTAGTTCCTGTTTGTTGTATCTTTTGAAATTGTCACACACTTCTTGGATGTGTTGCTCTGGTTTTGGTCTGTGGTGGCGGTGGTTTTTTTGGTTTGGGTTTTTTTTTGATTCTTGTTTCTTTTTGCATTTCAGTTTGAGAAGTTTCTGTTGACAGATCTGGAAGGTCACTGACTCTTTACTTGGCCGCGTCCTGTCCACTGATGATCCCTTCATCAGAAGCGTTCTTCATTTCTCTTGCACTGTCTTTGTGCCTGGCTTGTTCTATTCTTCTGCAGTTTCCTTCTCACTGCTCACGTTACCTGTTTGTTCTCGCATGTTGTGTGCTTTTTCCACTCAAGCCTTCACCACATTAGTCATTTTAAATCCCTGTCTGATGATGCCCAACCCTTTCATCTTCTGTGTCCCTCGTCTGCCCCTGGCCTGCCGCCCTGCTTTGTGTGTCCACCCCAGTCTGTCCCGAGAACCCCTTTTGCATCCGCCTTCCAGTTATGTGACTCTCTGGTGTGTCTAACCTGCCGCTTCAGTTTGACGTATTAATTCCATCTGTGGTTCTGATTTGTAAGCTTTCATTAGTTTATTTATTAAAAAAAATTTTTTTAATGTTTATTTATTTTTGAGAGAGACAGAGACAGAATGTGAGTGGGGAAGGGGCAGAGAGCGAGGGAGACACAGAATCTGAAGCAGGCTCCAGGCTCCAAGCTGTCAGCACAGAGCCCGATGTGGGGCTCGAACTCACGAGCTGCGAGGTCATGACCTGAGCCGAAGTCAGACGCTCAACCGACTGAGCCACCCAGGCGCCCCTTGTTAATTTATTTTTAAAATACGTTAGCGACTTTTTATGTTTTCTTGTTCCTTGATCATGTTTTCTTTCATCTTTTCTTTCTTTAAGCATTTTACACATAGTTCTGTGTTTGAATGAAACCTTGAGGATCTAAATCTGGGTGTTTGGTTGCTCCTGTGGATGTGTTGTTTCCTATATGTATAGTGATTTTTTTTTTTATGGGGTCATGTTTTGTTCAACTTACTCGGTGAGAACAGCAAGGCCCTAAGTAGGGGAAGACCCCTGGGACCCTTGAACTCCTCCTGGCAGTCTCCAGCTCTCCTGCCTCCCGCGGGACCACAGACCTGTCTCCCGTCACCGTGACGACGGTGCATGTGCCCTCAAGGAAGCCATCCCATCCCCACACGTTTTCACTCTGTGAAAGAGTCCCCTTGATTTCTCTGTGCCTGAGCACCTTGTTACAAAGGTGTTTGGTGCCATTTTTCTGGGAGCTAGAGTGTCATGTCCCCCTTACTGGACACAGTGCGAGCAGAGGGGGACCACACAGCCTCTCAGAGAAGAACGTCTGTGAGCTGGCAGGCTGCGCCCCCTGCTCCTTCACAGAGCAGGCCCGGCCTGCTGGCCTCCATGGCCCGGGAGCAGAGGGCCATGACCGCAGAGCTGGGCTCAGAAGAAGCCCAAGGCTTCCAGCTCTAAATGTTGCATAGTTTCCATCTGGAAACGGAGTTCTGAAACAGACATTGTGCTAGGAAAGGGCCTAGTAATGGAGATAGAGCGAGGTTTTGAAGTCTCACTGGGAGCGTGAGGAATAGTCAGAAATGGTCACCATATCCTGGCCCTCAGTGAGTTCAGTATGAGTGGAGCCTGGCAAGGTGGCTCCCATGTGGCTCTGGGCCCTGTACATCTGTCCCCTCCCTCACTGGGTTACTTTAGCACAACCACTGCAAAAGCGATGAAACCAGACGTGGAGCAGGTCTGAGGTCAGGTTGGAATTTGAGGAAGAAAAAAGCTATATGGAACACAGGGACAGAAACAGATTGCCATTGGGGGTCCTACAGTGATTAAAAAAAAAATTTGTTTTTAACGTTTATTTATTACTGAGAGACAGAGAATGAGCAGGGGAGGGGCAGAGAGGGAGACACAGAATCCGAAGCAGGCTCCAGGCTCTGAGCTGTCAGCACAGAGCCCGATGCGGGGCTCGAACCCACAAACCGTGAGATCATGACCTGAGCCGAAGTCGGACACCCAACCGACTGAGCCACCCAGGCGCCCCTGTGATTTTTTATCTGTATTTTGTTTCAGAGGCTGTATTCAATTCTTCTGGCCTGAGAAATAGCAAGACCGAAACAAAGGTGGTGATTTGGCCTCTTTACTGTCTCTGGCAGGAATGTTGAAGAACCATAGTAAGAAGAAACAATAGTCACTCATCCCGCTTCCCGCTCACTGGGGTGTAACTGGAATCCCTTTCTGTTTGAGTGCTTAGTGTTGGCAGCTGCTCTCACGCGTGGGTGCACAGACTCGGTCTTTTGTGCTGTTGGCTAGTTGTGTTCAGCAGCCATGTTGACGGAATCTGGGTTGGAGGTGGGTTGGTGTGCAGTACGGCTGGGTCTCCTGGCTCCCTCAGAAACCCGGAAGGTGTTTAGAAGGCATCTGTCATGTGTGTTTGTCAGAGCTCTCAATTAAAAGAAAAAAATGTTACTTTGCTGTAAATCACTTTTGTGTCAAAGTGGAGAACAGTTGAAAACTTCTGTTAATTGAAGCCGTGTGGATTTGTACAAAGAGTGAAATAAATCAGTGTTGTAATTCAACAGCATTATCCATATGTTGAGAGACTAATTTTATGCTTAAATCACTGGTGTACTTGAGCGGGCAGTTGTACTTGGCCCCGCAGTCGGTCTAGTTGACAGAAGCCGGTTTTTGTCCTAAAGGAAACCCACATCTGTTGAGGCTTAGCTGTCTTGTGGGAGAGCATTCCCATAAACGCAGCTTGTTTGTGGGGACCACCTGCTCCCTTGGTCTCTACAACTGGACTTCCTGTTCTGAGTAAATGGGCTTCTGAAGAAGTGTGTGAATTGAATTGAATTGAAGTTTTCAGTTATTTCAGCTTTATAGTTGTGTTCCCGTTCCTTCTAAATTAAACTCTGTTCAGCCTTTATTGAACATCCGGTATGTGCCAGGCCCTGTGCTACATGCTAGCAAAACAGAAACAGGTGAGCCATGGCCCCTGTTTTTCAGGATCTCCGAGGCTAAAGACAAAGACAGAATCAAATCCAAACCTCGGAACGCCATGGCACACCTTACCAGGGATTGTACATGCAGAGTAGGAAGGTCACCCTGGAGAGGGAGGGTTGCTGACTGAGCCCGTGGGGTGGTTTTGCAGAGGAGGTGAGGCTGGCTAGTGTTTGGAAGGGTGAGCATGAGCTCTCTGGACACAGGCGGGCAGCAGCGAGGCTCTCAGCCAGGCTCCCTCGTGGGGAAGTCTGTCTGCTCTCAGCCGTGGGTCAGGAGGGTCTCGGGAAGTAGCGAGGAGCTTCGGGGCCCGGACGTGCTGTGGCTGTGCAGAGCTGCCCGCCAGGCCTTCTCAAAGCAGCCGTGCCGCCTGCGGAGCCAGCTGGCTTCCACCTGTCGGGCTCTCTGCCCCTTAGCAGAAGGTCTTCGAAACTGAGAAACTTCCTTCCCATCGATTCCTCCTCAGCAAAGCAGCTCTTAGTTTATCATGACTTTGTGAAAACTGGGGTCTGTAGAAGTACGGCTTTCTTGGTCTCCTCACTCTTTGCCCGTGGGGCTCCCCTGGCAGAACGCTAGATTAGGCTCCTGCCTTGGTCCTGGGCATCCAGACCGGTTTCTTCCCGTTTGACAGCCCGAGGGTCCACTCCTTCCCCACCCTGCACCTCCACCTCCCTGAGCCTGTTCCAGGCCAACGAGTGTGCTGAGCCACCTGAGCAGCGCGATGCCCACTTCCTCTGGGTACCCAGGATGGGCGGCGTGGCCGAGGGCAGGGCGGGGTTGCTCTGTGTCTAAGGACCAGTCTCACAAAGTGGTGACCGTCCACCTCAGCCATCTGTGTGCTGCACAGCGACACCCACTGTCCAGTTTAATTCTTACCACAACCCTCGGAGGTAGGTATTTCCAAGTTACAGATGAGAAAACTAAAGCACAAAAAGATTGAGTAATTTGCCTGAGGTCACACAGCTAGTGGAAGGGAGAGCTGGCGTCCAGACCCATCAGGCTGTGCAGCCCGAAGACCGAGAACAGGACTGGTGTTTCCGACCAGCTGTGTCACTGACCACACCTCCTGGGAACTGTGGTCTCTGGCTCCTGCTCCGGTAGCTGCAGCGAATGTCCTGATGGCCCCAGAACCCCTCCTCTCCGTCTCTACCGCCACTGCCTCCTCATCTCTTGAACCCTGACCGACTGCTCCCTGCGGTGCCCTCTCCCCTTCCAGGCAGAGGCCATGCAGACACGTCTCTGCTTTGGCTCCTGCAACCTGTCTTGCTGTGGGGCAGTTGTCTGTGGATGTGGACTGTCCCTGTGCTGTCCCCATTCCCTCCTAAGCTCTGCCCTCGTCAGGCCCTGAGGGCTTTGTCCCACCTCCTGGGGAGGGAAAGCTGTGTGCTGGCACCAGCAAGGTGCGGGGGCAGCAGGGCCAGGACCCGCCTGAAGGAGGGCAGAAGTTAAACCAGCAGACCACAAGGAAGTCTTGAGTCATAGCCATAGTAAGCTCTAAGGGGGAAAACTGGATTTTAGGTGTGTTGCCTGGGAAGGCCCACCTTGGTCTCGGGTGCTGGGTGGTGAGGGCAAAGGTAGTGATGAGTTCTTGGAGGAAGGGATGTTTAGGCTGAGGCCTAAAGGATGAATGGACGTCAGCGAGGTTGTGAGCTGAGGTTAGGATGTTCTAGAACCTGGGTGCAGCACAGGCCAAGCTCAGGGTCAAGGAGGAGATTGGATTTGAGGGCCAAGGGAAGGCCTGTGTGCCAGGGGCTTGGCAAACAGGAGGGCCAGGCCAGGCCATGTTACAGGCTTGCCATTTTCTCCCAAGAGCAGCGGGAAGACATGGGCATGTCCCCGGCAAGGGGGTGCCTCGCTCTCAGAAGCTCACCCTGGCTGCCGGGAGGGAAAGGACTGGAAGGAGGCTGGGTGGGAGATGCAGGGGCTGCCTCTGCCCAGGAGGAGGGGTGTGGGGTGGGGGGGAGCCAGGGGAGTGTGCAGCCAGCCACCCGCCCTCTGTGCCCCGGCAGGGCCTGGGCGTGCTTCCGGGCTCACGTGAAATCCATAGTTCCTCAGACGTGCCTGCACTTCGCCCAGGTGTGAGCCAGTAGTTTAAGACTTTCACCATTTTTCATTAGTGATTCCAAAGTTGGCTTTTTAGCAGTGATCCTGGAAATGCCAGATGAGGCTGAGCCCCAGGAGCAGCTCGTACGCAAGCGAGCCCCACGGAGACGGTGCCGAGGGAGGAGTGCTGTACGTTGCTGAGTGGTCTCAGGTCTATTTGGTAGATTCCCGGAGACACCAGTTGCTTTTAAAACCTACGCCTGGTTCACATGTGACCGATCGTGCACGGCGTGACAGCCAACCAAGTAAGCGCTCCATGAGAAGCGTTCAGCCCGGGACGCCTGCCCACAGCGAGCGCGTCCCCACAGGGTTTTCAGTCATGGTTTGTCTGCTTGTGGTTTAACTATGTAGGTAAAAACAGAATATTAATTTTGATATGTGATTAGAACATTTTTTTTTGTAGGCTTTACCGCCAGCACCTGTTCAGAATCACACAAATAAGCATCAGGTATTCAATGCATCTCTTCAAGACCATATTTATCCAAGCTGTTTTGGGAATACTCCAGAGTGGAATAGTTCTAAATTTATAAGTCTTTGGGGATCAGAAGTGATGAATGATAAGAACTGGAATCCTGGCACTTTCTTGCCAGATACAATTTCTGGTAAGGAACTTGTTAAAACTTTCTTAAAGGTTTAAAATGACCTGAGCTGGGTGGATCGCCGTCTGTTGCCTCGGTCCCCCAGTAGAAGCCCTAGGCTAGTCGGGCCCCGCCTTTGTCGCTAGTGGGAGGCCCCTCGGCCCCGTCCCGCTGCAGCCGCCCACATCTGCCGCCAGCCAGGGCCCTGCGCACCAGCGGGGTTTCTGCCACCCCAGCGCTGCCCGGTGTCTCGTCTCCAGGCTTCAGTGTTTGGCCTCTGGTTCTCGAGCAGTGATCACAACTAGCCCTCAACCCAGTGCACAGGGGTCTTGCAGCAGCACCACCGTCGACTTGAATGCTGTGACTTACGTTCCTTTTCTCTGTTTCTGTATTGATATTGACCCTACATGGGGCCTGTCCCCTCTCAGCTCCCTCCTCCCAGCGCTCCGCTGCTCAGCCGCAGCTGTTCCTCCAGTTGTAGGGAAAGGTGCACCCGAAGAGGGGCTGGCTGCACCCTTAGCTCTGTCTTCACGTGGTTAGAGCCCTTGGTGGCCCCACACCCAGCCCCCGCATGTGCTCAGAAAAGCACGCTAGACTTGACATCTGTGCTTGGAAAGGATTTCTAGCTGTGTGACCTTGGGCAAGTTGCTTAGCCTCTCTGAGCCTCAGTTTCTCTATCTTTAGGATGGGAATGATAGCACCAAGCTCAGAACGTAGCTTTAAGACATTAAGTAAAACCGCTTTGGGAAAGCACCTAGCACAGGAATTGGCACATAGTAGGTGCTCAATACGTTTTTTCCTAGATGAAAACTCGTTGTCTAGCATCACCCTGTGTGACCCCAGCCTCTGTAGCAGCCCCAGTGCTAGGAGTTCTGTTGGCAGACGTCCCGTAGGTGTTGGTTATGTGTTCCTCAGGAGCCTTAATTCTCGCATTCTTCTCTGAAGGGGGTGACATGCTAGGGCCAGCGCTGTCCGAACCCAGACCCGAAGCCCTCCCGCCTCCGCCCAGCGACGAGGCGCCCACCGTGTCGGAGAGCAAAGAGAAAAAAAGTGCCGCCAAACAGAAGTGCTTATACAATTTCCAAGACGCCTTCCTGGAGGCGAACAAAGTCGTGATGGCCACGTCGTCCGCCACCTCCTCCGTATCCTGCACAGCCACCACCGTGCAGTCAAGCAACAGCCAGTTCAAAGTGTCATCCAAGAGGCCTCCCTCCCTAGGTAAGGCCCGCCCAGCGCCTCTGTAATTGCCTTTTCCTTGGCATGGCCAGAGGCCCAGGTGTGGTGGTAGCCCTGGAAAGTGCTGGCAAGCAGAGGGCACTTCCCTGCGAGTCTGATTCGTATGTTGCTGCCCCACCAACTTCCTCCGGGGCCTTGCCACGCTGTCTTGCCTTTCTTTTCTGTTCCTGTAGTTGTGAGAGAGGAAGGGGTCACTGCTTTCTGAGCAGGAGAAGGAATTTGTCCTTTAAAAGCAGAAGCCTGGTGGAGAGGGCGTTTGATGGGGCTGCGGGCCGGGCTGCGGCCCAGCCCCCGTGCTGCTCAGATGGCTCCACGCTGTGGTGTGAGCACAAGCAGAGGGGAGCTGGAAGCAGAGGTCAGAGGCACGTAGGAGCTGGCTCCCAGGGCCCTCGCTAGCATCAGAAAGAATAATAGGATAGATTATAGCACGTACAGTCAGGAGTCATCCGGGTGTTCAGAGAAGGGAGGAGGGCGAGGCAGCTCTTTGACAGACAGACACTCACCGCTGCTCCATGATAGACATGACAGAGAAGGCCACCGTGCAGCCTTCAGGGTGACTGTCAGTCCAGGTGAGCACCCTCGGTGGTCGTGACAAACAGCGGGTGTTTGCCTGGGGAATGCAGTATCCCCACCGTCCAGGAGCAGCAGCCACAGGTGACTGGCAGATCACGAAGGGAATATCAAGTGCCCCTCGCTGGAGGAATCCGGCAGACCACCCCCTGCACACTGGTCAGAGGTGACCTCCCCATCAGGGCACGGACAGATGCTAGGGGCCTCTTTGTGCGATCACGCAGGAAGGATCCGTCATGCCCGGAGTATGTCTGCTAACTCTGACGTGACACCGTAAGCCCATGCCGGTGGGCCGCTGTCCTCAACTCAGAAAATGCAGTGTTGCAGGAGGAGAAAAGTTGACAAGGGGCTGGGTTGGGGGAAAGCTACAAAGGCTGGGTGGGGGACATGGGGGACGGGATGAGAATGGCACATGGACAGTGTATCTTTGATGTGGTCACACAGCGAAGTGTCCTGTCCTCCAGGGTTTGTGCTGACGTGTTTAGTGTTAAGCCAAAAAAGCGTGTGGCTCAACACCCACACGTGTGACAACATGTTCAGTGTGGTGAATCCAGGTGAGGGGTATGTGGGTCGTCTTCGTAACTGTGCCTTCACAGTCTCTATAGAGCTTCGAACATCTTCACACGAAAAGGTTGAGAAAAGGTTTAGTGAACAGAAACTAACTTAGTGCAGCGTCCTCGATGACCCTTCTGTGTCTCCACACGCAGGCGAGGTGTTCCACGGCGTCAGCAAGGAGGACCACAGACATGCGGTGCCGGCCGCCCCGAGGAACAGCCCCACGGGCCTGGCGCCGCTCCCCACCCTCGCCCCTGCCGCCCTCGCCCCTGCCTCCTCGCCTCACCTCGCAAGTCTCGCAGCCCCGTCCTTCCCCAGCACCGTGGCCACGTCTCCCGGGTTTGTGGACACGCGCAAGAGCTTCTGTCCTGCTCCCGGAGCCCCCCCGCCCCCCACCACAGACAGCTCCCTCAGCGCCCCCCCCAGCGTCTGCAGGTGAGCCTGGGGCCCGCCCCGGCGATCTGTTCCTGGGCGTGTGCGGCTGAACGGCCAGGGAAAGATGGACAGGGGCGTGCCCAGCAGAGGCCGTGGGACGAGGGGAGGACACTGGTCGCATCTGTAGTCCTCAGAGCTGGGGCCACCAGGGATCGGTGTGCAGACCACCATCTAGCCACCAGCTGCTTCACGGGGGAGAGGGGTCGGGGGTACCTGGGTGTTTTTTAAGTTGTTAGACATTCAGTGAAGAATGATACAACAGCTTTAAAAAAAAAAATTTTTGTTTTAATGTTTATTTTTGAGACAAGGGGGTGGGGGGAGGGGGAGCAGAAGGAGAGGGGGACACAGAATCCGAAGCAGGTTCCAGGCTCTGAGATGTCAGCACAGAGCCTGATGCGGGGCTCGAACTCACAGACTGCGAGATCATGACCTGAGCCGAAGTCAGACGCTCAACCGACTGAGCCACCCAGGCGCCCCAAACAACAGTTTTTGTTTTTTTTTTTTTTTTTTAAAAAAGATGATTTGGGGAGTACTTAGGTGGCTCAGTCAATTGAGCGTCTGACTCTTGATCTCAGTTTGGGTCTTGATCTCAGGGTGGTGAGTTCAGGCCCCAAGTTGGGCTCTGCGCTGGGCAGGAAGCCTACTTAAAAAACATAAAAAGATGATTTGTGTTGTGTTTGAATTTGCCTCTGTGAAGCCATCCCCACACAACCTCCACCGTCCGCCCCATGAAGTGGTGGCAGGAGGGACAGTGCAGAAAGAGACTGAGTGTGGCCTCCAAGATTATGTGCCTGCCCACACCACCTTTCCTGTGTGGCTCCTGGTGTCCGGGCAGCACCCTGCTCCCCATACAGCTGGCGGCTGGTAACCGCCTATGTGTGGTTTCACAGTGACCCCGACTGCGAGGGGCACCGCTGTGAGAACGGCGTGTATGACCCGCAGCAAGACGACGGGGACGAGAGTGCTGACGAGGACAGCTGCTCCGAGCACAGCTCCAGCACCTCGACCTCCACCAACCAGAAGGAGGGCAAGTACTGTGACTGCTGCTACTGTGAGTTCTTCGGGCACGGCGGGGTAAGTGTCCCCGGGGGCGAGTTCCTGGGGGGCCGGCACATCCTGGGGCAGCGGCGCGGCACGGCCACACTGTGTGTAGAGCCCCAGGCGCAGCGTGAGGAGAACCGCGGGACGGTCCGGAGTCGTGGCTCGCCCTGTAGGGTGTACTCACCCTAAGGAGGTGATGAAGATACCTGCCCAGAGATGTAGCTCTAAGGGTTACTGCATTTTTGCATTTGTTTGTGAGTTTTAAAACAATTGATGAGCTAGGGGCCTTCCGAACAGCTGGCCGTGAAACCGTTGGGTCTGGGCCGTGCACGGCCGTGTGGTGGGGGTGCTCGCTGTGCGCGGTGTGCACGTGGGATTCCTGTTGCCGGGATGCAGGGGATGTTGATGCACACACACACGCACGCCTCCTTCCAGAAGGGGCTGTCTGTACAAGCAGACGTCAGCCGTGGTGCCTTGGGGGGGCTGGGAGGAAAAGCAGCCACTGGCATTTTGCTCTTTTTCCACTTTTGTTCTGTCTGCACGTGCTCAGTGGGCACACGTGTGTTCAGTGTCAGGAAGAAGTTTTGGCATTGAGGGCATTTTCTTTGTTCCTTTTGATGCTACACAAGAAACTACAAATGGATGAAGAGACTGTATAAACACTATTGCCTTGAAAAGATAATCACTGTATCCTGGAAGAAGTACATTAACCCGCACATGTGGGTTCTTTCTCCTTTTTCAGTTTAAAAATACCTGTTCGTGTACGTAGTTGGTCCTACGTTACCGCATTTGTCATGAACATGTGAAGGTTGACAGGGTCTGTGCTAGAACTGGTCTTGGGGTAACTGTGGTAGGTTTTCCTTTTTGCCACCATTTGTTCATCTTATTTTTCACAATGAACGCTTATTACCTGACAAATAAGGAAAAGTTTACTTCTAGGGACATGTGCTGGAATTGGCAGTATTCAGAGTCATGAAAACATGAAGCTTAATTGAGTTATGTTCTCATTTAATTGCCTTAGCCTCCGGCTGCACCAACAAGTAGGAATTATGCAGAAATGAGGGAGAAGCTTCGTTTGCGGCTGACCAAGAGGAAAGAGGAACAGCCTAAGAAAGCGGACCAGCTCTCCGAGAGGGAGGGTGTGGTTGACCATCGCAGGGTGGAGGACCTTCTGCGGTTCATAAACAGCTCCGAGCCCAAGCCAGTGAGCAGCACCCGAGCCGCCAAGCGAGCCAGGCACAAGCAGAGAAAGGTGAGCGCGCCACAAGGTGCTGCCGGGGGCGGCGGGCGGGCCTCGGGGCCCCATGCCCACCATGCTGCCGCCAGGGCCCCGGACCGTCTCTGTGTCCGTGGCAGGAGCCGGGCAGAAGCCCTATGTTGTATTTTCAGGACACAGCTTCCCCTTTTTAAAGTCACAGGTTTGTCAGTGGATCTAAAGCAGGCCTTTGGGTCCCTATGCCCAGCGGGGGCGCCGCAGCAGACCCACGACCTCTGTCTGTGAAAGAGCCTTCCTTCCCAGGGAGGTTGAGGAAGGAGCCCCTGGCTGGGAGTCAAAGGGGGTTCGCGGTGGGCTTTGGGAGACTGCGGGGAAAGAAGTTACTTCGACCTGCGGCTGGGACAGGGCTCTTGGCACAGCGACATCCTTGGGACCTAGTCCGAGGGCTCCTCCCGTCCCCTCGCTCCTCGTCCCCCATCTGGCAGAGGACGATCAGGCAGAGCCATCCCGGAAGAGGGCAGGCACGTGGCATCGGAGCCCCGGGTGGAAGAGTGGGATGGAGGGCCGTCGCGGGCAGCCCTGGGCACCTCACTGCAGGGCGTGTGCATGGGCTGTCTCGAAAGCAAGCGTCTGCCGTGACTAGACGGGTTGGGCCAGCGGAGGACACAACGTGCAGAGGCTGTCCGCTAGCACTTCCTCTTAGTGCTGCAAGTGAGGGCACGGGCCGCGTCTGCCCTTCTGTGTGCCTCAGCGCCCTGGGGCCGGGCCCATGCCAAGGCCATCCTGGTTCCGGCCTCCTACAGAGGCAGACCGTGGCAGATGGATCCGGGCTGTGCAGAGGGAACCTGGAAGGGCGCAGGCTCTGACAGCAGGAGGGGTGGCGGCTTCGGGAAGAGGCCAGGCACCTGCGAGGTCCCACAGAGACAGAGTAGAAACCTCCCCCACGTGTGTCAAAGTGGGCCACCCAGCAGGAGCCCTGTTGGGCTCCACGGCCCCAGGCGAGGTGGAGTTGAGGGGCCCTGAGGAGAAGCCTGCTCTGCACCCGAGGAGCCCGGGGTCTGCCGAGCCCCACTAGGGCGGGGCAGTGAGACGTATTCCCCACCAGGAGTGTTCCACCAGGGCCCACTCATCCCGTGTGCTCTGTACCCAGCACCCCGTCTTCCAGAGCGGCTCGCAGACCTGCTTTGCGTCTGGCTGACGGGCTGGTTGTTGAAGGCACCGTGTACCTGGTTTTGAGTTCCCTATAGATTCTGTCTTGTGGCAGATTTACCCCCTGACCTGCTGTAGGGGGCGCCCTGCTCCTAGACGCTGGGATACCTGTCCAAAGTAGCACCCACAGGGGCCACTCCGGGAGCTGCCTGTGGCTGCTTGCCGTGTCCAAGGCTTCTCTGTTAATAGGTGGAACCAGGATTTTAAATAAGTTTTACCTGAATTGTCCAATTAAGTTTTTTTAAAAATCTATCCTCAAATTTTTAACATGATTTTATGTTTAAGTTTTTCATAATTACAAGTAAATTGTCTCTTAAAAACATTGCCTACTGAGATGTTGTGAAAAATCACGCAAACCCGGAAGGACTTCTAAATGCAGATGTGTTTGCCAAAGTTTGTTACTGGAGCGCAGGTATGCAGAGAGCCCTGCCTCTCGCTCTTCACGGCTTCTGTTTGTTGTCAGAGCAGAAGGAAGAGTTTGTGCCGAGGCTCCTGGACTGTGTCTCACCAGTGAAGCACGGTCTTCGCCAGGCATGAATATTAACGTGACGCCACGCTGGAGGGCAGAAATAGCCAACGTCTGTTTGCCGTGTGACATGGAATATATTAGCATGCCATTGGCTCTGTGACCCTGGTGAAAATATGTTGAGGCCTTTGTTCATCTGCTAGGGTGGGAAAAAGGAGTTGCAGGTTTTTCGGTGCAGCGCGCACTTCTGACATGTGGATCCACTGGCCTCGCCCGCAGAGGCGCACTTGCCCAGCTGTGGTGGCAGGGGCACGGCCGTTAAACCGCCATGTGATCGGTGTGCGCGGCTGGTTCTCATCCAGACGTCACGCTCCAGCGGGAGGCCGGCACAGGGCAGGGGCACCGCAGCTGCCTTGACCTGTTTTATAGAAGTGCCCAGCCACAAGCTCAGAGGCCGTAAGGAATTGTTTGCTAAGTGGCCCCCGCCACCACCACCGCCTCCAGTAAAGTAATGAGTGTATATACCTGGGTTGAAAGATTAAATCTCATGATTCCAGAGAGTAAAGTAATTTGGGGTGAGTGTGATTTAAGCTTTGGGCTTGTTATATATCCCCTTTCGGAGTTTATGTTCTTATTATATAAATTCGTTTTAAAGTTAATTGTTTTGTGTGCGTCTTCATGTTTAGAACACTTGCTGTTGTCTTAAGTTGCCTCTTTCCCCACGGCAGCTGGAAGAGAAGGCGCGCCTGGAAGCAGAAGCCCGGGCCCGGGAGCACCTGCACCTCCGGGAGGAGCAGCGGCGGCAGGAGGAGGAGGAGGAGTTTCAGCGGCTTCAGGAGCTTCAGAAGCTGAGGGCTGTGAAAAAGAAGAAGAAGGAGAGGCCAAGCAAAGACTGTGCCAAGTTGGACATCCTTGCTAGAAACTTCCAGGCAGCAGCAGAGTCTGTACCTGACTCTGAAAACATGCACAATGGCTCACTAGAGCAAATGGAAGAACCAGAGACCTCACCTCACTCCCCTTCCAGACACGGGGACCACTCAGAGCCGGGGCCGGGGCCGGGGGCCGAGGGCGACGCCACCGACCCCATGGACGCCAGAGACTCCAAGCTCCTCCTCCCGAAGGAGGTCAGCGGGAAGCAGCAGGAGCCGCTCTCTTTTCTCCTTGACATCATGCATCAGCACAAGGAGGGGAGTGGCAAGCCAAGGCTCAAGCAGACCAGTAAGGCCAGCAGCGAGCCGGCAAGAAGGCCGGCCGAGCCCCCCAAGGCCTCCGAGAGCCAGCCCAGACCCCGGCCCCAGACTGAGTCGAAGGCAAAAGTCCTGGACCTCACTCCCCTGGCAGAGCAGAAAAGAGAGGAGAGGAAAGTCAACAGTAACAACAATAACAAAAAGCAGCTGAACCACGTCAAGGAAGAAAGGTTGAATCTGGCCCCCCAGGAGCCTGCCTCCCCCAGCGAGCACCCACAGGACAGCAAGCTGGTGCCCGCAGACTCTCCTCAGCCCAAGGGCAAGAGCAAGAAAAACAGGAAGAAGAAAGGAGACAGAGTCAGCAGCTCAATCGGT